>NC_090944.1:114894237-115221737 GCF_040807025.1 Struthio camelus
TCAGGGCTTCTGGAAACAGAATTTGTCAGCTGATAGCAAGGGGAGCTGACCTCCTGTTTAGCTGATGGTAAGACATGCCTGGTAAACTGCTAGTGTTTCCCCAGCTGTGATAGGTGAGGTAGGCTCCGGAGCTTTATAGTGTCTTTTTCAGCCGTGTTTTTTGAAAGTGGCTTCTAGAAGTAGAAGAACAAAAGCCTAAAATGCAGGCGAATGTGCAGGCCTTGATCTTGCAACGGGATGTGCCTCAGTAAATGACCGAGATCTGCCCAGATCTGTGTTGACCATAGAGAGAGCATAAACGCACCCTACTGCAGGTCGGAGAGCTCCCCTTGCTAGGTGTACCATGAGTGGGCAAATAGCAGGGAGGGAGTACTTACTATTATAAGCATGTTGGCTAGTGGCCGGCCATGTATTAGCAGTCCTAGAGCTATGAAGCCATATCTCCATAATAAAAATGGAAAATAATACCTTTATGGAGATGACATCAACCTCACAACTGACCTGTGGTTCATTGTGGGGATTGCTTTTCAATCATTTAGGGAAGAGAGTAAGAAGGCACTGCTGATGTCTGAGGCAACGATTTAGGACTAATTGCCAAAGTTCAGAGATAGATGTGTTTTTTAATGTGCAGCCATAGTTCTGGGGCTTCTGAGGATGGCGTACCCTGCTACTTGGCCGTTTGATTTCCCCGTGGAATGACAGCGACGTTTAGAAAACCCAGATGACTTTGACATATCCCCGTACCATAGCCACTCTAAGCACAATGCGCCCATTGAAGAGGTGGGGTTTTTATTTGTCGGTTTCTGAAAAAGAAAGGAAGACCATAATATCTCCCAAGAAAGCCATCTTACGGGAGTCGCATGCACAAAACAGCCACAGAATCAAGCTGTTAGCTGAAGGCTTGATTGCTAGCTTGTTTTTAAACTATGAACAACCATTCACAGATAACCTGTTTCTTTGGTAGCTTTCAGCACTGGTTCTGACCAACGTTAAGCGCAGAGGTACCGAGAGCTGTTCATGTGTGCATAACTTTCGTATTAGTTCCCACACAGAAAGGAGAACATAGCCGTAACTGGATGGGTAAAGCATCAAGGAGAGATTTCTCTCCTTAAAGACAATTGTGTTTGTTTCCCCTCCTGCTAATTATATCCTATAAATCCCCCACTCTCCGAACTCAGACAGTAACATTTTGTTACCTACATTCTGTCAGTAGACTTTACAAAGATCTCTAACACATGTTATAAAAGTTATTGCTATCGTACTATATATAACAGCTTTGCATAAGAGAATAGAAGGCTGCCACATTTAGAAAATGCAGGTGCTATGTAAGCCCCTTTCTGAAAGAAAGAACTTAGCTCAGTTTCCTTTGAAGAACCAGAGACTTGAAATTGAAAACTGTATTAATGCCATTGTCTCCTTGTATCAGCAGGTTCCAGAGAGATTCCTGGAAGTGGCTCAGATCACGTTACGGGAGTTTTTCAATGCCATTATCGCAGGCAAAGATGTTGATCCTTCCTGGAAGAAGGCCATATACAAGGTCATCTGTAAGCTGGACAGTGAGGTCCCCGAGATTTTCAAATCCCCAAACTGCCTACAAGAGCTTCTTCATGAGTAGAGAGTTCAGCAGCTATTTATGAATGTATGAAAGTAGCAGTCCCCTTCCGATGCCCAAGTCATGTGTGTCTCTATTTTAATTTCATATATATGTGTATCACATACATATATATGTATATGAAATTAGACTGTGATCCCTCCTGGATTTATCTTTAAGTTTTTGTTCAGTTCCAAGGGGATAGTTATTTTACTTCAGCCTTCAGTTTACTTTTGCCCAAGACCCTTAACATTTGGAGAATAAATGGGGTTAATTTTCAGGGAGAAGAATTTGGAAGCGTGTAAAAGCCTGTCTTAGCAAGTTAGGGCATTATGTTTTAAAATGCTTTGTCAGATTTATTGCTTGCTGCAAAGTGGCATTTTGTCTTAGTGAGACTAATGTCATGGCACAATACTACAGACAATGAAGTTTATATTATGTTTATACTGCTAAAGGTCTGAACTCTGTGGAGTCACTTCATAAGCTTAGAGCTTTTTTTATTTTATATACTTTTTAACCAATAAGTAGATTTTGTTTTGTACTTCAAAAAAACTACAACATCTATTCTAGGTACTCACTCCAAGAAGTGATACCCAAAAAAGCAAACTTTGTTCTTCATGCTTTCCCTTACAGGAATGATAAATACCCTGCACCAGTAATCAACATGCCAGGTTGCTGTTTTTCTAAATTGCGACAAGGCAAGTTTGCACAAATCAAGTACTATTCTTGCAGGGTAAGGCCAGTAATTCATGCACAGTATTGTATCAAACACACTAATATTATAACATGGTCGGCTTATTAAAACGGAAGCATTTCACTCTCCATAGAGTAAAAATGAAACCTTCAGCATACTAAATTGCCATGTCTTGGTCTTACTTTAAGTGGCATTAGTCCCTAAATTTATTCTTCGCTCAGTCCATTTTACCCCCTAAAATCCCCTTTCCAGTACACAAAGTTGTCTGTCTGTATTCGACATTTGTCCTGAAAAGCACTTTTTGAATGATCTTATTTATAGTAGAAGAAGGCATTTTAGCCTCACAGCGGTGAGGCAAAGGAAAAAAAAATAGTTGTTTGTGACTGTAAAATATAATTAGTCTTTTCCTAATCGGAAGTATAAAAATTACATTTTCATAAAAATCTAATCAAACATATACAAAAATTGCAGTGTCCTCCTGGCTATACAGGGTTCAGATAGCCAAATTGGATTTTTAAATTACTGTAAGTGCAGCTTTTAAAAAAAAATCTATTTGAGCGATGCACTGCACTTGTCTTCTGAAGCTGGAGCTAGTCTTGACCAAAATCTGAGTTACAGTGTAAAGTACCTGATGGATCTGGGTTCGCCTGAATGCTATACCACGATAAGTCAGCATAAGCAAAGAAAGCTAGCTGCTAGTTTTTGCGCTTTCTTCAGTGGCTCTCCTTTTCTCACGTTTTCAGAAAGGTATCGTCTCCAAAAGTTTGGGGGAAGGTTGAATATGCTATGGCACTCTGTCTTTGTCATTTTCTCTGTCGTCTTTTGTACAGATGCAGTAAGAATTTATTGTTATCGTCAATAGTATTTTCCCCTACCGAATTCGATCTGAATCTAGAGAAAGTTCCTAATTAGCTGAGAGTTATGTTTAGACCATCTAGGATAATGGTATCTTATTTCTTTATTTCTAAATTACATTTTGACTTTGGAGAGTGAAAGTTTACCCATGTGACTAAAGAGCTGACCTGATCATTGCAATTTCACTTCATTTACAAATACTGCTGATAGACAGAAATGTATGAAAGCAATTATTGTCAGCAGAAAGCCTTAAAAACCTGCTGACTTAAAATTAAACAGCACAATCCTACGATTCCCTGTCATTATTTTCAAGCACTGGCAGTATCTGTGGAGTCTAGGCAATGCAGACAATAGCATGGGATGAAGTGCCAACATTTTCACTATGCATTAAAAGCAAAACAAATCTTCTTGATCTTAGAATCCCTGAGAGTACCTAATACTGTACGTATCCTCACAGTAGACAGGACATGTCTTTTATTTTCTTTTTTTGTTCTTTTCTTTTCTTTTCTTTTCTTTTCTTTTCTTTTCTTTTCTTTTCTTTTCTTTTCTTTTCTTTTCTTTTCTTTTCTTTTCTTTTCTTTTTTTCTTTCATGATTTGGTAAACATTACACTTCATAAAGATGTAACTCCAATGAATTCTGAGTAAGAAAGGATGAAAATTGTGTTCATGCACTTTTTTTGATTTATGGGAAGAAGTGGCATAAAATGCTCAAGTTTTAATACAGTAAGTTCATCGTTGGCATACCATCAGATACAAAATACAGCACCGCATTGTCACCTTGGACATAAGAAAGCAAAGCCATACTTTAGTCATACTATGTGGACATACTACTAGCTACCATCTTGATCTGTGATTTTACCGTTACTTTTATTATGTTTATTATTATTATTATTATTATTATTAATATTATTATTATTATTTGGCTGCAATGTGATTCACATAATCTAAATAAGTGAAATTGTGTACTCAACACTTGATGTTGTTGCATTTATTTATTTATTTATAAGTAGCATGATCTCAATAGTACATGAGGCATAGGAATTAAGAGTAGAAATTTCATCTTAAAAGACAAATAAATTTCAACTCCTTGGTCTGAAAAAGGAATAAAAAAGATAAATCGATCATTTCAGTTATGGTGATTTTACTGCAGTATAGCCATATTGCCTTTGTGCCTCCCAATACACCTACAAGTATAAATACACAGCTTAGCTCCCACTAAATTGTAAGTAGAAAGCAGTATTTTTCAACGGATCTCAATACTGTTTCACTAAAAAATGGCTAAAAGGCAGAAGGCTACTTTTATCGTAATTAAAAGTTTACATAGGGAAAGAATTTCAAAATCCATGTAGAAATCCCATGTTGCCATTCATTCACTGCTAATTCAGATTTATTTCTGCATATAAACTTGAGGTTATAGTCTGTGCCTAGACCTTAAATGCACCAGCGGAAGGATAAAAATTCCTTCAAAATACCAGTTTTTCCCCCCACAAGTACAGTTGTTCTTGTGCCTTCTGTGGCTTACAGTTTTCATCTTTTAAACTTTATTTTTCAATTACTACAGCTGCAATAAACAGTAATTTTTTTTTTTTCCGGCTGTTTGACATAATGTTGATAGCTATGCATATTTTGTGTCTTTTTAAAAATTAAAAAAAAAAAAAAACAAAGCAGGAGAATACGTTTTTGCAGAAGAGAATTTTTAGAACAGTTTGATAACGCAAATTATTTTTTCTCAATTGTTTGAGCAGCATTCAAGTTTTGAAAATTCTTGTAGAAGCCAATTTTTTGTAACTGTGGTGCAAATCTTGTGTTTTCTTAGCCTGATGAAAAGTAGTATAGAAGCAATATTTCATACGTGATATCCATGTATATACATATACATATATAGTTACACACACAAGGACAAATTTTGTGTGTGTGTATGTATATATATATACACCCAGAAACACACACACACACACAAAATATGCGTATGAAGTGAAAAGCTTACCTTTTTCCTATCTAGATTAAGAACCTATTTTAGACATTTGTTATGTTTTGTGAAAAGAATGTTCTATTTGAAACTACAAAACATTTAATTCTTACTGTATCTCTGGTTGTTTAATGGGAACGTTTCACATTTAATGGTAAACACGTGGAAGATGTTAGAATGTAGTAATTATTTAAGAAAGTGTTCACCCATGTATTCCTGAGGTTTGCTTTGTGCCTCTGAGTATTATTTAATTAAAGTGTTTTAAGTTTGCAGAATCTTTGTTACTGTACCAGGTATGTGGGTGAACATTGAAAATCGAGGGGAACTTTTATAAAGCAATGTAAATATTCAACCTGAAGGCTGTTCTTGCATAAAGACATAAGATTTTAATATCTACATTCTGAAAACATCTGTTGAATTTATAAGAAACACTACAGTAACTGTATAGATAGTTGAAAGCATTCTTGAAAATCCAGCTCTCTACTTTTAGAAGTTAAGTCTCTTTCATCAGATGTCAAGGGAATGGGTAATACAGTTTCTGTAAAATTGCAGAATTTTTTCTATGTATATGAAGTCAGTTAGTAGAAAAATGTTTTTTTTCCACAGGTTAATATTAATTAAGAAATAAAGGTGAAGATTTTGTGGCTTTAAAGATAGGATTTTCACCAGCAGCATTGAAAGATTATACATATATATATATACAGAAAGATATATATATATATAAAAATGGAAAGCGGTTTACAAAACCCCCAAAACGAGCACTGTACATGAGAAGTGAAAGCAAAAACTATATTTGCCATGTGTATTATATAGTAATCATTGGTGTGAATAGTGCAAATGTTTCCTTCTGGTACCAACTATGTGTTTGAAAATTCCAATAAGCATTGTTTTCAAAAAGCTCCCCTTAAGGAATGTAACTGGTTTATATGAGTAAGCAGTTACTGTATTGCACTTAAATGTTCTGTTGAAGGAAATGCAATTTTGTTTTCTGTAGAACTGTTGGTTGTAAACCATCTATAAACTGAAACTAAAAATGCTCATATTTAGAGCTGGGATGAAAACTGGTATTTAACCTTTGTATCTTCTTAGGAATATCCTTTTTAGTGTATGAAAGGTGGTGGCACTATGACTTTACTTAGTCTTTTCATCTGAGCCACGGTCACCTCTCTCCCTAAGCAGCCACCTTCCAAATGCACAAATATACTGGGATTATGTAGAAACAAATCTAAAAGAAACAGCGAGCTTACATTTTTCTCTAAAATCCATCCTTTCTGCATTAATTGTACCACTCAAGTAAAATATTAGGCAAATACAGTAACCATCTCATTACCATATAGTGGATAAGAGTCAGAAACTGAAAAAGAAGAAAAGAAACCTCTTTCGGTTGGTTTAATGCTGCCCAGAAGAGTCAAAGGTTAAGGTTTAAACTGATATTGTCCCAGCCGCTACTCATATGTATATAGTTACAAAAGTGACAAAACACTGCCTTTATATTATTTAGCAATATGTTGTAAATAGCATTATTAAGCTCTTTTTTTGTAATAAAGACCCTTTAATTTGAAGATAGTACAATAACTGAACTGATAAAGTCAATTTTTGATTTTTTTTATTTTATTTTTTAGCTAGAGGCAATTTCAACTGTGGATTTTTTTTTGTTGTTGTCTATTGTTCTGAAGACTTTGCATAATTTATTGGTTTAATTTATCCTAATTTATTTGATGAAGGTGTACAATTTTGTATTACCAAGGATGTACTGTAATATTAATTGATGACAAGATAAAACAATAAGACTCCCCTGTCCGTTTGAAAAAAAAAAAGGTGCAGTAGACAATTGATTGAAAAAAGTTACAATTCTAGCTTGGCAGCTACTAAATTTAAGATAAACACAGGAAATTTTTTTTTTTTTGGGGGGGGGGGGTGGATTTTATTTTGTGTGTTTAAAGCTTTTGTATACTCTCCAGACTTTTACCTTTTTGCTTTGTACCACTTAAAGGATACAGTAGTTCAATTGCCTTGTGTGCCTTCCATCTTCTCTAAACTGAATGTATGTGCAGTATATATGCAAGCTTGTGCAAAATAAAATATAAATTACAAGCTCATTGCCATTGTTTATATTTCTTTCCAAAAGTTTGTTTAGCCCCCTAGCAAAAGGTGGGTCACTGCAACCTCTCCGCTGCGACTGGGCTATACCTAAGACTGTAGTCCTCTGAAGGTTTTTCTTTTCCCTGTAGTTTGAATTGTTTATTAATGAAACTGCCAGCCCCCTTGCAAAATGAATATAATGATTTATCTAATCCAGCATCCTACCTCCAGCACTGGCTAAGATAATGAATGTTATTTTGCAATAGTCTATCTGACAAGGAGTAATTCCCTGCAGGAGGCATGTTATCTCTGAAACATGGAGAGCCCTTTAAATTACATGTAGCCCGAGTGAGCTAGACGGTACTTTTATTTATGATGTTTAATCATTTCCTGGCTATAGCTGGCATTGGTGTCCTGCAACAATGAGTTCCACAAGTTAGCTGAATGTAAAATAATACTTGTTTTGCTGTGGTTTACATTTGTTCCTCTTGCCCATTTGCCCCTGCTAATGTAGCATCCAGGTCACTTTCTCTATTCTTTTTGTTACGGTCTAACACTCTTTCTTAGGTCGCTTCCTTTTCAAACTGGATAACCATTAGCGTTGTGTACAGCTACTCTCCTCTTACACATTTCCGCAAAACGTTGCATTCTTTCATTGTTTTTCTCTGTTTCTCCTGTTCTATGGGCATCTTAAATTTTTGAGGTTGAATGAACCACTGATGTGCATTATTGTCTGTGTTTCAGATATGAATGGTATCTTTTGGCTTAGAGCTGATGCAGATGGCAGTAAGATGGTAGTTTATTTGGATCAGAAAATTGTGCAAGAATTTTCTGATTTCAAAGAAGGAGTATGTTAAAAATATATTTTCATGTGAGGTCACTTATTTTCAGAGTCTTCACCGATATGGCTCTAGAAACTGTAGTGCTGAGCTGGAGCCTGAATCCAGCTTTAGCTACACTATAATACCCAAATAAACACTTCGCCTCTGCAACAGCTATTAAAACTCTATGTCTTTTTATACAACTGAAGTTGCATTTGCTGGGCTATCTTAATGCCAGGTGTAAAGGAGGTCCACGGAAGGTAATAAAGTTGCATCTACGTAAATAATAGTCCTTTAGCAGTTAGATCTTCCCTGATTTTACTGCACATAAATTCCCTTTCTTGACATCTATCCATGTTACAAATCCAACATACCAGAAGCATCTTCTAGTCAAAATATCTGAAATTCAAACGATTTCATAAGGAACTGGTTGCCCAACAGTATGTGCTGGTTGTCTGTGTGTTTGGGAGGTCGCTAATGCTGTGGCATGGAATAGGGAGGACTGAAGTATCTAAAGCGAGGGTCATGACCCGATCCTGGGCTCATCCGCTCCAGAAAGCCTCCCTCTTTGAGCACATCCTCTGCCAGCCTTGGTCCAGGGCAAGTGGAGGAACCAGGAGGGAGGCACTGGGAAGCCGTGAAAATGCTTCCCTTATCGGAGGGGAGCTACCGAGAGGGTGAGGAGAGTCGACCCAGGCATCTGTGTACATGTGTCCCGGGAGAGTCTCACAAAGGAAGCTACAGATCATGTGAGATGGCTGATTTTTGTGTCAGCTAGCAAGAATTAACTAGTCAAAGAGAGAGGAAGCTCATCCTCAGGTGCTCAGGTAATGGCCCAAAGAGTAGGAGCTGCATGAGTAATTGGTATTTCCATTCTGTCCATCTACGAGCAGGGCAGCTCATCCTGTGCCTTGATAATTTTTCTCTCAAGTATACTTGTTCTGTGAAATGCAAGACACTATTTGTCATCTTACCCTGCAGCTGAAGGCGCACAGAGCTCTAAGTAAGAAATCCTAGTTTTTGGCACCTCAGGATACTGCAGGAGTTCAGAGCTGGACTGGAACTTGGCAGGTGGTCTCTGTCATTGCAAAGGGCCAAATCAACTTTCCCAGGCTTCAAGCACCCTGAAATGATCCAAATTTTGCAGATCTGGCCATCTGTGCTTGGAAATCCTGTTCCCGTAATACCTGGAATTTTCACAATAAGGAATATACTCCGTTGTAGCTTTAAAATCATAATGAAGACATGAATCAGCTCTGACCAAGGCACACAGAGCAGACATATCACTAGGAGCTGGAGGTCTTTTACATGTCGGATTACTGAGAAATAGAATGTGGAATACTGCATTTTGTGATTTGAGAGCCTGAAAGAGTTAATAGCTCTCGTTTTCTTGGTCTGTACCCTTATTTATGCCCAGTTCAGGTTGTGCCAACACAATTTCTATGGAGATGATCCCTTCTGATCCAGTCTTTCCTCTTTGTTAGGAGGGAAAGGGAACTGAGTGGTGAGCTGCAGCATACGACTGCATTTGGGAAATAACGGCAAACAAGTCAGTCACTCTTTGCAATGGGTTATAGTGTTTCTCCACAAAGATTAATCTGATTCTGTTTTAAAATATGGCACTATGTTTATTTTAAGAATACAATAAAGAAAGCAAATTCAATTTTAGCGAAAGTTTGTTGTTTAACAGTGATGGAAAGCTCCCATGGTGGTAGCAGGATTGTTAGATTTAAAAAGGGGTGGTGGGGGGGTGTTTCCCTGCTTGATCCAAGTCTTCTGACCCTCAGGGCACGTCGCAAGGCCTGCCTGTTCTCCCAGCTTTTCAAGAACAGTGAGGGGGGTAGGGGCGTTTTGAGAAGCTGCTTATAAAGCCTGATCGACTGATGGGTGCAAAAAATCCATCATTTGTTAGGCTACTAATCTTTATGTACAGCTTGTTAATATAGCTAACATACATATGCCTCAAAGAGGTGATAGAGGTATATTTTATTTACTTTATTTTTTCTTTAGACATCGAGATAAATTCCTCTTGGCTTAGGTGAGCCCATCTCGTTCCAGGGCTGCAGAGCAGAGTGACACACCGACTCCCATGTAGAGAAAGGATTCCCCCACCACCTCGCTCTGCCCAGAGTCTGGGAGAATGTGATTGCATTTTCATGAATAAATCCTAGGCAAGTGAACAGTGGTACTTTCCCCTGTATTTGGGAGTCAGCGTGAAAAGACAAACAAACAACCAAGCTATTTGCTTCACAACAGAACACATGAAAATGAACTGCTGTTCACACTCAAAGGCAGCTAATTCCATGCACAGTTTAGTTTTATTCTTTAAAATTAGACTTAAGGTTGGGTGCCTAGGTAGGCAAGAAAAAAAAAAAAGGAAGAAAGAACGGAGGGGGGAAAAAAAAGGAAGATGACACAGATAGCTAAAGAAATACTACCAGCTCCAATGTAAATATGTTTGCAGTTTGCAAGAGACCTGCCAGTCAAGCAGCTGTGGGAGGTAACAGGGGAGAACGCACGAGAGAAAAAGTCTTGTGGCAACAGTGGCCAGTTTCATTACGGCCACTGCCAGACTGTGAAACAACTCTTGGGGCTTGGAATCCTATTGCCTATTAAAACTGGGCATGACAGCTCTTTTTTATGCTTCACCAACCAGAGATGGAACTGTGTCCTAGGGGAAATAAGGAAAAATATTTATTACAAGTGTTTAACACCTTTTAGTACAAAACAACCCTAATATGCAGCACTCAAGGATAATTCGTGCCAGCGCATGTAAAACCAAGGGGAATCACTTATCAGCTCAATAATTTGGTCAGAGCTTTTAAAGGAAGAGATGAAGCTCCAGTCAAAACCCTGAGCCCAGATTTCCCTGAAGTGGGGGCACTTTTGGGTCTGCAGCTTTTTCCATAGTCAACAATTTCTCAGTAATTGACACAAACCTCTGAAAACACACCCATCTCGGGGACTACATGGTTGCCTGGCTTGGGCTGAAGAGAGGCTGTTCAGACTGGAGATTTACCTGCTTCTCATGCATGGCAACAGTTGCTGGCATGTTTAAGGGAAGCTTCAAAACGCTTAGTGGTGGGTCTCAAACACTGCACGAGGCTAAGGTGTAAGCTGCCTTAGAGGCTTACTAGGAAATGTGCGTCCTGGGCTACCCTTAGAGTACAAGCAACCTCAAAGTTTAAGGCTGTCTGTTTCAAATCTTCCCGGATAAAATGTGTGTGTCTAAAAGCAGGAAAATGCAAAATAAAACTCACAATGTCATTATGCAAATTATGTTATGACTTCCCAGGATTTTCATGAAACCTAGTGTTTAGGAAGGAAGCTTCAACATGCATTAAACGCCAGAAGAAAAACCTGAAGCATTTTCACAAGGCGGAGCTGAAAGCCCTTCACGCCGCTGGCTGCCCGAGAGGCAGAGAGGCCGGGTTGCCTGCCCGGGACCCCTCCGCCGGCCGGCCCACGGACCGGCCGCGGCGCCAGGAGCAGGACCCGGCTCGCCAGCCTCCTGCTCGGGCGCGAGCCGCTGCCAACCCTCCGCGTTACTCATTAACGCCGACTGTTACTTGTTAACAGTCGGAACAAGGGCTTCACGCACAGTCCTTGCAGAGCCCCCGTTTTAAATTGTGCAATCTACGTGCTCTTGCCGTTCCAGTTGCATTTCCTAATAGAAATGCTGCTTTCCGGCATCCTTGGTGTCCTGTGAGCTACCGGAGCCGATATTTTAAAATACTGTTTACCCAGTCATCTGCTTTCGCAGAACCTGGAGGAAATGACAGAAAAATTGGAAAAGCCCGTTCGTGGTGTGCGTCCACGAGGGCTTTCACGTGCCCGTTATTCAGGTCGCTCCCCTCAGTGCCAGGGTGCGCTGCCGGGAAGGGCCGACGGCTTAAGTGAAGCTCTGCGTTTACCGAAATTTCCAGAGCGCTCAGCCGCCCTTCACCGCTGTCGCAGCTGGATCTGGCACAGAGGTGACCCGGGCTGCTGCAAGGCTCTTCCTGAAGCAGGGCAACCCAGCAGGCTCCTTCTTCCTCCGGGCTCTGGGCAAAGGCCTGAGGAGCTGACGGGCCACGTCCCATACGGGCACCCCACAGCGCGTGCCCAAGAAGGGCACTAACGGCAAGGGTCCAGGTGCCCGGGCATCGGCCGTGCCCCCCATGGCAGCCTCTGCGGCATCCTGCGGGGGCAGCAAGGGGCGCTAGGACGTGGGCACCGAGGCTGCGCTTATCCCAGGAGAGCAAGCCATCAATACTTCCAAATCTCAGCAGCACCCTAGTGTCTCTTTGGAGGAGGGAAGGGAAGGGGACGTGGTGGTTTGGGGCGCGGGGGGGGCACCTGTGTTTTCGACAGCAAGGTAAACGTGGCAGCAGCCACAGTCGATAGGCAGGTGCGTCAGTCCCAGCCTCGGAGCTGTGCAACTGCTCGGTGGCTCTGGGCGTAGGGTTATGTCACTAGCAAAATCCAGGATTTGTCCAAGATGGGATACTCTAGGTGTTTTTTTTAGTAGAGAATATCAGTAAAATATAATAATTATTACTGTTATTATTAACCTTAAGGAACTTTGTTCTTCTGTAAACATAAATGACGTGTATTCATCCTTAATCTGATTAAAAATGACCTGGAAAGAGAGTCAGAAAAGTGCAAGGTAGCTATATAACGTGGAAGGAAAAAAAAAGGGGGGGGGGGGGGGGGACAAGAGCGTTGACTGCAAAAGAAAGAAAATTATCCCAATTCTAGTACTGCTGGAAAAACGTGAAAGTTATTGCTGCACAAAGAACCTCTTGAACTGCTCTGCCTTCCAAAATTTCTACTGCACTCTCTGCAGTTACTTGTGTATGGCAGAAGCAGCATCTTTGTATTATATGAACAGTCTGCTTCATAATCAAATACCATCTGTCGCTACATCTGAACTTGTTTTCAACATCTGTGCGTTCTGGTCTTAACAAAGCTTTAAAAACTAATTCAAAAACTTTCACAGATCACTGACTAAATATGTACATTTACCATCTTTCATATTGGTTTAAAATATTTCTTCTATAGCTGCATCCCCTTAGCTGGGAATAGTTAAGATGTATACACTGAGTTGCTTTATTAAGCTTATTTTCTAATGGCCTTGGGTAGCCAAGTGCAAAAGAGGGACACTTGCTCAGGCACCGAGAGGACCCATCATATTCCTTCTTGGTGCCAATACAGTCCCTTTCTGCCAATGAGAAACCTGAAAGTTGATCAGCTACCATACCCCAATTACTCAAAATGACACTACAGATAAAACTGCAACCAAGGGGAGAATCAACTGTATGGCTTATATGCTGCTAAAGTGTGTCTGAACAAATGGTGAAGTAAAATCATGAGAGCCCTCAGGAGGATAAGTACGTTGTTACTTTGCACATGCTTCAGAAATGTGAAGTACATCTTTACAGAACTTTTGGCCAACCCCCTGGCAGATGTTGACCAGTTTTGCTTATGTATACATCAGTTGCAGAACACTAAAACAGAGATTGGAAATTTTAATTTAGTCAAGGCAGTTGGGCTAAAATGATGGCTTTTGTTGAAACCATTAAATAGAGCTGCCTAATGAAGTACAGTACAGCACTGGCAAACTGAGCCCTGATGAGATGCAGCAGCTTCCAAGCTGCAGCCCTGCAAAGGGAAGAAGGAAGCTTGCAAGTCTTTAACTAAAGTGGAATGGCGACAGCCCTTGTAAAGCTGCGTTTGATTTTGTGTTTGAGGGCAGACGCACTTGTACATTATTACCCTGACATTTTAACCATTAGTTGGAAATGTGCCGTTGCAGTTGCTGCCATATATTTCTCAATCCTATTTGTTAGAAAGTGAGCTAATAGACAGTGTGATGAAGTGATCATAAATTCACTTTCAAAGGGCATTTGGGTTCAGAGCCTAAAGATTGAATATGGCAAATTCTTAGGCATGCGGAAGAAGGAGGGGGCCAGGAGGGTCATTCGCACTGATGGGCTCAGTGATTGATTCCACTACAGAACTATATTTGCCCTTTACTTGGCTGTTTAACACAGAATAGCTATAATAGGTTCCCGATCCATTATCCCTCTTCTTCCTAGGGTCAGCGTGAAGTTGAAAGAAGATATAACCTTGGTTGTGATAAAATAAACTTTAACATTATCAGGTGTTTGGAAATTGGAAGGTGTCTGATTGCTTTATAAAGGGTACACACAAACACACACACAAAGGGTTATAATATAATCCTCCGCGCTGTCTCTGACAAATGGTTATTGCCACTCAGTATTGGTTTTTTGCTCATGCGATAATATGGTGTCAGGCAAGTCCATACAGCCTTGAAATTCTTCTTATTATACAAAGCCTTGCAAAAAACACATGCCCTGTGCTGCTTTTTGACTGTGACTAGCAGTATTTTTTAAAGGTAGGTGGCTTAGAACAAAATTTGAGAGCAAAAATTATCTGACATGCAAGATCAAAATGAGCGCTTCAGCACAAGGCAGCCCCAAAATATTTGCAATAATTAGGAGAGACTTATGTTCCATTTTACTGTTTTATGTGTTATATAGTATAGAGCAAGCGCCACTGTAGTTAAGTGTTTGTCAGCGTTTCCCTTGTAAATCCTGGTTTTCCAGAGGGTTGCTATAACTTGCCAATTTCAAATCACACTGGGCTAACACTCACTCCGCACACTGTCAGCCCAGATGCAAATTTCTGTTGTTGTTATTACCAAAAATGAAATCAAGTGAAGCTGCTGGTTTTTAGTTCATGGCAAAAGATAATGGTTGGGGGGGGGGCAGGTTTTTTTTTGTTTTGTTTGGGATTTTATGCTATTGCTCCTGGTTCGGTTTTTGTTGTTGAAATGGCCTGGTTCAAATAGGTCCATTTCGAATGAGACGTGAAAGTAAGTTAGGGTATGGATATTTTTACACACCCTCAAATATAAATAAAGCATAGAGGACTCAGAGAAAGAAGAGGGAAGTGGTCTGATCTAGAAAGGCTTACTCACGGTCATGCATATGATATTCAGCAATACACCTGTTGACCTCAGCCCCAAGGTTCAGTTCTGCCCTAGAGAGGCGTTAAGAGGCTAGTAAAGGTCCACTCAGCAGCTGCATTGTCCAAGAAAAAACAAACGTGGCTTGACCCAGTCAGAACAGCCCTTGCGAAGCACAGATGCAAATCCTCCCTTCCTCCCTCCAGCCCTGCAGCCCAGGTCTCAGACTCATCAGTCCTCCAGCCCCCATGAACTCTACAGACCGAACCGCGCAGAGGGGAAACCTCCCCCTCCACCCCAAACCTGCACCATGCCATGAGGGGCCCAGGAAAGCGCAGGCCTCTCGTGCTGCTCTGTGGTTGCAAGCACTCCCTGCCTGAGAGAAGACGACACTCTGAGGTCCCATCTCACCGCCGTGCCTCCTGCTGGGCTAGTTCTCACCTGGCCCAAGCAGCCCCCAGGCCTAGAGGGGACACAGCTGCTTCGATGCATGTCCTGAGGGTGATCTTGGGTTTCCCCCACCTGCGTGGCAGAACCTGCGGATCACCTCACCTTGCCTTCAGAAACCAGCTATGAGCCTCAAAAATGTAGGGCCTGATCCTGGCCAGAGAGATGGGCTATCCATCCTGGCTGCAGCATTGAGGAGGAGGAGGAAGAGGAGGAGGAGGAGGAGGAAGCTCAGTGGGCTGAGCCCTGCCAAGGCAGCCGGTGGTGCTCTACACTGGGGCAGGGCAGCAGGAGGCAGCGGATCTCCTCCAGGGAAAGGGAAGGGAGAGCTGGGGCCAGGTGAGCGAGCAACACTCACTAGGCTGACAATACTTCTGTTTTGTTCATTATCCACTTCCAGTTTTACTAAGAAAAATTCCTTTTAAAACTTAAAAAAAAAAAAACCCTGAGGCATTGTTCTCCCACTAGTGATTGGGTCTTTTACTTTTACCAACCGTTGAGTTTTGTTAACTGTACGAGGCTGTGCGAGGCTGCCCTCGGCTGCTTTCCTTGGAGGGTGTAAGCCCCTATCTTTGCAAGGCCTAGGCAAAATCATAGACCCATCTGCGTAACAAATACTGCATCGGCCTTTATGGAAATCCAGTGCTGACTCTTGGTGTGTGGAAGCACTGTACAGCATCATTAATGCTATCACAGAAAACACCCCTGTCTCTTCAAACGCAGCGATGCAGATATGCACTTAGAGCCCCTACTGCTGTGATCCACGAGCATCTCTGCCTTCCAGACCGAGCCTAGCGTAGATCTGGGGCAGATGAGATGTGCTTTGGGCCAAATCCTGTTTTTAGTAACACAGCTGTAAATCCAGACTAAAAGCAGACTTACAGCTGTGCAGTACAACAGTATATTGTAACGATGAGTGGAAAAAGAGGCCACGAGTAAAAGGATTGCATCTTGTAGCAGATCTCTTCTAGATGTTTATGAATCCAGAGGGTTTTCTGAATGTAAAGAAATGTGGAGTCCCTGGAAAGCAGCTGTTACTAGCTCCAAAGAGGACAAAAATGTATTAACACTTTGGCTGCCAAAGAAAGCCAAATTAGAGAAAATGTTTGTATCACTTAGCAGTTATCCATAGGTCTTGCAGTACTTTTAAAACAGATCCTCAGCTGATATAACTTGCAGTGCTGTCAGTTGTGAGGGCTTATCCTGCAAATGAGTCTTTCTGTTAAAGCAGCAGCTGCCGGAGTCAAGTGATTACATGAGGCACTCTGTGTTATTGGTGTTTTCTAGAGTTTGTGACTAAAGAAACATAATAGTTGAAGAAATGCTTAGAAGTAAAACTTTGCTTTGCAGTGAAAACTCAGAAACCAGAAAACAAAGAAAATAAACAGTAGATGTCATTAAAAAATTCTTTTGTGGCTGGTTGTGTGATTTTGGGGGATGGCTTATTTGTTTTTTATACTTTGGATTGGGAGACTAAGGTCAGTAAAAGACACAATGGTGTGAACAGTGTTATAACAATCTGTATCAGATGAAGTTTCAATCTGTTTATATTAGAAGCGGTTTAATTTTATAAGCCATTGTTCCTGTAGTTGCCTCAAAGACCTACATCAATTAGAGCCATATACCACTTTAGCATAGAAAACAAGATCCATATTTAGCCACACACTTTTTCTCTGCACATGGAAAAATATATAAGTGAATTGTACTTGAAAGCAACGGGCTATTTCTTGCCTACTTATAGTCAAGCTAAAATCCTACTATTTTGCTATATCCTAGCCAAAATTTCCTAGCCAAAATTTCCATACCTTGATGCGTTTTACCACAGAATTCAAGCTTTGAGGTCAGAGGACCAGAGCTAAATGTCAATATTTTTCCATGCAAAAGAGAAACTGGATTTGCCCTCTATGTAAGACACACAGCAGATAAAACCAATAATACCTTATCTCCTTCCATGACTTCCTGGCCAGGAGCAGCAGCAATATATATTAAGATATCAATTGACTGTTTATAGGATTAAGTAAGGAATAGCTGAAATCAGTCCCTGCTTTTATTTGAGTTTAATTGATCCAATCATAGATCTGTCTGGTAACCACCTATAATAAAGAAATAATAACAATAATAATAAAACTTTGCAGTTTTACAACATCTTCCATTGAAAGCTGTCTCAATGTGCTTCATAAACATTACTCCTGCATCCTTTCCTTCAATTCCTTCACTTGCTCCTTATCTTTTACTGTAGCATTTGTAATATTACCATAGCATGGATGGCCTTACAAATAAACTAAGACGAGATGTCATTTCAAAGGACTGCAGAAAGTGTTAGGCAAAGTTATTTGAAAAATGTGAGAGAAATTCAGTATGCTGAGGATGGTGTATGTTCATTTTGGTAACATATTATGTGCTCAGTTAAGGTAAAAGAAAATCCATATGTTCTGCTACGTCCACTGATATTTCTTGTGTTAAAGGAGCATAAATCAAGTTATGCCACTCAACATATCTTGCTTCCGAGACAAAAAATGAGGGAGAAGAAAAATGTCGGTGGAGAAAGTTTGGAAAAATATGGTATTCTTTTCTTTATTATGGATAATATTTTCTAAAATCTCAGTCTTATGATCACCCATTTCTCATGTAAATAAGTCACAATATTGAAAGGTGACAGGAGCTGTAGGTACAGGGTTGCAATTCCAGACTCCCTGGAATAGCAACTGTATCTTTATATATGGTTATATGGCAGCTAGCTCACTAAACATAGTTATGAGACAAATGAAAAATGGTAATAAATACTGCCATGAGTATTGTCTTCTGTCTCCTGAACCCACTCTGGAACAATGAAAGAAGAGGCTGTTTGCTCTACGAAATTCTTCCCCGGAAAGTTAGCCTGTCTCCAGTGGAAAACTACCTCGGGTGAAATTTCCTCCATGTAGATAGCCAGCACAAAGCCTGTGCACCACTAAATTTTTAGTAAAGACTCCCTCAATCTCTGTGCATTTATTTAAAGATAGAGGGAAGCAGAAAGTTAAAAAAACAGGGAAAACATCTGAGAATGTAAGCAAGAAGATCTGGGAGAAAAATGCAATGTAAAGAAAGAGGACTGTTCTAAATGGAAATTACTGCTAAGCAAAAAATTCCAATTTTCTACTAATATTTGAGGGTCTTACCCTTCATGCATCACATATTAGAGTTTATTTTCTGTCCATAAGGAAGCCCAGCCTCCTACTTGATTGAGTGGCTGTTTCGTTCGCTGGGCACTGCCACATTAACAACTTGAATCCAGGCTTGCATCGAGCATGAGATAGAGGCTAGGGGTGACACTGAGAGCAAAAGAAGAGAAGGCTAGCTAGTCTGCTGCAGCGGAGAAACCAGGAGGGGCACTTGGAAGAAGAGACCTGTGGTGTCTCCCTCAACTTCTCCATCTGCAAAATAAAAACAGTAGTAAGTATCTTCCTATGCAAAATATTTTCGGACAGGCTGTCTGTGTAAATTTTAAGATTATTTATTACCAGTTATTACCCCTTCAGTAATTTCATTTTCCCTCCCTCTTTTCCCAGCATCACAATAACTGTAGCAGTAGCCCAGTAATTGGAGATTCTTGTGCCTCAGATTCCCTGGTATTTAATTTTTATAACATTCTCAGAACCTATCACATATTTGTTTTGATTTATTCAATATTGATCCTTTCTCTGACTTTCGAGCAGCTATCACCTTCCCCGCCTGTTCCCAGGGAATCTGCCAAGCCAGCAGTTTGTGATTTTGTCATAATACATGTGTTTAGTTCTCCGAGTGGCTGTCACAAGCTTCTGGATCTCACAAATGTTACATCCCCTCTTTTTATTCACACATTCTGTATATTAAATGTTCACAGAGATGGGCTTTTCTTGTGTGCAGAAGCAAGGCTTTCTCTATCAGTCTGCGGGGTACTAGTGTATACCTGGTTAAGTGGAGAAAGGGGAGTTCAATTTTTGTTAAATTTGAAAAAATGTGCTTTTACTGCTTTATACAGTACGCTATACACAAGAGAGGAGAAAAAAGAAAGCTGTTTGAGATAAACCTGGGGCAACACTTTCTGGAGTACCTAGGTGTCTTGGGCCTGTTTCACTTTGATAGCAGGCACTCATGTTTAGCTGCTTACTTTCAGTACAACTTACCCAAGTGCCTCCATTACTTCAGAAAACAGGATTTTGGTATTCTAAACTATCTATCTTCCCCAAATCTGTTCTTTGTTAGTTCTGTGGCTTGTAAATCGTGGTCTTCAGAAGTGTAGCCACGATCGCCGTAACAAAAAGGCCACATTATCACCAGTCAAATCATTTTCCAGTTAGTAGCTATCCCTTTCCAAGGGGGAGTAAGGCAAATCCCACATCAGGCTATGTTAAGAAGAGTATGATGGGAAGTTATTATTCTCCTTTATTCAGCACTGGTGAGGCTGCATCTGGAACACCATATCTGGTTTTGAACCTCCTCATTCAAAGAAGATGTTGAAAAATTGGAGAGGTCCCAGCAGAGGGCTACCAAGATTGCGAAGGTCTAATGCACCTGAACGTTGAGGCAAATGGGCTTATTTTTAGCGTTGTGAAGAGGAGACTGGGAAGGGAGGTCTTTAGTCAATGCGTCCAGCTATTTGAAGGGCAGTTCAAAGACAAAGACAACAGAGCCAAACTCTTCTTGGTAGTGTCAGACAGTAAAACAAGGAGCTGTGGCTTAGGAGATTCAGACTGGACGTTAAGAAAAACTTATTCATTGGAGGAGTAGTGCAGGAACAGGTTACCCAAGAGCTGATATCCCCATCCTTCAAAGTTTTCAAGACCTGCGAGAAAAAAATTGCCGCTGACATGATCTGATCAATTGCTAATGGTTGCCCTCTGAGCAGCAGGCTGAACCAGATGACCTCCAGAGGGGTCCCTTACAATCCGTATTTCTGTGGTCAAAAACTATTATGGAAGTTCAAAGGAACTTTTCCCAGGAGCCCTCTGAGAGCATATATACATGTATACACTAATAGAGTGAGAAACCAAACAAATTTATCCAAAAAAATGGTTAATTAAAGGCATATGCTTGGGTTCTGTATCCCTTTTGACAGCTTACACTGTAGTACTCAGGAGGAGCAATGGTGGAAGGAGCTATGCGTTTTTTGGAGAGAGATCTTTTTGGTTGGTGTACAACCCCAGGCAAAAAACAGCTGCCACCTTGAGGAACTTACAAAGTAAAAGATGCATTTGCGTAGGAAAATTCGGAGATGGGGCTGACTTTAACATAGATTCTTTTCAATAAACATTTCGCTGTATTACCATTTCTGCTGCTGCGTCCAGTGTCACCAGGGAACTGTTCAGCATAAACACCTCCTGAGGAACTGTTCCAGAGCCTAATGCCAACCTGAGACAGCTGCTGATGCTGAACAACATCATCAAGGGCCCACTGTCCCTTCCTGCCACTCCTCCTCCTTCACCACCAGTGAAAGAACTATGAAAAGACCAAGAGCTGGTGTACAGCCAACAAGAACTAAAGATCTTGCAGCTGGTTGTACCACCTGTGCCTTGTGAAATTCCAGCCAAAACAACGTCCCCTCCCTCCCCTCGGATAACCCCTTTATTAAAGAGAAGGGCCTATCATCTGATAACTTTATAACCAGGCGCGACAAGAGCACAGCAGTAGATGTGTAAGGCAATTGTTTTTGTCGCTGCCAATGGCTGTGGACAACTGACCTTCTTTTGTGGATGTGCAGAGCCATTTTGGGTGAGCCATCTCGTGCGTTCAAATTCACATACAGTGTGTAAGCCATGTTGTGCCAGATATATATAGCTGTTCAATGCCACCCTGCTGAGCCAGTGCCAGAATAGATCACATGGTGTTTGCTTTATTTGGGCTAGTTTGAGGGAGATGTACAGAATCCATGAGTAAATGCGCTGATACACGCTACTCTGACATAAAAGGAAGAATTCTTCACTTAGAGCCATAGAGCAGATCCCGTGTTCTGGATTCCCCATTAATGTCAATGAGTGTTATACACGTGTGGTTAGAGCATATTATCCCAGCCCAAGATCCACCACACAGATCAGAGTGTAATTTTGCTTGAAGAATGTTAGAAATGGGTCTATAGTCGTTAACAACATTCTTTAAGTAGTGAAAGATCAAGCCTGTTCGTTTTCATCCGCTACTAGCAATTAAAGCTTTGATTAATAATATTTATTTTGACTGGACTAGAAAAGGGAGAGAGTACAGCTAAGATGGGAATTATGCATCTACATTCTATCTCATGCATGTATGTGTTTCAGTTTGTGTATTTTCATGTGTGGAGTGAGCTTAGACTTTTGCACCATTTGTGTCCCTATCATTATTTATATTTAATGTTGATGGATGCTAGAGAGAAAAAGAGCCTAAGCAAATACATCTGTGTACAACTAGGAAATTAGCTGCTGTGATTACAGTGCACATTCTGGTGACACTAAAGAGGAAGATCAGACCTTCCTCTTCCTGACTACTCAGTCCTCAGTCTAAAACAGTCTTCTGACACTATCACTCACCCAAGCTTCAGACACGCAACTGGACAGTTCTAACTCTGTTCAGCAAAGGGCGGCAGTACTCATATACTAGAGTTCACTAGAAAATATCAGCATTCCCGCTTTTTTATCCAGTGAAAAACATCTGGGGCTAGTGGGACAGCCCATGGGAGCCATATCTACTCCTTGGGACACTTGCATCCATCCCATCATGGTTGTCTCAGTGGAGACCAACAGTAGTTGCTAGAGCAGTGCTGAAAGCTGAGCACCTCCCCTGCACCTTTGCACGGCCGAGTGTGTTTCCAGCGTTACCTGGAGGCAGGACTGCTGCCCCAGGGCACAGCCCACGGCTGAGAGGCATCTCCTCCATTTAGCCCACAGCTGGAAAAGGAGGACTAGGGAAAGAAGGCCTCAAAATGGAGGTCCAGCTGCTCTACCAAAGAATTTAGGCTTTACCCTATATGAAGTAGTTGGAAATCTTGTGTCTATTAGAAGTGGATCTCCAAATGAGGTCAGTCAAAAGTGTACCAGAAGCACTGGTACCATTTTAAAATGATCCTCCAAAACAGGAACTACTTGCCAGAAGGATTTCATTTTGCACACTTGGCTCTCTAACAGTTTCTGCCACAGAACACACTCTTCTCTTATGACTCCACAGGACGGTACTAAGAGGAAATACACCATGACCTTCATCAATATAAGAACTACCATTAGTACAAGTCCTATTCCTTCTCCGCTTTTCTCACACAGAGTGAAGCAAGGCACAGGAATCATCAAATTAAATGACTGGGTCAGCTTAACGTAATAAATCTATTAGTTCGTATCATCGTATATTTGATTTATACTACGCTAGACAATTACTAGCATGTCATTTCTTTGTTTAGGGATTTTTAATTTGAAAGTGTTCTAATCCTTAGTGTCAGCTGTTCCTGGTGGGTGATGACATATCTACTGTGAGTGAAACATTCTGATGACATATAGAGTGTAGGAATCAAATGTCATAAGCATAAATATTTAAGCAATAAGACATGACAGGTAGAGCATTTCTTGACGATTATCATACACCTCGGGTGGTGTTATGACGAGGCATTTGTCCAAAGGCCAACTGACTTTAACCACACTAAAAGTAGCATAATCGCCTGGAAATGTGCTGCTTGAAGTGTCTTATTGATATTTTTCCTTCTCTTGATGATTTCTTCATTTTCTAGTGGAAGTCCTGAGGAAGTACCATTTCCTACTTCCAAGACAGTGAAAGCTTACACCTTAGAAAGATCTAAGCACCTGGAGCTATCCAAAAAGGAGGGTTGAATGAAGATGGAACCAAGCGTTAATGTAAGACATGCACTGCCCACATTCACAATCTGAGTGTCATACTGAAGTGGAAAGTCTGGCATTTCCTACTTTTATAAGTGCTTTCTGAATCAAGCAGACATAGTCAGCATGGCAATGAAGAGCTGAGCAATTTCTTTAGCATCATTCAAGCTACAGACAGGGTTTGAGGAGAAAATACTATATAATCTTCACTTAGAAGTTGCTTTCTACAAGTAATCACTCTGGTTTAATAGCATCACCTTTTCCATGAACGGTGGAAGGATATGCTATGAAACACAGTGGAAGGCTCTTTCCTGAAAATAACGTAGAAATTACATACTTAATTTCAGAAGTTACAGAAATCTGCCCAGTATTGCCAGTGGACAAACTCAGGTAAGTCAGCTCTAGAGCTCTAGTCCCTTGGACTGTGGGACTAACTTCATTCCTGTCTGAATTGAACTCCATTAAAGAGAACATTATACACAAAAATAAATGCTGTGACTCTTTAATGCCTATCGTATCTTTTCTGTTTACTTGCTATATGTAAGAGAGGAAACATATGGAGGAGTTCCCTAATTTGGCCATCCATGGTGATTTCTGCTGTGATCATAATGCTTCAGCTTTCTTCATAAGTACTCTGCTATCCTTCATACAGGTAGGTGGAAGAATATATATATATATCCTATGCACCTCAGTGAGGAAAATTATGAGCCGTGTTCATGGTATGAGATTACCGTTGCAAAGACTATTTCAGACATAAGTGACTCCCTCAACAACTCAGGTCCTTGGCAATGTGCAAGAAGAGCCTGGTTTTAATTTTGTAGATTTCAAAATCATGCTTCAATTTTGTTTTTGAATTGGAAAGAAAATCTTGCCTCCTTTTGCTTTTTCCCCCCACCAACCAGAGAGCTCACTGAAAGGAGTCGTGGCAGTAGCCATGGTAGCGTTTCTCTGCTCCAGTCGAGACGCTGACGTTTCTATGGATGACTTTCAGGCTAGTGTTAAGGTGAGCCCCGTTTTGTGTAAAGAAAGAGCCTCTCTCTCTGGCCTGGCTGAGGCTCTCCCTCTCTCCTTTCCTCGCCTGCAGCTCCCCGGTTTCAGCACCGGAGCTCTGGTGCTTTCTCCATACCCCAAAGTGTCAGGAGCACTGAGCCCTGCTAGGCTTTAGCATCCAAATCACAGGAAGGCTAACAGGACTGTCTCATGCAACAAAGTAATAGAAAAATGCAGAGAAGGAAAAGACACCAGCAAAGTTTTCTTTGTGATCATTGTTTAACACTGTAAGTAATTAAATATTAATGAAAGTATGCTACTTTCATTTTGTGAGCAATTTAATTCAATTAAAAATAAATGGATCTCCTTGGCTCAGTGGATATACTGATATTCAGCACTGCCCTTAACTTAGTTTCAACAGCATTTAACTCCAGCACAGCACAAAGTACAGTAACTGAAACATAGCCCCCAGCTAACATCGTTAACTCTTTAAGTCCCAGCGGCATGATTCTGCCACCCTGCTGAACCAACACGGCCTCTCTCAGGGAATATTGGCTATGCTGTTTAACTTGCAGGAGCAGCAATTTATACCCAGTGTGTTAGCTAAGATATCTTGCACTGGGGCACTGTTTTCCTTGAAAGGAAGCCATTTCAGAAAGACTTAGCAGGCCGGCATGGGTCTGAATCTACTCACATGCCGTGATCTGGTTAGGTAATATATCTGGGAACTTCATGCCACATAATGTAGAACTATTCTTTTATTGTGCTGAAAGAGCTGTTTTAGATTCCCTTTGAGCCCATAGGCCATGTCTTTCTGATAATAAGAGTGTTATCAATGCTTTAATATTGAACTCAAATCTCTGCGTGAGAGAGCATCTAAGAGCTATTAGTCAGTGCTGAAAGCAAAACCCAACTGTTCTGAATGGGGAGGAAAATGCCAATCTGTTGACAAAAAGTTAAACAGAGGTGAAATCTAAACTCTGGCCAACATTTTACAGCCTTAACGCATTGTTAACTTTTCATCTTATCTGTCAGGAATAGGAAACTAATGTTTAAAAACAATGTATTGCTTTTACGGGCAAGGTCAGTATTTGTTAGATTTCAGGGTTACACCAAGTATAGTCAGCCAGCGCTACACGGAAAGAATTGCTCCAGCACCCATGTTCTGAGGTCTTCCAAAAGCTAAAATGCACACAACAGTTTCATTCCCATTTTTCCTCTCAGACAACAGGAGCTCTGCTCTAAAATTTTTTGTTCGGCGTAGGTTTTCGCTTGTGATAGTGCTAACGGTGCTTGGAGGTTAACATCCTCTAAGAGGTGTTCCTGAACAAATCCTAGGTCAAAGAAGTGGTTGCTGCATTTTGCTTTGGGGAACGAGGGTTCAGGGTCGCTCTGCTCCCTTCCAGGGGCAAGTTCCAGATTCGCGAGCCTGCCCCTAGGACAATGCCGGGCTTTGTTTGAGTAGCAAAGCATCTTTGCTCAGCCATGCAGTTCCCAAGGAGCCATGTAGGTAAGATAATACAGGGGAAATGAAACAGAGAGTCATTCTGTGCGAGGGAGAGGGAGAGGGAGAGGGAGAGGGAGAGGGAGAGGGAGAGGGAGAGGGAGAGGGAGAGGGAGAGGGAGAGGGAGAGGGAGAGGGAGAGGGAGAGGCAGAGGGAGAGGCAGAGGGAGAGGGAGAGGGAGAGGGAGAGGGAGAGGGAGAGGGAGAGGGAGAGGGAGAGGGAGAGGGAGAGGCAGAGGGAGAGGCAGAGGGAGAGGCAGAGGGAGAGGCAGAGGGAGAGGCAGAGGGAGAGGCAGAGGGAGAGGCAGAGGGAGAGGCAGAGGGAGAGGCAGAGGGAGAGGGAGAGGGAGAGGGAGAGGGAGAGGGAGAGGGAGAGGGAGAGGGAGAGGGAGAGGGAGAGGGAGAGGGAGAGGGAGAGGGAGAGGGAGAGGGAGAGGGAGAGGGAGAGGGAGAGGGAGAGGGAGAGGGAGAGGGAGAGGGAGAGGGAGAGGGAGAGGGAGAGGGAGAGATCTCATTCGGAACATGCGGCTCAAGGATGTTTTCCCCATCTTATTTTATATTAAGTAATCCTACCTCGTATACTCAGAAAGCATATTATCCATGGTACAACCGTATGGATTAGCCGATTATGATGTCATTAAAAACAATCAGACTACAGTGTGCACTGTCCAGCAAACAAACCATCAAAAAACAGAAATGAGTTTTGTGCAAAAGGAAAGAGCTTCCAAAGCAGAGCAGAGAGCAATTCACAGACCTTTTTCTCATGAGCTTAGAGTTAGATAAATAAAGCATGTGCTGCCACACTGATGAATTTGCTTTCGTGATAGATATAGCCCCTCTTCTTTCCCTAGTAGTGAACATTCAGGTGAGCAAGGCCTGTAAGTCTTTCTACGTATCCCAGAAAGAATCCCGGTGCAGGTGAATTTTTGTAGATGTGCTGACAGCAGGACATTCATTATCATTCACATTGTTCATAGAATCATTGTTCAGTTGTTCACAAAATGTTTTTTGCCATTTCATTAAGAACTTTTGTGAGTTATATGAGGATAGACGAAGGACCATTCAGCCATAAAGAAGAGGCAACACTGTGTGACTTCGGTGATCAATTACACAGGAGACCTTATACTCAAATACTCAAAAATGACCAGTTTTTGGACAAGTAGCAGGACCAACTTTGTCTACAAAAATTAATACTTAAACATAGTCATAAAAATCAAACCAAAATAAATAGCACAAAAGGCCTTATCACATTAGAGAAATGATTCACAAAGAATCACTTGACCAGCTTTAGGTGAGGTATGTTTTGTACCTACTGCCCCACATGTTTGGGGACTTCCCAGCTTGTTTTAATTTCTCTAAGCAAATGAGAGCCCTCAAGGCTCATTAGGGCTATTTACACAGTTCTTAACTGGAAAAAATTAGATCTACAGAAATGAATAAATAAATAAACGGATGTGAAGTATGAATAAGAAACCATGCTTAAAGTCAGTTTCCAAGTCTGCTACTGACCAAGTAGTCTGTTGGGCTACTTCAAAGAAATAGTTGTGGGGTACGTAAGGGGAGAAAAAGAAAGGAAAAGAGAAAAAAGAAAAAAGTAATTGTGCTGAAAATTTTTAAGAATTAAGAATAGGACTGGTGATAAATCAGAAGCACCAGAGGCTGTAACCAAATATAAATATGTCTCAGAGAAGAAGGGAAACTTATGACTAAAGGATCTGTGACTCAGCCTTGGCTCTCCTAGGGTGGCCCTTTATTTGTTCTTCACTTCTGTTCTCTATGTGCAAAACAAAGGTAACAGTACCTTCTTTTTCCTGCAGGTTATTGGTTCCTATTTCTCTAGGTATGGGGCAGCTCTCAGGCTGGATGTGCATGGTTATTAAGGGAGAGAGAAAGGGACTTTTGTTACAGGGAACTAGAAGAGCATTTACAAACACCTTAATCTTCTGTCAGACATACAGGTGTAATGACTCACTGCCAGCCAGTTCCTGCCATCCATATACGCATGTTCCTTGAATAGGACCTCCCCTGAATTGTACCTATTCACCCAAAACAATGCCTGGACCATCCATGTTTTCCAATATTGCACCACTTCTTGAAAGCAGGCACTGACTTCTGAAAAGGAGGGGGGGAAAAAAAGGGTATCATAATAGGAGTATAAATTACCAAGCAGCCATTTCAACTCATGCGTGTAAAAGGAAGAGGTATCTTTCAGTTTTTCTTCTCAGAGGCTGCAATTTTTTCAGTAGACCAGTGTTCACTCTGAGCCCAAAGCAAGTTTCAATCAGTCCTATCACATATCTCCCTCTTAAATACATTTTCTCTGTCTGTACCACTGCTCTTGGCAGACTTCTACCATTATCAGAGTTTGGTTCTCTGCATTGCCTCAGTACTGACATTTTCCCATATTTACCAATGAAGGCGAATTTTGACACACGGTAGTGCAATGGAGCAGTCTTGTTTTTTCTAGCAGCCCTTTGCTTCAGTGATATGGTGGCCCATTTCTACTAATTCCATCTAACCTAACATGGCTTTCATGGCATACCCATTGATTAATTACCTATTTCGAATCTCCTTTATTATGAGAATAGGAGGAATAGAAAAAGGAGCCTTTTCAAATACCCTCGATGGTGTTATCAGTCCAGGAAGAATGTGTTACTCAGAAAGCACAAGGTTAAACTGATCTCTTTACACCTTGGAAGGCAGGACTGATATTTGACCTTTGAAGGTAGCATTTTGTGGTCAGTGGCACCACAGCTGAGGTCCTCAGCTGCTCTGGTCCCTGATGTACAATCAGCTTCAACTGAACCAAGAAGAATCATGCAAGCAAAACCAAATGAAAACTCGATCTTGCATCCGTAAAATGCACTCTGCATCTATATGCATCTATAATATATACTTTTGAGCATAATATAAGTTACAATAGACCTACCAACTTTCAAATTATAATCCCACAGAACACCGTCAAGCAGAGTTGAAAAACTGAAGAAAATTTACTTGGGACATTTAGTAATACAAGTTTATATCTGAATACTCTCCAGAGCTGCAGAATACAGGGTGAGCATCAGAAAGCTATTGCTTGAGACTTCTTCCATCCCCAACAGTGTATTTAAAAATATTCACAAATCTCCAATAGCATGATGATAGTAGGATACAAATATCGTAACATTGTTCAGTATTAACTATTAAACATATTAAACACGGCCTGCAGCTGTACCACCTGGAGCTCTGATCTTGACAGCTCTCACAAGTTACTGAAGACTTGACTCCAGCCAGAACTCGGACAAAAAGCCTCTAAGGAAAACATAAATGCCACAGAAGAGATTTTTGCAATTCAGAAGGAGAAAATGACATAAGGAGTTTCAGTGGAGCATCATGATGTTGTAACTGATTTTTTTTGTAGGCTATTTTACTGCTTGGGGCCAGCGTGTTACCTGTCACATTCCTCCTCAGTTACAAAACGACTTCTTGCTTCTCAAAATTCGACTCTATGATTTCCACATGACACTGAAATGTCCAATGCTAAATTATCAAGTACAGCAGCTGTATGCTCTCAAACAGTTGCTGATTTTCACTCCAAAGGTAACTCCATTTCCACAGTGGGTGAATCACTTCCTATAGATGTAAAGTCTTTAGTAAATAGTTTAGGATCCTCTGGGATGACATACATATAAGATATTACTGTTAATATATTACCACATGTCAGTTAATAATTAAGATATCAAAAAGAAAAAAAGAACTCTGCTTTTTCCTCACCTTCTTCTGTCCTCTCTCCCTTTCACAGCAAAAGCACAACCTGATCGCATCTGCAGAGTTAGAGACATACAGCTTAACCTTCATATCCACTGAAATCCGGAAGTGTTTTTCCCTCCAAACAGCCCCTTCAAAAGCTTTTGAGCTTCAGGTTTATTCCCTCGAAGAGGTTTCAATGGGAGGAGTGATGCTAAAGCCCATTCCCTCGTTGACAATAATTATATCCTTTCACCTGCTTCCCTCCCTTTACCTGGGCTTGTGCTGAAAACTCGCTGTGACCGCTCTAAGGAAATTCTGTTATGTGCTGACATTTACTGGGTGACAACAAGGTCGGGTCAGGTGTTTGATACCCAAATCTTTGCATGTAATTATCAGGTAGTATTACAGGTAACTGAGGCTCAGCACATTTCAAGGGGTTACGATGAAGCAGCTCTCATACTTGCCTAAGCTTTTTCTTAATAAGATTTTTAAAGGGGCAGGTGGAATTTTATTCCTAATCCTGTGCATCTCATGGTCAAATTTAAAAATAATTTAGGTGTTGATTTTTTTGCAACTGAAAAAAGTGAATAAGCAACGACTGGATCTGTGAGCCCAGAAAGGTGATACTTACTAATATCTCTGAGTGGTAAAATATTCTACGAGGTTTTGATATTTGCCACCAGATTTCTTCTCTGATGTTAGCAGATCAATCCCCATTCTCTAAATCTTCTTAAAACCTCAAACGAGCGCTGCTTTCAACTCTTGAAAGAAAAAGCTACCCACTTTCTGTCTTCTCTTCTGTGTCCGGAAAACAGTGCAACAGAAGCTTCTTAAATCAACGAGGAGCTTCACTTGGGATTAGAGTATCAGCCTGTGGATCTGACCAGACTGGAGTTAAATTACATTTCAAAACAACATTTTAAATAGTACAATCACCATTTCTGAGTCTGTTTGCATGGATTTCGGTCTCTTTGGTTTTCTTTTAAGCTCAAAACCTTGCCGCCGCTATAAAAGTTGCCGTCTTAAGTGTAAATCTAATCTAAATATTTTTCATTGTGGGGAGGGGAGGGACTTCTCTAAATCATGCTGGAAGCTTTGAAAAGAGATCCCGCGGGCAGGCTTTGCCGCCGTGCTTTGCATCTCCCGGCCGGGTGCTGGGCACAGAAACCAGAGGCTCACTGACACCCAGCGGCTGCCGCGGAGAGCGCAGCGCCGGCCGCCGGCCCCGCTCCGGCTCCGCTCCCGCTCCGCTCCCGCTCCCGCTCCCGCTCCGGCTCCGCTCCCACCCCGCTCCCAGCTGCGCTCCCACCTCTCTCCCGGCCCCGCTCCCGGCCCTCTCCCCTGAATCGTAACCTCCACCTGCGGCTCAGGGAGCTGAGAGGCTCCTAGCCTGACACAAGCCCCAGAAGAGGCAGGTAACTATGGGGGGGGGGGGGGGGAGGGAGGGGGCAGAGAAAAGGGATCCCCTGCGATTAAAGGAAAACTTTTTCTTGCTCACGGAGACCTATTGACCTGTCGTCTGCTATTTGTTTGTTTGCTCCTATCTAAGCTGCTGCAATGAGATCAAGTATTAAAAGGCGCTGAGCACCCATCTCTCCCATCTCACCCATACTAGGTGCTTTTCAAGACAGGGAGGGATCTTACATAGGATGCAATAGTATCAACTAATAAGCCTTTCATGCTCAAGAAGGAAAAATATACATCCATACAAAGGTGCATTCCAATATTTTCCTTCCTAAAATCTTTATTTTAAATAAAGAGTTTGATTTTTTTTTTTTTACTGCCCTGGAGGGAAGTAGCCTTTTTAATACATGGAAAGTGCACATGTCATCCAACACACAGAGGTAAATACTCCGTCGTTGTTTAGACTTTACGTTTCTAACCACCTGGGTGCGTATGCTGTGGTCATGAGGTCTGTGGTGTATTGGGGAAAGAGCTATCTGTCATCTGAGAAAAGACAAAAAGTAGGAAGTGGAGGAAAGTGTAAGAAAAAACACAGGAGGCACAGACAAAAATAAATATGATCATTAAAAGTAAATTAACCCCATTCTCTTTGTTTATTCTAAAAATAAGGCAGAAAAGTTACATTTAGAAGACACATCAAGTAGCCACAGAAGCTGCGTATACAGTGCTTTACAAGTGAATTTCAATTATCTTAGCCATTAGCATCATAAACCTGAGCTGCCTTGCTGAACTTCCTCAGACTCTGAGGATGTCCAGATTAAAGGGCTTTGTCAGTCCCAGCACTAGTAAAAGCAGAGTTGACAGACTCCTGGAGCTCTAGGACCGGAGGCCCGATCAGGCACTCCTTGGTGTAGCTCCAGCAAAGGCAAAGGTGGACTTCAACGAGAAGATGAGCGTAGCCACGCTTGTATCCAAGATCAGCAGCCTTTTACACAGCTTATATAGCTCATAGCAGCAATAAATGAGTTTTGCTTTTCTTCATGCTGGCATTCTTGCCATGCTCAGCCCTAGAATGCCTGAATGCTTTGCAGTCCTTAAAGAAAACGTGAAAAAATGGATCTTTCATCACAAATACTTGTTTCTCTCTTCCCAACTTAGTGATCTGTATTCCCTGAGTAGTACAAGGAGGAATTCTCTACCTTATTTTAGATTTAGGAATGTTAGGTAGAAAAAACGGTTTTCCTTTTGCTTGCTGTTTATATGCACAAGACAAGAACTAACAGCGTGGGGTGGTCATTTCAAAATCAGTTGTATGACTCTTATCTGTAACAGATCTGTGGCCATTTGGTTCTCTCCAGTTGTCAACATGCTGGGCATACTGCAGTTGCTGGGTATTTCACAGAGTATACTGGAATCCTCCCTAAGGTAAATGGATATTGCCTATTAGCTGCTGGCGATGCAAGACTTCTGACCCAGGACTGGGCTGTTTCAGTGCAGCCCAAAAGAGAGCAGAAGCACACTCTGCTCACAGTGTGCTTTTGGTTTACATGCATTGGGTTTTGGCTTATCTTCAGATATGACTGTCAACTTTTGTAATCATAAAGGCAAAAGGTTTGTCCCTCCCACAAGATCTGGAGCGACAGCCCCACGTATGACACTAACCTTCTGACAGAAGAAAGCTTCAGTGTCTCTTTAAGTGGATGTCCAACCAGCAGAATAGAATTTGGAGGCAGCACATCCCAGAACTTTTGACAGACAAACCACCTAAAAAATGTGGTTTGTGGCCCTAAGTCAAACAGAATGAGTTATTTTGTCATTTTTTAGTAGAGAAAATACTTCCCTTGTTCTCTTCTTTAGCAATTTGCATTTGAATAGGTGGATCTGTTCTTTACATTACTTTTGAGAGTCTGCATTTCCCAAATTCCTCTTGCACCACTGGGCTTTCAAGGACAGGAGAGAAGCCAAAACATTTCCATCTAATGCAAACATGGATTACTGAAAGGATGTTCTCATTTTTTAAAAATGCACTGGGAGCACAAGCCAGGTTTGCTAGCACCTTCTCTGCAAGCCATTGCTTCCTTGAGAAGGAAGAAAAAGAAAACCTCACCAAAAGGAAAGTGCTGAAGTTCCTGGAATGCCACAGCTTGCATAGAGGGATGAAGAAAGTGCTACCAGGCAGGCAAGCACAGCCATAGCAGCTGCAAGGAGTGTTTGCATGCTATCTTGGAGGGGAATCGAGCATGCTGATGGCTTGAGGCCCTTCCAGTCTGCAGCTGGTCAGCTCAGTTCTGCTGTGCTTCACCTCTTCTATACTGATGGAAGACCATCTCCAAGATAAAAGATCCAGTGCAATGAGAGAAGATATTTAATACCTCATACACTAGTGAAGCTGAAATTTCAGCTGTGACTACCCTCAGGCAAATCCAAGTTTCCAGATGTTCCAGGTGTGGTTCCAGGAGGCATCTTCAGTTCCAAGAAGTAGATCTCTGTTTTAGCACAACCAGTGTCCAAAGTGCTTCTTCCTTGGAACATAGATGGAAACTCCAGGTCAACCCAAACCATTCTTCCAGCCAATGAATACAGAAAAGTTCTGAGAAGTGTTACTGAGCTGAATGTTGTCTTTGTATACAGAGATATAGATATATAAAAGATATCCTCTCCACTTCTCCCTTCCTCTGCTCCCAGACGTTTGGGGAATCCAGGGAGCTAATCAAACACAAAACCAGAAATGACTGTGTGTGCTGCAGATGATCCATCTCTGCAGAACTCATTACATGCCAGTTGCTGTACTTAGGGTGGATTGGGAGGGGGATCTATTAGAGCGAAAAAGTACAGAGTAGAGTTAAGAAGCATTTTTTTTCCTTCTAACTGCTCTCCTTTTATCTGCTCTCCTTCTCATGTTTCTGGGATTTTTTTTCCTTCTCCTTCATCCTATGGAAGTGGTACTGAATGCTGATGAGATAATAAATGGCCAACCCCAGGCAATCGTTTTCAGGTAATTAGTTCAGCTACTGAATTCTACGAATCATTTTTTTCACCTGTCCAGACAGAAAACTTGGGTGGTTAGTTACCCTGTCACTACTGAATGGTCTTTGGGAAAGGGGCACTCAGAAGTACAAGCACCTCAGCTCCTAGATATACTATGCAATCTCTAATTAAGCCTACCTTTGGCCTAGATATTTAGTACTTTATTTACTTTTTATAGAATTCCTTACTTGTGCCAAAAACCCAACTTCACATCCAAACAGGACCACTTCTGTGATCTGTTGTAAGCTTCTGTGCACAGTTAAACCCAGGATCATGGATCTGTTCAAAAGAGTGGAATCACACTACTTTAGGGAACTTTTTTAGGGAACCGTTTTTCTGTTTCAGAATAAACATTTCAAAATATCCTTGGGAAGAGAAGTTTGGAGAGGGAAATCATGGCATTTGTTTTAATGGACTTGACACAAGAGCTTGCAGCTTGTCCATTCTCAGGATGTTTAGCCTCCTAGCTCATTATTAAAGCCCAGAGAGCCAAGAAGTGTGGGCTTCTCCGCTGCAGATCTTGGAGCTGGGCTCTAGCTGGGGCTTGGCTTTCACAGCTCCCAGCCCCACTGCAAGGAGCCTGTAAACCCTTCAGTTGTTGATCCTGGAATAGGTTGCCTTGGAGCCACAGGCTGAAGGCTGAAACTCCAAAGCAGTCCAAGTGATGGAGACAGCCTGGATCCACAGACTCTGGAAAGCCACGAGGTGATCCAGGCAAAAGCCTTCCTGGCAGGCAGATGGGCTTCCAGAGGAACCTTTGCCTGCGTTTTGCTGGCAGGTCCCCAAGCCTGCACAGCTCCAAGAAACATTCTGGTTTCCACAATTTGGCATTTTTCAACAGAAATCTGTTACATCTGAGAATTCCTACCCAGTTCTGGTGTACCCTCAGAGCTTTAGAGGTGACTTCTGAAGAAATGAGGGAAGATTTGGGCTTGTGGATTTATAATTAGCCTCTTTGGTACAGAACATGTGACAGGCAGGTCTGTGGACAGGGAGAGGAAGTTGCTTAAAGGCAAATTATTGGGGTTTGTACCTCCCTCTCTGACACTGGTCAGGGTCAAAGACAGAATATAGGATTAAATAAACCATTTGTCTATTTTCATATTGGTGATTCACCTCTTACACTTATTAGATTTAAAAGAGAAATCAAGCCCCTAAAAACATACAAAATATTTCAGGCATCTCTACTTCACAATGAGGCAAAGGAAGGACACAACATTTCTTCTTCCACACAGATCATCTTCAGAAAGTTGGGGTTTAAACCTTTGCTTTACAGTCCCACTCATTTTTTTTTTTTTCTGCTCTTAAAGTCATCTTGGCTGACAGATGTCATTGGGCCTCAAAAGAATCACTTGGACCAATTAGGAAATAATATTCATGACATAGTATGTGCTAGCATATCCTGCTTTTCTGTTTATCAGTTCCAACGATACCAAATTCCTCACCCCTGAGACTCAAATAAAGCCCATAACAGAGGGTTCATATTCAAATTCCAATCAACAAGTCACAAACTAACACAGAATGATATAGCTGATTTCACTAGACACTTCCATATGGTGATGAAATTTATTCTGAGCCCTATTTAGGTTTTGTAGTTACGGGCACCGTACACAAACTCTGAGAGAAATTGAGATTTTTTTAAAACTTAGCTGAGAAGTTAGTAATACAACTCCTACTGAAATTAGTAGATATTATTTGACTTCAAAAACATCAGTCCTACTACAACTCTTACCAAAGTCCTGTATCCTGCATGTTTATTGTTCAGCTAAATTAAGAATAATCTTTAACCTCTTTCAGCTTTTTGAGTCTCCAACACTTCACTGCAACGATTTCCCAAAGCATACTTTTTTATACAGTAACTCTGTTGTAATATCCTGGAGATGGACATGTCTTCTCCAATTGTAATATTTTTAACCTATAAATTGTTCAGTTAGATTTCATTTTCAAAAAGCTATAATAGTGAATTCATGTGCCCCAGCCCTTTGAAGTACTTAAAAAATACACATTTCTTTTTTAATGGTATAAGTGTGAAGTTTACTTGCATTGTTCTAAAAAGAAAATACCACTCTGGATATATTCTATTTTTATTCCTTGTGGTCTGAAAAATAGATTGATTTTTTTTCTTTCATTTTTGCCTTTTAAAGTATAGAAATGGAGTTGGGTTTTTTTCTGTATTTTTCCCTTCAGACAGCATATTTTCCTAATAGAACTCCCCTCCCCCCAATACACACAATGTGCTTTTCTGATTTACCAGCTCTAGCATTTTCTCAACAATCATGTGAGCAAGAGCAAGGACTGAATATTTTTAGACACTAGAACTAAGCAGATGGTGAAGGATGTAGAAGATCAATAACTCCAGTTTTTGTAAAGTTTACAGCTCTGCTTATTTCAGTATATTTCAAAACGCAATGAGAAGAATATAAAATTTCAGAGAATGAAATGAGGGAAAACTGATTTGACCTGGGCGACTACAAACCTACACGAACATTTTTCAAATAGTTCTTTGAAAGCAAGCTATGCACTTACTCCAGATGTAACCGTGAACTCTCCCTTTGCTAATTTAATTGTACTCATGTTGCAGTTTGGTGAAAGGTCTTGGGCAGATGTGGATTCATCTGACATTCTTCCGAGCATGTTTGTGCTCAGACTTGAAAGCTTTGGGGTAACTGAAAGTCATCCCATTAGGAACCAGAAACAATGCCATCTGCTTTAGGTGACTAAGCACACTTCAGCAAGAGCCATTGCTCTCCTTCCAGGCTTGAACCCCCCAAGTCTCCTAGGGCTTTTGCTCTTTGGGTGCTTTGTAGCACCTTCTTGGATAGGGGCTTTGCAGAGGAAGGGGAAAACAGTAGCAGGTTCTGGTATCAGCGCTGCTTCTGCTACCCCTTTGGGAGCCTGAGGACTTCATAGAAAAACAGGTCGAAAATGGTATCTCCTGGTACAAAGTAAGGACGCTTAACAGGAGAAATCAGCATTTCGCTTTGTGACCTTGAGTGAGTCACTCGATCTTTCTGTGCCTGCACTTCTCAGCTGTACAACGAGGGCAGCACAACTTCACTTTTTTACTTCCTTTTTCTATGCAAATAGCAAGATTCGCACACCAAGCACTGGGTAGATGATCATGCAACATGTAGGAAGGTTAGTCGTTGCTAGCCTACTCACATTGAGTAGAAAGAGAAAAGCTAATCACCAGACCATAAGTGGACAGCGGTTGGAGGAGACAAACAAAATTCTCCCAGATTCATTAAGATATGGTTCACATTTACAAGCACATTCCTGGACGCTATCTGACTTGGTTGTGTAGTTACAGACTAGGCACATATTGTCCTTCAATGGTATTTTCTGTGAGCGTGTTGTGGAAAGCTAAGTATCAGAGACAAAAATGATGGTAAGCAAGAAGATCCTGCTTGAACTTTTCATCCACAGCTGCTGACCTTCCTGGCCCTGCTGCTTCCATGGCTTCTGTTCGTTAGTGGGATCTCTCGTGCGATCTTGACAAGGAGGAAACAACCTGGATGCCCTTCACATATTTTGCTGAACTTGGAATTGAACAGTCCCTAAAAATGGGGAAAGACGATGGGTTCCTACAGCTGCTCCAAATAAGATAAAAAAGCATTTCGATGCTTTATTCTAAATAGACATAAGGCAGCTGAGGTTTACATGGTATTTTTAGGACTCACAACATCCTAGAGCTCTTTATGTTTGATGCTGGCAAGGCGAGCGTCATGCAGCTGCCATCTTGTATTCAGCAAGGGCTGGCATGCTGACGGGGCCAGAACCGCAAACCCTCGACCTCCCCAGGAGCTGCTGTGATTTTCTTTCCCTCAGACAACACCAGTGAGACTCGTCACCTGTGTATGAGCTGCGGGGAGGAGACACAGAAGGCAAGTTGGTGATACTCATCTCACACCCTTTTGAAAGAGTTTCTGTGGGATTTCTAACTTCTAGCCAGATCTTCACCACCCAAAAAGGGGTCCCTGCTAAACGTCTCAGTGCTGTCTCTAGCAGCTGTCCCTTCCACTCGAACAATGTCAGCCTTGGACCCGAGCCAAAATCTACGTGTGGAAGCTGTTCCCTTCTCCAACCTTCTGGACCTTAGGCAAAAGAGCTACTAAATGAGCCATACTGACACCAATACTGCAATCAATTTGTTAATAAGGATCAGAGACAGACTCTGCTGCTGGGAGGAGGAGGAGAGGGGAAAAGAGATCATTATTTTTAATTTAAATAAATCAATATGTTAATAGAGGAAAGGATGCAACTTGGACAAGGATGATGGAAGGAGGAAAACAAATGAGTACATCTTTTTTGGGGGGGGGCGACATGCAGTTTGTCATTAGCCTAGGTTTAAAAAAAGTAAATTATTTAATACAAAAAGAGTGGGAGTAGACAATTTTTAAAGTCTAGTAATAGCAAATAACTAATTATACCTATCTGAGACTCAGGAGCATGCCTGGCGCTTTTCTTTCTTTGAAACAAATTAAAGAAAAAGGAAAGCTTGATTCCCAGGAGGGCTTATCTAAGGCCTCTCATCTCTAATACACTTCTAAGAGGACAGGGAAAATATCTTTTATCAGTTAAATCTCCCTGAAATTTAAGACCAGCTGGGAATTTTTTTTTATGTGGATATGATTCATTAAATTCATATCATTCCAAAGAAACCTTCCTGCCGGTTTATCTTTGCCACTGCAGTCACTCTCCAGAAAAGCACAGTTTCCTGAATGTTGTCAACCTGGACAGCTCAATTTTTGGCTGAAGGTTACATTTCATTCGGAAAGTATGGAACTGGCCCCACATTTGTCTTTTCAGGGAACTGGTATGTGCAAACCGTTCGCTAAGTCAACTTTTTCCCCTCTGCTGAGACAATAGGAAAATCCTGCACCGACGTACCGGTTCCAGCCATTAGACTTCTCAGTTTTGATAGATGGGTTGTTGCCTTTTTTTTTTTTTTGGGCGATACGTTTCAATATTTATATATTGTACTTTGGGGTTTAGCGTCTTTGATCAAATATAGTTACAAGAGTTCTGAAGACGCCGCTCTGAAAGCCGGCTCAGAGAACAGCCACATCCAGCTTCCGCTGGGATCAAATGCAGTAAGTTTGTATTTCAACAATCCTTAGAGCTGCTCTATAGCGGCGTGATGTATTAGCTGATAAATAGAGGGCTGTGACAGAGTTAATATCCCAGTATAATAAGCAGCCCATAAAACGCTCTGAGCAGCATTTCTGAGGAGTTTTAAGCAGAGACTAAAATGTATGTTTTACATAATGAGCTCCTTCCCGAACAGTACCACAAAAGTTACTAGGGAGACAGGCAGTCTTAAGCTAAAAGAAAAACAAAGGGAAGTTCATGTGGCAAAATCGCTGCTGGCTGCCTCCGTCTAAAAGCCGATGCGGAGGGTAGGGAGAGACTCCCCGGTGCGACGGTGAGAAAAGCCGAGCGGCACCGGTGACGCCCCGGTGGCGGGGGCAAAAAGGTCCGGGGAGAGGCGAGGGCGAGGGCAGGGCGCGTGGGGCTCACGGGCGGCCGTGGGCGGCAGGACGCGCTGCCCGGCAGATGCTGGCCGCGTGGCTCAGCGCGCTGGGGGGGCGCCTGAGCGCCATGGTGATGGGCGCGCGCCCGCATCCCGGAGAAAGGAGCCCCGGGACGGGCTTCTGGCGAGGGGGAAGGGGTCACGCTCCAGCCTGTGCTGTCACTTCAAGTCCGACTGCACCTATGGCCGGTGAAATTAAAAATAACTGCTAGTGCTCGAATGGAAGCACGCGATCTGCCACTCCCAGCATTTACACCACGGTAGAAGAGCAAACAGTTTTCACCCTCAGATTTTTCTTTTTGCCTGAAGCATTAAGCAGACACCGCTCTGGCTTTTGAAAAGCTCCATGTGATACGGCTGAAAATGAGAAACTGCTGCTGGACTTTCTGTTTTGAATGTTTCTTTTCCGAAGTAGGTACCTGAGCAAATCCAGCTCTTGTGTTTCACTGGGTAAAAGTATCGTTTTTCCTATTTCCTGTAATGCTCTGGATGAGTTTACAACTTCCCTATATTTTACTTCTATTTATTACTTGAGGATTGACAGTTGTATTTCTAAGATTCTGAAAATTAGACTCATGCAGATTCCCTTCTGTTAGTAAAGGCTGTGTTAGCTGGTTTAGCTGTAGACTTAGTCCTTAGATTCAAATTCAGGGTTTTTACTACCATTTCCGAAAGCCTCACAGACCTCTGCTACCTTGAACACAGGAAACCTGCTTAAAAATATCAGCTCCTCTCACCGGATTCCTGTGGGAGTATCAGATCTAAACTGGACTATTAGACTTAAAACTCTGCTTTTAAATTCAACCCAAGTTAACAGGTTCGATCCTGTGGTTACAATTTGCAGCCATCATCAGCATTTAGGGGCCAGGTTCAAGCAGGAATCACCAGCAAGAGCTCACGCCACTCTTACATTCGTTTTCCAGCCACCAAACATGATACATCTCTCCTCAGATTTCTAAATGCAGCCAGTAGTAAAACACTAGCAGCCTTCACTAAATATTCATAAATTATTTTTTTAAAAAAGCCCTAACAAAAGGAAAAAATTTCCTGGCTTTTGCTTTAGGACCTCATATCATCCCCGCAAGAACAGCTTTTACCAGTGGGCAGTATTTTGCTGCTGCCTTTAGACTGGCAATTACAGCAACTAACAGATATAGTCGAGATAATAGTGAATCTATCTGTCAGAAGGGAATTTGCATTTCTCTCTGTGTCATTTATGTTAAAGACACACAGTACCATAAAATAATCATCACTATATGAACATGCTATAACTGTAAGGTCTTCGGGGCAGTGACCTTCCATTTTTTTATAGTGTACTGGTATAAGAGCTTTTAAGCTGTTCAAAAGGTTTTGAGCCTCCTCTTTCTAGCTTTTGACTGCTCCTATTATATAATTATCAAATCACTGTATATATATATGTATATACACACATATAGTACCTGGCATTTTATATGTCTCTACACACATGAGCAAACAGGTATTGTATGTATATGTGTGTGTGTGTGTGTGTATTGTGAATACACATAAAATCATCATGTAATTATTAATGCATAACAATATTTGGGACTGCTGTGTTTTAAGCATATGGTTTAAAGGAATTTCCTTCAGATAGATTCAGTAATTGCATAGATAAAATAGATTATGAAAGCCTACTTTGGTATCAGGTGCTTTCTATTAGGAAAACCACGATGAAAAAAGTATTAGCAGCTGAACCTAATTATTGGTGATGAAAGTCATTTCATTTCAAACATCCTATTAACTAAAATCCATACATAGAAATTATTGGCTGCTTGCACCAATCCCCATTATAAAAAACAGTGAAATCCCCTTGCAAAAAAGGGAAGACTACAGCTTAAACCTTAAATACTTCGATAAAAATATAAGATCAGTTTCATCCCAAAGTACAAATCCCAATCTCCATCTAAAACTGCCTGACCCTAAAATATATTCAGAGCTTGTTCTAATCACAGGAGATGTATTCTGAATAGGACAGCCCTCTATCATCTGCTAAGTCTCTTTAAGTCATCGTTTTCACTATATCTGAAAAATTAATTCCTTTTCAGAAATATTCTCATCTTCTACTAAAAGAAAAAAAAAAAGCTTTTTGATGTAGAGTGACAGGATTATGAAGTGACCCTTCAGGTCAGAAGGAGACTTTTCCTTTTCTCATCAAGGAAATCAATTTCTAAGTCCAAGTCTCTTAAAATAATATATTCTTGTGGCACGCATACAGCTTTTTTTGATCTGCTATGAAAAGAATAAGAGGTAAAGAGGATCAGGGGTGGCGATGGAATATTATAATCTGCCACACTCACACATCAGCCTTTCACTAAGTAATTCCAGATAAATTGAGGATTTACATATTTAAGATTAAATGGGGAAAGAGTAGCGATGCATAAATAGAAGAATACAAAGATACAGTTTGGGGAAGTTAACTCTTAAAAACTTAATGTTACTTGATATTCAGTACTCTTCCCCTGTCCCACCCCATCTTTTTTAAAGCGCATAACATTTATTAGGAAATAACCAGGATAATCTCTTTTAGATCAACCAAGCACAAACACAGATGCCTTAGGGTTTCTCTCCTCCACCCCTCCCACCTTCACTACTGAAAAAATACCAATTACCATGACAAGAAACAGTTAAATGCCTCCAAAGACACATACACACAGCAGATGGAAAACAGGAGGAAACCAGCTGGAAGTGTGTTTCCCTTAGAACTGTTTTTAACAGCCTGTGCACAAATAATGTCTCACTAATACGCAGATAAAAATAAAACATAAATATTTAAAAGGTGACTGGTCAAAGCAACAAGATGGCATTCGATATGGGAACTTTTCCTTTTCTAGTACCATCGGTGTCCACACTCCGGGTAATGGTTCGGAGACATCCTGAACCAGGACTGTAATTCAGGGAAAGTTACTTTAACACCAGAGCTCTGGTAACATCAGAAACCTTTTGGTGCTGTTATTTGTAAGGTACATGCACTTGTCTTGTTTTTTATTACTCACCTGTGCAGCCTTTGCTTTCATGTTCAGCTTCCTGTGCTTAGAGCTTCCTGAAGCAGCCGCCCGGTGTTATGTCCCCCAGCTGAGCACCAGGAGCTGTTGTTCGCAACCAGCACAAGACATGGAGGCCAACCCTTTAAAAAATTGTTTGTGCTGTTGGATGCACAGCCAGAACACTTTTCCAGAAAATACTAAGCACTTACATTCTGATAATCAAGATATTTTAAAATGTCCCACATTAGTAAACTAAGATCCTTATAATTCACGTTTACCACCAAACATCTTGTCCTCACCCTCAGAGTCCACACAATATCTAGGCTCCCTTGTGCTCCCATGGCTGTGTCATTAGGGAGAGCAACAACAGACGCGATGGGGAGGGATGGAAATGCTCATGTCCCTTCCTAACTGAAGCAATGCAATAGAGGGCAGGGAAAGGGAAAGTACTGACCTCTGGTTTCAAGAAATAAGAGAAACTTCCAGTGCTACAACCAAGACAAAGGCAGTTGCAAGGGAAAGTGGAAATGGGACGTTCTTCCCTAGGATACCATGAGACAGAAGCGTTTGTGATATATCTTGCTTGTCATATTTTTGATCTTAACAACCACATCATCAGCTAGAACAATTTTAAGTGGTGCAGGTGGGCTGGCTGTTGTTTATTTAGATCCCTTTCTTTACAGTCCTTTCTCCATTGAGTCTCGTTAGGTATCGCTCTTGCACTGTTCAGGAATTCAGGAAAGCAAATCCTGAGCTGCTATTAACTGTCCTAAGTCCATTTACTTCAAAGAATTTGACATAACTTATAGCGCCCAGATATCTGACCTAGTTTCATTTCTCTGTGTTACGTGTTCTCTTGGTGGAAGAATAGATGTATTCCCTCTCAGCTGAAGCTTTAAGTTATTCCACACTTAACTGAGAATCCAAGAAATTCGGATTCTTTGGGAGAACAAAAAAAAAAACCAACAAAAAAAGCCACCTGAACATGCCAGTGAAAGAAGTTGGAAGCTCCAGAACACAGTGCAGAAAACTAATAGTATATCGTACAGGTCCACCCAAAGCTAGGAAGGACCAGAAAACCCTCTCATGAAACACCTAGATAACAGGAAGAAACGGGTGAACACGTTAGCACTTGGAAGAATCTTGACCTGAATGACTTGAGGCCATCAGACACGCTCTCAGACAACTGTTAAACAATTAATCAAGGGCGATTTGGCCAGAATAAGGCTTTACTGATTCAGACCAGTAAAAGATGATGCATGCTGCATGCATCAGGCTGCATATAGCCTGATGTTTTGAGGTAAAATACAAGGATTTTATTTTAGTTAATCTTTTTTGATAGTTTTTTTCACATGCCTTAAGCAGCTGATAGCACTGAAGGCAAAGTGAGGTAAGGCAGGAGGATAAGTAATTAATGATATTTGAGACAAAGATGGGGAGAGAGTGGTTTTACTTAGGTACAAGGGTCAGCAGCTAAGGATGAGCACTTTTCAAAGGCTATAGCTGTTAACATTCTGACAGCACATCATTTGGTTTCGCCGCAATATTAAACATCATTTATGTTATTTTTAAGTGCTTGATTTCCATGCTGAAAATCTACAAAAAAAGAAAGATCTGTTTCCTCTGATGTTTCTTTTTCTCCGTGAATGAACTATACCTTTTTCTGTTTTTATTTTTGTATTGCCATATTTGTACCTAACACCTTCAAACACATATTATTTTAGAGATCTGATACCATCTAGTGTTATTGCTGGCTTTTCACATCTTACACTTATCAAGTAACCACAGTCAGCAACATGTCAGAGTTTATCATTGCATCACGTCAGTAGTAAAATAAAACCTGCTTCCCCACCCAGTATCTATATTTACACACCCCACAGGTGGGTGGTGAAATTTACAGTTCATCTAGGAAATTTGCTCTCTTTTAATCTCTGGAAATAAGCTTATCTGTATGTATTCCTATCATTATCATCTACTGTCTCATCACTGTGATTTATTTCAGCCACTGTAGCAAATAGGCTGGGATTTCTAATAACAAACACATGTATTTATAAACAGCCTAAGTACAGTCTTGGGCCCAGTGAGGTCTAGGGTACATTGACTTCGAAGTGACCAGTGTTTCACCCTGTTGTTCACTGAATTAGATGGGATTTTAATCTGCAGTCAGTAGTGACTGGTGCAAAGTTCTCCTAAATATCTGTAGTTCCTAAAAGCCAGTGCTTTCCAGGAGGGAGATGCTTATATTATTCTATACCAAAACAGGATGAGATCAACAAGAAGAGCCAATCTGTGTTGGACATCATAGTGTCTTCATCTGTTTGGGCAGAATGAGATTTAAAACACAAAGTGTTTCTGAACTGAAAATACATAAAAATACAGTATATTCATAAAGGTAAAAAGGAAAGAAAGAAAGAGTGTGGTTATAAAAGATGGTGGATTACTATCAATGGAGACTCCTTTCTTTTCTTTATTCACCCAACATGTCCTGGAAGACTGGTGATTTCTCTAAAACACCCCAGCAATGCCCTAATCTGGGCAGATAGATAGCAAACGCTTCTGGAGCTAAAAGGATAGTTTGGGCTGCAAGTTACCTTAGCTCAAGGTCTCTCTTCTGGTGTACTCCGGACAGATTTCAGTTATGATGCTAATATTTGCAACAGGGCCACTTGCTTAGTTAGGGAGAGATGAGTGGCCACCAACGCTTTTAATTTAAGTCACTCAACAAGCCAGAAAGAGTGATCTACAGAAGGTTCAAATTTATAGCTACTCCTTGCAAGCAGTTGACTGTCTGCAAAGGAAGTTATTCTTTCAGGATTAAATGTTTCATTGGAATTGTGGGAGCGGAGTTTAGTATTCTGTAGTTTTGCGTAATATGAAATTAAGGTATTTTTCAGCATTGTGTTTCATTTGATCACTTATGAGTGGCAGTGGACACCAAATACTCTTACAGGCTAAAGGTGTAGTTTTCAGTGACCTTTACACATGCTGAATGCCTGGGGCTAGGAAATGGACACCTGTCTCTTAGGAGCACTTGTCTATGCAGCCCTTTTTATTGTACAGAAAGTCTCAGGCCATGTGAGTGAGGTCAGCCTAAAGGGCAATGCACCTTTCTGCACCTCTCGTAAGAAGGCAGAAAACAAGAAAAAGAGACAGAAGCCCTGTCTAGAGAGGACTACGTGAAAAAAATGAGATGGTGATATATAATTTTAAGAAATCTTGATATTGGAAAAACAATGTAACAGACAGGAAGAGTTGTCTTGTACTTCTGGTCTCTTCGGAATGTATGGTTAATTTATACATTAGCCACTAAACATTAACACATTTTACATATGACTGTCATTGTCCACCCTTAGAACAAAACCACGCTGAGCACTGAGTTATGAGGAGCGCGCCAGCTGCAACGCCTTTCCCCAGAGTAGACTTGGCCACGTTCTCTGAGAAATTGTTGCACAGTTGACCAAAAGCTTGACCAAAATGGTGGGGCTTCCAGAGCACACTTCAACCCACTCGCATGTGGCCACGTTGGTTGTGAGAATAGGTATTATAGGGAACTTCAGCCAAAAATAGTATGCCACTAGGTTTCAGGAGTTCAGACACTGCAAAGAGGCTGGATCCAGTAGATAGGCTGTCCCAAGGCAGAGGAAAAGAAACATGCTTTTAGATACACCTGTTCCTTCAGAAAGCCTGTACTCCACCTCAGACCCCCAATCCAGAGGCACTTACTTCAGACATCTTTAAGGGTATACTCAAGCCAATTATCCTATAGTAACACAGAGGTTACAAAGACAAGAAAACGTCGATAACAGAGAGGGACAGTTACAGCCTCAGGGCCAACCGCTAATGAGGATTAGCAATGCATGACCCTATGCCTATTATCTAGGAACTGAATAACACCCGTGCATATGATGTGACCTCAAATGTGTTTAGTCTTCCCGCTCCTCAGCTTCATTTTCCCTCAGTTTCTCTATCTGTTAGTCTAGTTACTCCTTTTTAGCTTCTAAATTGTGTGTGTCTCTAGGACTTTTCTCGTTCTCTTTCTGCCCTTACATGTGCAACAGCTCCACTGGAAAGTTTTCAAGAGGTAGGCTACTTGAAAATAACCTTTTTTTCTAAAAACTAGCTTGGATATAATCCTTTTTCATTTTCCATGAAAAAATGTTGACGACTCTTATTTTGAAACACCACATTTTGAAAGAAAAGAGAAAAAAGCAGCTGTTTCAAGCCATGTTCCATTTTCATGTATCTGCAGCATTTATATGACAAGAGAACTTGGAGCAAAAACTGTCCTTTGAATGGAATTAGAAACTTTTTTTGAAGTTACAACCCTTCTGAGTAAAGTCTTGAGGAATTCTAAATCATCAAGTTCTTTCATGTGAACACTGAACTTAAATGTTATCAGCATGTACAGCAATAAGCATAACAGTTTTCTGACAACAGTGGCTCAATCTACTTCAGCTGATATCCTAGAGTCAACAACGTACAACCATTTTCTTTGTAACACAGTTTTTTCAGCCATGAGTACTTCTATATTTAAATTAAGCATGACATTGCTGCATACTAAAGTGTTTTCCTTGTGAAAGGTTCCCTGATGAACTTTCATACTTATTTGCTTTTACTTACTTTCAGAAGGTGTCTTTATATCTAACAAAGAAAGCTCTTAAAGTATCCTTATTTTTATTCCTATTACTAAATCTGCAGCTGAAATGTGACTATCCCTTTCAGATTCACCATGGCATCTACAGTTATTTGTAATGCTCCACTCAGTTCATTATACATAGATAGAAATATACAAATTTTGTTCTACAGTCTCATTTTATACGACAGTTGTCAGTCACGTGGGAGATGTTTCCATCAAACTATATTTATTATAAATTTATATTAAAAGCCTGCCCTATATGAGTATTTGGACAGTATACTGTTTCAGGAACTCATCTACAAACACACTATCCAGTCCCTATTGCTTGCCCTAACACTGATCTAATAAAAATGTTCACAAAATTCGTAAGGGTTTGCTGCCTTTCAATTTCTCCCCCTCAGGTGCTTTCTCCCCAGGGGACTGGTTGTTTTAAAAACAAATCTAACTGTGAGTCTTGGTTTTCCTAGAAAATCTCCAGAAAAGCACAAGGTGAAATCGCTTTTTCTTCATCAAAGCTATTTCTTTATATCTTTGATATTATTTTTGCTCTTTCAAATTAAAGGGAGAATCTCTAAATCTCTGAGACTGTAAAGGACTGAACTGCAGTTCTGCCTAGGAAATGCTATGGTCTAAGGCAAAGCTTATAGCTCTGGTTATGAACATGCAGGCTCCCAACTTACACAGGATGTAACGGACCTCCCAACTCACTGCAAAACCCAGTGCATTAATGGTTTGTTGCTCTGTGCCTAGGCGTGGCCACCCTAATGCGCTGGAACAGTCTGGTAATGTTAAGTATTAGTACATATACTGTGTGTATGGGGTTGAGGGAGGAAAAGGAAAATGTGCCATTTTCCATCACTTGCAATCACTTCCAAATTTAGAAGCAAGGCAAGGTCTGTGGAATAAACGATATTACCTACCACACCACACCTTGACTCTCTTATATCATTAGGCCATCATGGATACAAAAACATGACTGTTACAGACGTAGAAGTGACAGAGTTCAATTTCCTAGATATTAAGCAAGGGAATCTTCCTGGCTATTGTGATGCATTCAGAAAGATCTGTTTAAAATTAAAGTTATACACAGCATTCCCTGAAAGAGGCACACTTCTCTGCTGAATTGGTGCAGACCCCTTCTCTTTAAGGTAAGAAGCACATTGGCACGTGCTGACAGAACCCGTGTGAAAGCCCGGAGTTGCTCAGGGCTTTCTTGACATGTTTGCATAATTGTCGTTTTTTAGACCAAAAGCGGAAAGTAAACTTCATTCATGCCTGACCTGCTGGCCTTCACAGCTGGAATGTGTTGGGAATCACTTCTGGCACCGAAAAGGTTAATTGTCTCCTGCTGTGGGGTGGGAGTCTAGAAAAGGATACCGCATTTGGTGGGAATTAGAGTAAATGAGGTTTTCCTTATAGCACTGCTCATTCTCAACATGTTGAAAGGGCATTAGTTCACAGTCACTTTCTCTGGAATTATCAAATCTGCTCAGGAAGCCTTCATTAGGATATTAAACAAGACTTAATAAGTGAAAGTGATTTGCATTGCTGATAATCGTGCGCATTAATCAAGCAAGCTTCTGTCTCTCCTTCTGCAATATGTTTCATGTTCCATTGTAAAGCCTCTTTAATTCTGTAGGGCTTCTTAAAAAGGAAACGTTACATTTAGAAAGCCATTTTTAAAATGATTTACTTAGCAAAGATCACTATAAATAATGTTCAACTCACTCCTCAGCTTTAACCATCAATATAATTAATACTGAGGGGTTTGTATCAGGGATATGGACCAGATGTGTTCCCATTTATCAGATATAGATTGCACTTACTCTAATAAATGTGTTTTCATTCTGAGTAACTTTTGAAACCAAATAACTGCATGTGGCACTTTAATCTGAAGTCACAATTTTCGGCTAAGGCATTTATTTCTCATGCCATGGGAGACCATAGGCCCTTTCACTATATCATTCCACATGCCAGAGTAACATCTACAGTTCTTAATGAAATTGTATGGCAAATATCCCCTGCTGCTCAATAATCCCCAGGTAACTTTGGATGATCTACTCCTAAAGGGTGATGCTTATCACACTGCCATTTCTATTGACCGCAGCCAACTATCATGGTGTAATTAATACCTTGCACTGCTCCAGGTCTTCTTTCCCAGGGGCAGGGAACTCTACATGCAGGGTCCTACGCGCGCCCAAGTTCCACCCAGATACTCCACGGCATAAGGATATTTTTAATATGAGAAACAACATCAGTCTTGCCATTTCTCACCAAATGTTTCACCAAAGACAACTTTAAGGAAAATCTTTTCACCACAATTGGCAGCCATTGGGAAAAACGTGACAAAACGAAAACTTAATTACTGTTTATAGCGCAGCAGTCAGGAAGCACGTGGCTATGGCCTGTAAATACAACGTGGGCCAGCACTGTAGTCTAAAAAAGGAATCTCAGGGTAAAGAAAAGAAGCACAGCATCTGAAAAAGCTGATCCATGGGAGAGACCTGTGATCTGTGTAATGATCTGGTGCAAGAAGTTGCTTATGCATTTATTCAGGTTGTTAGTTCAGAGCCTAGGCAACTGGGACCATGTTAGGGTACTAGCGATACATCCGTCCTCCTGTTTCTGGAGAAGAAAGGGAGGTGGAAATGACCTCGAGCTGGTGGGAGCAGACGGTTCACTTTTTTAGTGACCATGATAGGTCTGGTGATTTAGTCCACTCCCTGGGAGTAGCAGTCATTGTTTCTCCCTTCTTGCTGCATATACTTTCAAAAGTTGTCCTTACTGCATTTCATGCCATTTACACTCTCCTGAAAGCATCACTTAAGAAGCCATCACTAAAATTAAGACCATGGAAGTATTTATTGCTCTAAAAAAAATGCTGTTTGCTGGAGATCCTGTTTGCATTCACTCAGGCTGAGCACATAGCTTAAATGGAGCTAAAGAGATGATGTTTCTATAAAGTTGTGGAGACTCAATTCATTCTAATGGCCTGAAACATGAATTATGTGCCCTGCTTCACTACCTTCATGGTTCAGTGAGCTGCTATAGCTCAGATGGAACCATTTATCTGCAGGGAGAATGGTGTTATTCCCTGCTTATGGCCAATTTCCTTTCATTTGTGCGTACGTTAAGTGTGTATGTGTGGTGTTTTCCAGATATCAGGTGTAGAGCTTCAGAGGTCTATCTGAACAGATTTCTTTGTTTTCTAGAGTATATTTGAGAAGATCAGCACCCAACAATTCCTTTCTGTTTTCAGTATCAATGTTTATGCTTAGACCATTCATGTGGGTGAGAAGCTGTGCCTCCAAGCATTGAAATCAGTTAGGTGAATTCCCTCTGATGATGGGGCAAATATTTCAGTGTCCACTAATAGGAGCATAAAAGCAACCATACTTTTTCCTAACTGCTGTACAAAAATTTAAAATATTCAGAACAGGAGTATGAAGCTTAAGCTCGCAAATCGGTGCTCTGATTTTCAAACCGATGTGGCCATTTATGTTTGAAGGGCATTGAGTGTTTGGGAGCTCCACTGGAGGTCACTGCGGCAGGCTTGCCTGCACATGCTACGTTAGCCACTGCTGCACCAGCAACCAGCGAACAAAGGGACCCCTTCATTATCATGCACAAGGAAAACTCTGGCAGAACCTGAAAGAGGTAATGAGTATATCTACAGTGAACAAATACAGTGGAGTATGAAGATACCCATGCTAGCGCTAACTGATGAAATGCAGTTTCTCCACATGGCATTGCACTGTGCCATGTAAACAGCCTAAACCGGTGTTTGGGGTGGTATGTTTTTGGGAATTCTGGGTAAAGCTACCTTTGGGCCAAGGTACTCTCCATTTAGCTCCGACAATAGGAAGATTTGAGATAACGCTAATGATATCCCTCTATTCTGAATTATTGTTGCTGACTGTATCAGTCTTAAAGCTGCTACTCCTGGGATCATATGATTTGCTGAGAATCTGTACTCTCATTTAATAATAAAAAGGTAATTTCCATCAATGATGCAGAGGAAAGCTTGGAAGCATGACCAGGAATGTCCTAAAACCTCCCCTCTCCTGCCAAAAAAATCCCTCAGAGGTAATAAAAGGAGCCTAAAAGGTATTATTTTTAATCTTCCAATATTTAAGCCAATGACATAATTCTATGTGCTGCAGAATCTTATGATTTTTGAGTACTCAGAAGTATTAATAATGCAGTCTAAGCCAGATATTTGTGAAAAGACAGCACTAAACAGCACAGAAGAGAGGCACATGAGGCCTTCAGAACAGCGAAGCAAGGTTGGGAAGGGAGGGAGGGGGGAATGGATACACACGCTGTAACAGTATTACCAGATAAAACAGGCTCTAGACCTTTCTCTGTTCAGAGACCAAGTGGAACAAAATGCTTGGTGCCCATATACCTAAATTTGCTTTACCCCGAACAAGGGAACTGCATTCAGATTGCCTTCTGGGAATAGTCACTGGCTGACCTAGGCCACCCTGGGAGAGTGCTAGTGGACACAAGCCAAAATCATGCCAAGGAGCATAGCAGGCTGACGGCTGAATTCAGATGATCACATAGTAGTGCTCAAGCCCGTGCCCAGCCCTCTTTTATTTACTACTGCAAGCTCCTGGTATGGTAAGGAGGGAGAGTTGCAGAGCTGCAGACTAGCATAGCTGGGGAATGGGGTACATGCAGAAACTGCATATACACAGGCATAGTGGAAGGTGTGAGGGGGCTGCAGGGTGATGGAAGGGGTAAGTGAAGCACAAAGTGAGTGAGGCAGGTGAGAAAGGAGGTGTACAAGGAGCCAGAAGGCAGCAAATTATGCAAGACTAAGCTGATAACAGAAATGTGTAAGTGCCATTTTCTTCTTGCTAGAAGCACTACTACATAGCTTCAGCTTCTAACCACTTCTCTGTCTCAGTGTTTGTAGAAGCTCCTTGATAAATACAAGACTTACTACCTCATATCATCATATCATCCAGAAAGAATTTCATACCAAGTTTTAATTTATTCTTCTCTATACATCATATTCCAAAATAAGGCAAGCTGATACCAAGCAGCAGCTTTCAAGATAAAAAAAAAAAAACATAGACACACAAAATCTCATCTGTAATGAGATTGTAGATTTAGGCTTAATTGGAGCAAATGCTATTATAAAAGGCATTTGTCTATCATTCTCTAGAGCCCTAAAATTCACAGGTAATGGAGATGTCAAATCCAGTTCTGTATGACTTTAAGTTGGAGGACCTGTCCAAATACAGGTTCTGACCCTATCTCCATCGCCTCTGACTTGAGTATTTCTCTTGCTGAAAACAAGATTACGCACTAGAGACAAATACTGACGATATACTCACACACACGATATGCAATATACTTACAAAACGTACAATGTACTTACTCACAAATACTTACTTGAAGGAAGATTTGAATGCGGCACTTGGTGTGGGGGCGGGGAAGAGAAAGGCTCATCTCACAGCCTGGGGCCAAGTCTAGCAAAAAGTTTTTATAAACACAGGGCACAAATAAGGAGGGATCTAGTTACAAACACTTTTATGTAGTGGAAAAAACAAAGCAGAAAACTCTGGCCTTTGAGACACAGAAGAAGGCAAGGAATTTGATCGAGCTAATGTAATCAAAGTATCCAGACTCTGGCAGCAGCCTTGTACGTCACCTGTTTTTAACTGTGCAGGCCAGACAGTTAGTTATAAACTGCACAAATTGCTTTCGGAAATAATAACAAGCACTCAGCAGTACTGAGATGGACTTCTCACAGAACATGAGCCTGACTCTGATGATGATGATAGGGAAGCAATGACAAGAGGAAATCCTTTTATGACTTTGTGCAAGCCTTGCCATGGATTTCCCCCAGCCACCAGTTTTCTCACCATTATCCATTAATTGATTGCTAAGCTGTGTTTCGTGGCCCACTTGCAGTGGAAACCTCTCCCACAAACTGACTTCGCTAGAAACCCTGCTCCTCTCCCCAGAGGCACCTTCTGAAACCCACAGTAGACGATAGCTCACTGGTAATTTCTATAATGATGTGCCAGTGCTACTAAGATACTTGCCTTCTTGCTAGAGGCAGTTGCATAACCTGTCAGTGTCTGTTATGTTACCATGTCATATCATATTTTATATGACACTGCCTATAGGGTTGCATATATGGAGTTTCATGATCCCCTTTCTTGTGGTCATAGGCAGATTGTTTGGAACAATAATGTTTTTTAAAACTTCAGTGGTTAAAAAAAAGTTTGGATTTAAAATAGTAAAATCAAACTGAAACAAGGACTTTGCTGTTGGTCTAATGTGTGCTGCATCGTGGCAAGGACAAGAAATGTGCCTCCTGTCCTTCACAGTAAGCCATCACAGGGATCCAGCAGCCATACACAATTGGAATCTAGCCGAGCGACCAACTCATTTGTACTCATCTTCTCCTGTTATTTGCCTTGTGACGTGCTTAGCAAAGTCCTCTTGGTGAGGCTGACATTGCCTCCTAGATCTATAGGTCTGTGTTTTTCCCATCAAGTCTCACTACTCTCACATCCTGCAACTTCAGTGTTGATGGTAAAAAGAAAAGTACTCGAGTAGGAGAAAAACAGACTAACCCATCAATACAAATTAATACACAACTGAAGTAACTTCATTAATAGGAGAGATACTTCATCTTAAAGGCAATAAAATTGAAGGAGAATCATGGTAATCCATTTCAAATAGGCAGTGTTTGGGAGTGACAGTACGTTAGTACCGTAGCAATTGAATCTTTCTTCCTGTTGGAGAAGGACTATGTATGGAGAGGAAGAGAGAGAAATAGAGAGCAAGAAAGGAAAAAATCGATGTTGTTGGTTTTTTGTTTTGGTACATCTGGGCCATACGTCTTATTTAAGGAAAACTCAAATGCCAGTAAGGACTAACTAAAAATTATCAAGACTGTGGGAGGCAGAAGTCTGAACTGCTTTCACAGATAACATAAAAAAATCTTAAAATTGTTTATATATTGGAATTAATTTAGTCATTTTTATAGGAAAGCTAATCATTGTTATATCTTTAAAGAGGTAAGGATAACCTAACATTCAGGCTGCAAAATGCTTGTGACAGTGACAGTGCCAAAGGATGGAACCAAAGAGCTATAGATCCCAAATCTCTGACAAACAGTTAACTCTTCCTGTCAAATGTGAAGAAGTGTAATTTTCCTGGGTTACATTACTTTCTGGGCTGTATAATGTCTTATTGGTCAAGCAATGAGTTGTTCAAGCTCCAAGCTAAATAATAGGATCCAGGATGGCAATCCCAATGAAAAAAGGAGATTCCATGTTCATTTGTGCATCCACCACCAAAGAAAAATGCTCATTTCAAAAATTATTTTGTAAGAAAACAACAGAAAAGGCTTCTCTTAAATGAAGTTATAAAATAATTTTTACCACATCCTTCCTCATCTCCCTTTTCTATGGATCAGAACGACAGGAACCAGATGCTAAGCCAGAAAGGACATTGTTTCACCTGCAACATCTGCCTTTTTGGCAAGCCATACGGGAAGCTTCAAAGTTGCATCCCTGCCTCTCACATGGTAAAGCTGCTGGTCAAACGCTTTATCTTCCTGGATGTAATTTGCCTTTGATTCACCTATAATTCTGAGGAACTGCATTTGTATCCATTTTCAATTTGATCTCTAGGCAGATCCTTTTATTTCCTCTTATATGTCCTCTGCTTTAATTCAGCACTAGCTTTACTGCTGCTCAGCTTCATCGTGGATGATACTTGCACACACGCCACAATCTTTTTTTCCCTACATGAAGTTAAATACCCAGGCTCTCAGCCACACAAAACCAAGTAGAAATTAAATGAATAACACTTTTCTCAGTATTTCTCCTTGTTGCAGTGTGGCTTTTTTAGAGAATAGGCAGCTTCCTGTTACTTACTAGCATTCCTGAACCATTCCTTTCCTCAATTCCTTAGTTCCCTTCTATCAGATTTCTTCCACCTCTCTGTTTCTTGTAAGTATTAATTCAAGTAAGTTAAACATTAAAGTAACTTTAACATGAACTAGGAAAACCAGAAGACTGTAAGTTAAAACTAGGCATCACGCTCTTCGGGACCAGCCAGTCTAGTAAGGTGACAACTAATTTCAGTTGTTTCCAAGCATTTTGATGTCTAAGTATCAAAAAGGCCTCATCCATACAAAATAATGAGTTACTCATGATAGCAGAAAACTATATAAACCATGCATATATCACAACAGTGTTTTGACTGGGTTCTCTAGAGGCTGCTGTGAAACACTGTTAATTAATAGGGAAGGTATAATAACTCATTAGCAGTAATTCATTTGGAATTTAAATTCTGATTGGAAATATATCCTGCCCTACAGCTATCAGTATCTTTTTTCCCTGTGCTGGGACCTGTAGAAGGGAACGTGGTTCCCACCTTCACTCTGTTATTCCCATCCTCTACCTGCATCAGGAGATATATTGAGATCTAATTTCTTAATTATGGTATTTCTGCTCTGCACTGTAGTGCCCATCTTAAAATGGGGAAAGCTGATACCTAAAAGAATGATTTTTTTTTTAAGGGGCCATTTATTTTTAGGTTCTTCACCTGGGCCAACGAAATCCTAGCAGCTACTTAAAAACAGGCCAAGTCATTAGTCCACAGAAAGCAAATTAGTACTTTCCAGGAAGTGATTCAAAAGATCTTGCCTTATCTATTTGCTTTAAACACACTGGGTCAGGCTTGGATTCATGGTGGATGGACATAGACGTATTTCTTAGCAAGGAAAACCCTAGGGAGAAGGACTCACAGCTTTGCAAAAGTTAGGGTACCAAGCTCAAGGAAAAATGCCTTGCAGCCTACTGACAAACCATAAGAAGTAAAATTAGTGAAGCCAAAACCACTGAGGATTGTACCACTCTAATTGACAAAAATATATGAACCACTGCATTCCAGCTTTATGAAAATCAGTCAGAGAAACCTACATCTTTCTGAATTGAAATTTATTTTGAAATATGAGCAGAAAAGGACCCTAAACTTGCCTCTTTGAGTTTTAGTGATAGCTCTAAACTCTGAGTCACAAAAGCTGTGTTTTCTTCATCCTTTAGAAATTTGTTAATGTAAAAGGTTTTAGGAATGGCTGTGACATTCAGTAACACACGAAGCTGCAAGTGGGGTTAAGTCCTAGTTACCCTAGGTACTGTACAAACTCAAGGTAAGAGACAGTCTCTCATCGAAAGGGCTAGCAATAAAAGGAAAAAAGACACACAGAAAGTGGCAATGGAAAGAGAAGCACAGAGGTGAAGTGACTTATTAAGCTTATATAGCAGAGCTGAGAGTAGAATACAGCTCTCCTCATGCCTTCTTAAGTACCCACTAGAAGAGGCCATAGGCATCTTTTGGTGTTTCCAGGCAGAACCACAGTATTTGCTACCCTCAACTAGATGCCTCCAGTTCATCTTTCTGAAAATAAAGTCCTTGGACCGTACTGCATAGTGTTGCCTCCGTGATTTACAATTATAAACAGCTACAAGTGATTTTGAACTCATTTATTATTTTTATTTCATCCATTGTGCACGTTTGCTTAGTTGGCTGTGTAGGAACATAAGCATATGCAGCATTTGATTCATTTCTCCTGCAATCTATGAAGTCCATCTTTTGCTGTCTTACAATATGGCACCCATGATAAAACGAGCACACGGGGAGAATCAGTGCATTAGGCCAGGATGCCTTTTGAACATTCAGAAGTAAACCTGGCGCACCCCTTGGGCAAGGTAAAGTACTGCTCAACGGGCAGCCTGTACCACGACAACCCAATGTAGTCTGCAAAGCTTGGAAACAAACTCCAAAGTTACTGTTTTAACACAGGAACATTGATGAGAAGCTACTTACAGCTGTCCTAAATGACGTAGAGGTTCTTGGCAGTTGATTGGCTATTGTTACAAGGCAGCCACAGGCAGTTTATGAAGCAAGTAGGATGTCTTCCTTGGTCTGCTTGAGCCAAAAAGGAAATAAGAACCAAAAATATGGTCTGAAAGCAATAGCTTCCAGGGGAGTCTATGCGTTCTTTCCTCTTTCAACAGGAGAGGGGCCAACCAGAGGTTCAACACCTTAAGTCTCTCAGACTAACAGTAAAGAAGAACCTAATTCCACTCACTCAGCTCGGAAGGCATGAGTGTCTTTGGTTATCAAAAGTTCATAGGAAAATTAAATCCTTGCTGAATGCAAGCCTAGGAGTGAACAAACAAATGCTATTGATATGTACGTATTAATACATAACTTTGAGATGCCTGAGGACTCAGAACTCCAGTGGATACCAGCAGTCACAGATTGACTGGATAGGTGTTGGCCTGGTGTTAGGGAAAACCCAGTCCTCGCTGTTCCAGCCACAGCAGTTCCCTGCCTCCGCTCTCTCCCGCTTCACTTCTGTCCAAGAGAACTGAACGACTTCTTCACCTGCTCCAGAGGTACCAGCCACCTTTTTCTCTGAAGTTGCCTGACTGGCCAGCATACCAAAGTCTAGCTCAGGGAAACTATTACCAGTCTTTGCTCAGCTTGCTGAAACTTCTGTTCCAGAGTGGAAGAAAGTTCTGTGTACCAAAAAGCACACCTGATTTTTCAGCCTGACCTAGAAGCGGATATTCTTCTTCCAAACTTTGCCCCTGTCCAACTGCATTCTGCACACTTCCACCTGCTGCAGAAATTTTGCCTTGCAGAAGAGGACAAATGGAGTGGCCATGAGAAGAATCACGGTGTACAGGAGATTCCCCTTCCTGCTACGACTGGTATCTGTGAGATTCATTAACTCTGCCGTTAGCATTGCCTCTCGCACTGTGCTCACCGATATTTTTAGGAAAGGTCACGAGGAACAACCTAGGAGCCAGGAACCTATCAGGTACCAGTAAGCTTACACAGGATAGATGATATGGCCAAAAGAGGTGTGAGAGACATCTGGAAAGTAGACATTCAAAAAAGGTGGGTCCAAATTTCCTCCAAAGCCAATCAATCCTTGGTTAGTGAGTCCTTCCGTGGTGCTGGTGGACTACTTAGAAATACAGATTTTTTTTTGGTCAGGTCTTAATCACGTTGCACAGCTTTGCAAATGCACCTCTCCTCTTATGCATTTTTAAACTATGCAATGACCAAAATAATTATCTAACTTTGAGCCTTATCTTGTGAATAAAAGGTCTCATTTTGTGGTCCAGAAAGACCCGCTATTTCTTTCTATATATATGATTTTATGATTTGTCCTGCCCCATCAGCTGTAATGTTATAGTTCCTTAATGGTCAGAAACCTAGCGCCCGATTTTCAATAGTGTCAAGAACCAAAAAAAAAAAAACTCTTGTGAAGTAAACAGGATCTGTGTGTGCACTCAGCAACTTTGAAAATCAGGCTCCCTTGTACTTAGCTTGCAAAATGATTGGCACCAGACACATCCCTAGACACTATGATCTGTATTAAAGTATTCCTCCTTCAAAATCTTGTCACTAATTTCAAATCACATTCCTTCAAATCCCTGTCAAAAATATATTAAATATATACATAATCCAGTTCAGCTTCTGTACAGAAGAGCAGTTTAATTCACCCTGGTCAACTTGGTTAGGCTATTCATATTCTCCATTCAATTAGGCCAGCTCTACTTTTGATCACATCAGTGCCAGAACAAACATCATTTCCCAGGTACGGTCTCAGGACACTCACCTTTTAATGTCTCCACTCAAACTCTGCCGTTTTGATGCTTTTTTTTCTGTTCCCCAGTCCTCTTCCTACATTTCATATCATTTTCAAAGGATTTCTTTCTAGGGTGCCTTTTGAGACTTTTCTCCACTGTCTCATGGAGTCTCTCAAGAGCCAATGGCAATTCCCTATCTCTTCGGTCATTATCCTTTCCCTCTACAGTTGTGAAAACAACAGCATTCTGTTTATGAAGGCAGTGATACTGTTCTTTCATAAACCACTATGAAGATTTCTTTTGTTTCTGTAGCTTTTGCTCAGGAAAAAGGGAATGACAGAAGGGGTCCCAACTGTGGTTAAAATTCTCCCTGTTTTTGTTGAGCTTGCCTGGAACAGGCAGGCTTGCACATGCACACCCATCCACACACATATATATTTTTATAGCAAATTCAGTGCACCTAGTAGATGGAGATCAAAAGGGCTACACTGACCTGTGACACATCTACCAAATACCCCGGAGTAAAACTTGGCATTAACCTTCAATAAATGAATGGATTATATTGCAAACAATAAGATGGCTAAATATAGGCACATTCTATGAATTAAACATTGCCTAACTTTGCATGATGCTAATTTATTTCGGCATATCTTGATGAGTGTGCTGTGGCTGTGTCCTTCTGAATGCTTTTTAATTGTCCAGTGGTTGTCCTTTATAATCCAGCTGCTGGCTACAGTAAAACATATAGTAATCCACGTCAACACTACATGCATATATGCACACACACTGTATGCAGGACACAAATCACTCTTTGTGTGGCACAGATAGATAGAAGGGTATACATGTAAACGAGGGCCCATTAATTTCAATAGAGACATCGCAAAATTCAGTCTATTCAACTGATTAGAAGTACTGTTACTAGAGTACTTGTATGTGTATGTATTGATCTGAAGACTAAAGTTTTATTTGCATTGGTAAGCAATAAAGAATTAGCATTCCCTGTACAGAGAAATGTTATCGTATTCTTAGGAATAAATCTCTATATTTGATCTCCTGTAGAAGCCAGAAGCCTCAGCCAAGATAAAAACAACCTTTATTGTGCATCGTACAACAACAGAAAAAGAACAAGCCACCACTGCAAAGGCAGTCTAACTGTACAAAATAGATGACAACAGGCAGAGAGCAAACACACAGAAAGGGAACTCCCCCAAGTCACTTAGCAGGTCACCAGCAGACCTGCGGAAAATGTCTGGTTTCCTGAGCTTGCTTCAGCAGATGAGCCCTTGGACCATACCGCCCCTTCCCAGCAACGTACACAAACCGTAGACAACACCACACAATCTGGATCACGAGTCTGCTGGAGTTCCCAGCATGCTGCAGGGATTCAGCTCCAGTTTCTGCCTGATCACACCAGACAAGATGGGATGGCCGTCTGCGGGTGGGCAGCAACGGGAACAATTAACAGTGGGAGAGGCTGGTGGAAGAGGGAGAATTCAGAGGGGCGCGAGAAAGTGCCGCAGGGCCTGGCTGCAGGTTGCAGAAGGCCCTGTGCCGAGAAGGGAGCAGGGGTTGAATGTGCCCTGGGCTGGGGTGCCGTGAAAGGGTGCCGGCTCCGCCACAGATGCTACTACATACACGCAGGGCGTGCACATTCGCCCAAATGTCACTTGGCGTTATGAGGTACCTTGATAAGTACAGAGCACGACCATTTATAGCATGGCCAGCACCAGTTAGCATATAACTTTGTCCTCACATGTTCATTTCAAATAGAGGTGCACTGTAAGCTTGGTGCTCTTTTTAGCCAGAAAAGCTGTTTGATCCATAAACATGCTTTTTATTCTTTTGCTACTCTTAGAAGTCTGTCTGTGCCTCAGAACTAATTCTTGAGCGCGACTTTCAAATGCTCCAAGGGGGTCTACAGGCTTCTTCCCCTCTTCACTCCCAGAGTTTTACCACATCTATTCTTTCTCAAGTTACAAAACGCACCTAAGGAAAATGTGCCAATACTTTTGGACAAGATGTCATGCACTTCATTGGGGTGAAGTTGACTGTTCTGCTAAAACACTTAAATGCAGTACTGATGGCATTCCTTTTGTTCTTAAAGGACAGTCAGCCAGGAAGAAGCAGCAAAATCAGGAAAAGAAAATGTGTTTACTGTTAGAGGACGCATAGCATCCAAGCCATAGCAGCCTATGAGACCTCCTGGATGAAACCAGGCACAACATACTCCTGTTAATCATGCCTCTCCCTAAATTCATTTGTACAAACCCTGCTCAGGTTTGTCAGGCACCAATATCAATGGGTTGATTCGTGTACATAGAGGCTGGAGAGGGCTTTGACCCTTTTGCTGAAATTTGTCTTTGGTACTATCATTTTTACTGTGTTTTTTCCTGTTATTTTCTTTAAATGTTTTCATTCAGCATTCCAAATGTCAAATACTTTGTCACTTTAAATCTGCAGGTAAGAAGATCAGCCAGTTTTGGAACATGGAAAAGGGCCTTTGAGCAAGTGTCAAACACCATCTCAAACATGCAGCCCTGAAAGGTGGGCTCAGTAAACTAGTACAATTTTCGGGCATAAAGAGATGGGCTTCCTATTGCTCTCTCCAGCGTAAAGCTCATTATGGAAGCCAGTTCCACCCGTTCACCCCCATGTTTACTACACCTGTATATTGAAAGCTCAGAGAAAGAAAATAAAATGCAGAAGTATATAAAATAATAAAGACTGAAAAGTATATGTTTAATTCATACCACAAATTACCAGAGATTACTTGTACAAGTAGCCTGCAATGTCCTTAAAAATATTCTTTAACTGAGGAAAAGTTTTCTGACCTTTGGAGGAAATGCTTGCTTCTAGCTATGACTAAAAAGAGATTTCCTTCTTTCTCTGTTGTGTTAAGAATCTTTTCTTCTTATAAAGAAGGCACCACAGTGGTTTATAACTGTCATAAAAGCCTGCAATCCTTTTGAGGTTAAGCTACTCAGCTATTCAACTTTTACTACAGAAACTTTGAAATTCAAAAAGAAAAAATAATGTAAGTTTTTGAAGGACATGTGTTGCTGTAGGTGATCCTGTTAATTAAAAGTGATTGCCTGCTAGGAAATCATACTTTAAAAAGTTTCATGAATTTATTAGAACCCTGAAGGTATCTTTGTATGCACAGGGCTTTACATGCCATTTATGCAATTTTGTTTCAGATCTGTTTAAAGCTTCACTGACGCTCCCAGAGCAGGGAACAGCACTGCTAGCATTTGTATGTATATTGGCTAATTGAATTATGTGAAAATACATACTAATGAAGCTTTACCAGTGATGTTTGCTGAGGATAGTTTAAGTCTCATTTGCTTCTATATTAGGAATATCTTTCTGCTGCAGATTTACCTTTTTGAAAAGCACAGATTCCCCACAGCTTTTTGTGTAGAAACTAAGTCTCAGCTTTTTTAGCATTATTCAGTAAGTAGCTGTGTGAATTTATGTATGTGCATACAGCTTTAATAGAGATGAAAAGGAGATAAACAGTAAACTATAATTTGAGATTAGTATATACTAGTTTATTATTAGGAGTCAACAATTTTATATGCAAAACTAATGAACGTCTATTGTAACAATTTATTTTCCTGTTGCTAGATTCACAGATTGTATTTTAATTGGTCGTTACTCAATTATCCCTTTTTGCACAAATCCATCTGGGAATATTCTTATATAGACTTTTCCTCTGCAATGCTTTGCTACCCCTTGACATTGGTATTTCAGAAATAAATGGTCGAGACAGAGTCGTTGTTTTTTGGGTGTGGTTTTTTAACTTGAACCGTGGGAAATATCAAAGCTGAGATATATGAATCCATTTGCACTTGAGATGTGCTGGGATCCAAATCCCCACACTTACCAACTGACAGCAGGTATCTCAAGTTTGTCACTGCCTCACAAAAGCAATCAGCTAATTGCCTAATAAAAATTGAGATAGGGTATTTGCTGCTCGCATTTCTTTTTCAGGTCACAGACTTTACAAAACTTATTTTTTACTTTTCTATCATGTCATTTTTGCACTTTATAGTACACTGCATAAAATAAGCTGAGATGCAAGCAGCACCTTGCCTTGGTATAGCATCAAATATTGAAGTGTTAAAAGGAAAAAATCCTCTGTGTCTCTTACCAGCCAAGAAAAAAAGAGCTGAGGAAAAGTAAGGGGAGATTTATGAAAGTTCACTATACATTTTGGTGAATGTGTGTGTAGGTAGTCTTGCACATATTTTGGAATATGTTGTGTGTTTCAGAGAAATTTGTGCATCCCAGGATTGACTTGTAATGATCAGTGCCAGTGAACCGTAGAAACTGGACTGGGCACCCAGTAACATTAGCATACATCTGGAGCTGCTTCGCTCTCTTTCGTGGGGTTTTTCCAGATTGACACCATTTTAAATAATATCCCAGTGTAGCTATAGACAATGTGCATGATTTCAGAAAAAAAACGTAATAATAGCAAGCAGGGGAAATTTGTCATTTGGTATAATTTAATCCTTTTTTTTAATTCTAGAGTTATTTTAAATTATTGTTCTTTGTTTTGTAAAGACTATATTCTATTTTTTTTCAGGCCTAGCTTCCCAGACTATTTGTGAAATTTAATCTCAGCACTTGAATTTAGCTGATATATCTACCAACCACAGCATGAACAGTTTGTTATGTAATGCGTGAATATGAGATGCATGCGTCTGTGAATAAAAAAAACAAGAGTTAATACTTTAGAGGGGAATATGAAGTACAGTGAGAAAAGCAAATATGCAATTTTTATCAGTCTCCTACTAATATTACTACTGTCGATCTAGACTATAAAGTCTTTGAGGATTAAATAAATGTGTCGGTTCATCTGAATGACTGAGTGAATAATGTATTAATGTGCATTTGATGTGCACATTTACAAATATGTATCTGCCAAGCCCCGTACAAAAATTTCTTCTACAGAGATTCTTCTTTTTTCAAGAATTATACCTCTTTAGGCGTTAGAAACAAACCGGGCTTTTCCCTCAAGCTCTCCCTCCTCACCCTCCAAAGTAATCAGATAAACATTATTGACATGTCAGCAAATTCATCATTAAACAATCTGTAACTCCTATCATTATAACAGCAAGGTGTTTCATGAAACTTAAATGAAAGCAGCCTGCAGGTTAAGGGCAAGACTTTGTTCAGTCATGCAGGATATGTATATATCGTGGAGGAAAGCATTTGAAAAGACCCAGAGCCTCCCAAAAATTTGTAACTTCTGACTAACAGAAAATCAAGCCTATTTTGCATTTCATCTTGTTTCTCTGTCATGTCTCACTGCTCAGGGCTAGTATCTTGTAACTGTTTCTGCAGCAGGAGTCATGGCCAGTTCTACTACAAGTTCTCTGTCGCCCGTACACACTCAAATACTCACCAGCTGTTTTTTCTGAAAAGAAAAAAAAAGACAACCTGGTGTTGTTAGCAAATGCCAAGACCCTAGTTGAGATGCAGACAATGTCTCCAGACTCCCATTATGTTGCTTCAGCCCTGAGCTCTGAAGAGTATCGATAAGGGGCACAAAATAAAACAGGGAAATCAAGAGACGCTGAGTAATAGACCTTTGAATCTTTGTTATTGTTAGATTTACAAATAACACAAACTGGTTTGGGTAGGGAAGGGAAATGAGTTTGCAATTCAGCATTGGCCTTGATACAATATCATTTCTCATATGTGGAAAAAAGCATATTTGAACACTGAGAGTCGTCCTAACACAATGAAAGTGAATAAATCATGGCTGCTGTATTAAAGGGGTCAGCCTCTCCATACCCACGTAAAAGGGCTAGCAGTGTTTGTGCTAAAGTAAAGCTCGTCCGCCTAAACCCATAGCACATTATATGCGCATTGAAAGAGAATAGTTTTGCGTTCTGAGTATTTTTCATTTTGCAAGCTCCTCTTTTCTAAGTATTAGGTTTTTCTCATCTGTTTTTATATTTTGCTTACAACTGGTAAAAACTTATGCTTTTAAACATAAGTGAAGATTTTCATAGAAATTTTGTGTTTTGAACAAAAAGAGATTCCAGAAGCTGGAGGCAGATTCTGTGTGGATGTCAGTTTGTGCATGTTTGCATGCAATTGTTCAGCTTTCTAGCAAGAATGTATGATTACTTGATCTTAAAAATGTCACCATACCCAAATATTTTTAGGAAAGCATGCTATGCTTTATTGAAACCAAAAAGATTTCACCCTACATGAAACCCTTTCCTGGAAAAGATGCCTGGCACTCATCCAGCCTCAAGGCTTGGCAGTCTTCATCTCCATCTACTGTCTGTCTCAGAGGGATGTCTGGGATTGCTGCCCCTTTTCCTAAGTCCTTGCAACATCACTGCCCCTTGCTCTTTCCAACAAAACTATGATGGCATGGTACTCCGACCTCCCTGTCCCACTGGTGCTGACCTTTACTGTCCCCAGAGTGATAGGCTTCAAAATGCAAAATAACTGGAAAAATCACGCTGTGGGTTAGGACAATTGTTTTAGGTGGTCAGTAGGCTCAGATGGACATCATTGCGTTGTTTTTAAGTTCACATCACATTTTCAGTGTTCCTTTACGGTAATGAAAGCTAAAAATAACATATTCAAGGAAAAGCTGCCATTTTGCCATTCTTGCATGACTCTGTAAATACAGGAGCTTATTGTGCCACTGCTGGACCTGGAACTTAGTCTTCCAAACACATCCTTGGCTTCAGGTAGGGTTTTTATCTGCCTGCTTTCCAATCAGACTGCCCAGTTTGGCCCACACATAGGCTGATCTGTGCCTGCACAGCAATCCTTTGTCTGAAGTGACTTGGGTTTTGTATTTCCAAGGTAGCAACCCTAGATGGAACAATAAATATTCTTTTCTGGCAGTGTTTTTCTTCTTAAGATGGCAGTTTGCATCGCATTATTTTTAAGGTAGTCCACTGAAGCAGGTTACCGCTTTGAAGTAAAGCCACAAGGAAGTTAGCTCTATATGTGGTCCCTGAGCAAAATACACTACGGTTTCCCACCAGGATGATATTACAGTAGAGATTTAATCCTTTCCCAAAAGATCCATCTTTCTTGAGCCTCAGTTCCAACCAGCAAAGTAAAGGATGGGTCATCCAAAATTGAAAAAAGAGAATAGACATGGCTCTTCGCAGCTTGCAGTCCTGATATAACAGCCTCCCCAGCCTCTGGGGGATCAGGTAACAATGGGGTTTGATAATACTGTGGGAGTTTATTTGAGGGATGTTGACAAGCCTAATTGCTTGGCAGCTCAGAGCAGCTGTAGGGCCCCTGGCTGGTCTTGTTGGGGAGGGGGGAGTATTAACTCTTGGCTTGCCTGTGGGGTTCCTCAGCACAGCTGAAAGACTGCATGAAGCAGGGCTACTGTGGCACCAAGCTATGCGAAACACTCCTTGAAAGCAGTAGAGCCCAAATACAGGAAGTGACTCAGAAAAATACTGGGAGGATGTTACAGTACCAGAAGAATGAATAATGGATTTTAAATGGATAGCAGCTCTAGAAGTGGCCTTTCTGCATGAGTGCTCTCCACATCTAAAGAAATGTGCAGCTATGTCAGTTCTTGCCATAGAAGCTTTTTCCTGTGTTATCCAGATAGCTAGTTGCTTGAAAAGAAAGACCAACCAAGGCAAAAATGCCATTACGAATCATTTCTCTAACAGAGACAATGAGTCAACTTCCCTCAGCAGTCTCTCTGCCGTCTATTTTTCTTTTTCTTTTTACTGAACTTTGATTTTTTAAAGCAAATGGGAAGAGTATATTTAATATTCTACTGAGAAATAGAAGTGAAAGGGAAAACATATCCTAACAACAGCATTGTTGATTGTGATACAAAACATTGCAGAGGTTAGAATCTGCATCATTTCCACTCTGTGTGCTATTCTAGTCATTCTCTGTCCTGAGACCCTATCCTGGGTCATTTGCAAGTCTTAATAGCAGATACAGAGCTGTAACATGGCAGGATAAAGTTGCTGTAGGAGTTTCAACTGTATATTTCTGGGTTATTTTAGTGAAAGTGACGTGGTTTTCCAAACAATATAGTCATCTGGTATAGAAAATAGAACACACGGTCCTACTTTTGTTTTGGAACACAACAAAATCATTTTTCATTATGCAGTGACTGATTGATACAGAAATCCCTGAATTATGTCTTTAGGTTTTAGATTAGCATATGGCATTTCACCATTTCATGGCTTGTGCTAGCAGAAGTCTAAACAGCCATAATGTTAGTGGAAACCAAGAAACCAGCAACTCCCCATCACTGCAAAAGGGACTGCATTGAGCTAGCCACAATATCTTGCTTTTCTCAGTTCTGTGTCAGTTAGGAAATAATCTTTTAAATTCAGCATGCAAGGGCAGCTCTAAGTCAGCCCACTATCTTTCAGAGAGGCCCCAGCTGCGGCATGCACTGTCATGACTTCTCCCTCCTCTCACAGCTTCTCTTCTGCTGTGTACATGCACTGTCCACTTTCCTACCTGGCCCAAAACTCCCAGTATGTGTCAAAAGGAAATATATTCCCTCCCTTAATATGAATTTATTCTTCTACTTGATTTTATCCTTATTCAACCCTTTAGGATAATATTTTGGACCCATTCCTCTAAACTTTCTTCATGAAAGGAAGAGTTTCAAATCTGTATCATCTGCATGTTCCATATATAAGAAGGATTTCATTTTGCTTTGTTTTCCTAATAATGGGCCTTCAGTGCAGGGGTTTCCAATTTGTGAGCTGTAGACCCTAGGGAATCTGTGGGCTGCGTCTAAGGAATGCCTAAGAAAAGCAAGTCTGTGGCAAACAGTTACATGTTCTTTGCAAGTGTCTACACATCCACTGGAAAATTCTTCGGAGGCTGCAAGTCAGGAAAGGTTGAGAGTTACTGCCTTAGTGTACTCTTTCTGGGAATGCAATTCACACATGATTACTCAAAAGATGAGCTTCGAGAACACTGAAAGCTTCCTTTGCACAACTCGTGATTTCTTTGTGTTTGTCATTTGGCTTGCATCAGTGAATCCCACACAATGCATCATTTCTGATAGGAATGGCCAGAAGTGCTTATATATCAATCCACACTGTCTGCTAGTCAGGGGATGTTTTGGCCACACCTCTCTTCCGTGCAGACCTTTGGATTTTTCCTTTTGTAATATGAAATGCTGACTTCTATTTTCTTGGCAATGGATAAACTCTGAATACGACAGAGCTATTTTTAGCCATCCACCAACATATTAAGAACAAAAAAATAATAATTTAGAATGCCTACATATAAGCTTATACACAGCAGATAAAGTTTTAGATAACTAAGAAATTCAAATTGTTTTTACAGGCTCTCATGACTGGGAAGCTAACTGCTTGTTTTGCGCTGAGCAAAGTAAAAAATACCTTCCTATCTGTTTTAAATAGTCTCTCCTTTCATCACCTCTATCAGACAAAAAAACTTTGTCTTTGTTTACTAGGTGTCTTGTCCTCTTCAAGTGCTGAGAGGATTGATAAAAGCTAACCGGTTCCAGCATTTAAGATACAGTGCATGACACAATTACCATCTGTGTATTAATGTACTTCAAGGTGATTAATTTTATTTTCTTCCAGCTCAGTGAAAAAGAGCACAGTAAGGTAAAAGGGGCGTTTGATTCCCAATAAGTGTTTTCTCCTGCATCAATATTTTTCTTTGACCTTAAGACAGTTTCATTTTTGATTAATTTTCAGGTAAACATTTTGAGGCAGACCTAAATTGAAACACCAGAGATCTGCTCAAAATGACCTGTGTACCCGTGTAGAAACCCTGCCCTTTCTGCTTCTGTGGCTCAGAGTCAGTTATTTGCAGGTGTGTGTGCCAACAGACTCACCCAGAGGGCAGAGACAGTTATACCAAGGCCTGCGACAGCCAGGGGTGGCTCTAGCCTTCATTTGCTAATTCTTATGATGTACCTTAAAAGCACATGGCTGAAGAAGAACCGGAATTTTATTGACAGTTCTGTCGCTGACTGGCTCTTTTTTGCCTTGAGCATATTATTTCCTTTAGGCAGGGGGCCTCTGCGGGAAGTGCTGGCCGCGGTCACCCCGTGAGAGCACGGGCTCCTTCCGAAGCAAGCAGGTCCCTCTGCAAACATGGGGAAAAGGAGAGCCTGCGGGGACCCAGCTCGGTCAGATGGGCATGACAGTCTGCCGGGAATCCTCCCCTTTCCCTCCATAGCGACAGCAGTGCCACAACCCCTTCATTTTCGGGCCTGGCGTTCGGAGACGCCAAGCGCTCCTGCCCCTGCCGAATGAAGGCCTCCCTGAACCAGGCCCGGCTCCACGGCCCCGCTCGGAGGCCCACCAAAATAATTCGTGCCGTAGCCAGTAGATGTCAGCAAGTGATAACAAAACGCAGGCCGAGCCTGGCGGCAGGTGCTGGCCACAGATTTGGGGTGGCCTGCACCCGGCACGCACGGAGGCCGCGGCGCTGTGGGGGCGCGCTGGCCCTGCCTGCGCGGGGAGCGCGCTTCCCCGCGAAGCCCAGCCCGCACCAAAATACACCCGGAGAGAGGCGCCCCGAGGCCAGGCCGCCCCGAGCCGCCCTGGAGCGGAGCACCGAGCCACGAGTTGTCTGTTGCCAGCCCAAATCGCTAGCTCTCCCCCAAGACCTCCGCCGTGCCTTGACGTGGCGGCGGCTCCAGCGGAGGTGTCGCGCGGTGTTGACCTGACCGGGGAAAGGGGGAAGGGCTGCCCGGCAGGCAGATGGGCCAGGCCCGGTTCAGACAGCACGGCTCCATCTCCAGCAGTAAGCTACCCGGGCCCAGCACCGCTCCGCGGCGCGGGAGCCAACAGGCCTGGAGGAGCCGGTGTCCTCCGCACTAATAACCTCCTTGACTCTCCGAAACACCCAAGTGGCTGGCTGGGAACGGTCCTGGCCCCACTGCGTCTTGAGCGAGGGGCTGTTTGGAGGCGTACGAGCTGGCTCAGGGCAAGACTGCGTCAGGGGCAGCACTAATAATGTCACAGAGTAGACAGTCGAGCTCCAGTGCTTGGGAGCATCCCAAGCCTGCAATGCAGAACATTTTGGGACATGGCAGTTATGCTGACTGAGGAGTCAGCACACCTCAAGTGGCAAAATAGCATCCCAGTGGGCTGGAGGCAGTAAGCCCAGTCTAAAGGTGCTTATATCAGTGTAGCCTATTTTCACATAGGTTTACACTTTGATATAGCTACAGCCAGAAGCGGAAATGGAGATGTTTACTTCTGTATTTCATGCACTTTTGGACAAACAGCTCTTCCCCTTGTTGCGGAGACCAAACCCATGTGAGCGTGGACAATTGCTGTACATTTGCTAGGGTTTTTGAAGGAAAGTCTCACAACTAAGCTTTGAATAACCTGTGTCTGCTCTGAGCTCTGTAGGCCTCTAAGGAAAGCAAAATCCAGTGGCCTGGAGCCTGCAGCTGAACTACCAAGTGAATCTCTCAGTGATGGCATCCTGGAGGCAGACAGGTCAGCATGCACTAAGAAACACTGGTGGGCTTAAGTCGTCTTTGTCACTCTTTGGAAAAATATCTACTATCACATACTGCCACACATAATGTTGTTACTAAGAATTATTTTATTTCCAGCCTTCAAAGAAGGATAGCATCTGATTAAAAAGCAATGAAGGAAACATTTTAAATAGAAATAAAATGCATTTAAGTGGCCAAAAATTATGAAAAAAAATCCAAGTAGCCTTCTCCTGTTGGGGGTAAGTGCTTCCTGCACTCTAGCAGAAATGGCTTGATTCTTTTTGCACCAGTGTTGCTTGTTTAATTCCAGTAGGATTACACTGATGTAAAACTAGATGTGGGGATGGCAGATCAGGCTCGTAGGCAAATATAAAACTCTTAGAAAAGGTTTCAAGCCCAGTTTAAAGCACTTTTTGTTTTCTGCATGTCATTTCAAATGCAGTTTATGAAAAGGCAAGTAGGCTGGAGGAGTAACATGCTAGTTGAGTACATGGTTCAGGTCCTAGATATGGGCTAGCTAAGAACTACAGAAAAATCTGACATTGCTATGCCTTCTAGCATTGTTGTTCTAGCTTAATTAATAGAGGAGATACTGGACATCTCAGGTATATCTCTGGGAGAACTGGTAAGCGCGGTATATTACGCATACTGTATGTTGAAGCTGCAGAACAGACAAATATATGCTTTATATTCTGAAGTCCCATGAGACTTTTTCCCCAGCCTTTCTAAAGAGACAGTACTCTGGAGTTAATAAGAGGAGAATTCAATAACCCTGATTACCAGGACTCTGACTCTTAAAAGGCCTGAAAGAACTATTTTTTCATCCATCCCTCTCTAATGACTGCACGTTCAGTGATCAAGCTTCATACCAGGGTCTGGCCTGACAACTTGAAAATTACCTAACTTGTTTTCTTCAAATTGGGCTTGCATTTCAAGTTTCAGCTATCCACAAAGAAGTCTTACTTACTTAGCTTATCCCTCTGATTTCACTGAGCCTGTGTGTATAAGCTGGATAGCTTATAGGTGTTGGCCCCAGTTTGAAACTTCTTGTTTTAGGTGGTTTGGAATTATCTGAGCCCGAAAATGTGGATTGGAACACATGCAGAAAAACAGTATTTTTCATATGAGTATGCCAAAGGCTTTGCCAGTTCCACCCCAGCTGTCCAAATTGACACCAAGCATAGAAAATATCAGCCCCAAAGGAATTGCTCTTTGACATTTATGGGCTGCTGACGTGAGGTAAGACCAAACCTTTCTGTCCTGATCCTCTCAGGGAGTTGTCAAGACACAGAGCACTTAATCTAGGCTTAAATTGATGAGAGAAGGTGGATGTGGATGAAAATAAGAATGTTAACATTTTCCAGTGTAAATTCCAGACAAGTTTGGGAAATTCTGGGAAATTCTCTACTGTAAAACAATGTATGGGATGAATATGGGGAAAATGGGCAGTGTGGCTAAACGGGCTGGAGGTCATCTAGCAAGAAACTGTTGTGCTGGGATTTAAGTTCATTCAGATGGGCAAGTCCAAAGAACAGGCAAGGTTAACGAGATTCCAGAAAGTTCTATAATTTTGGAAATAAAGGACATTAAAAATTAGTGAACAAATTTATAAAACCAAAGTTGGAAATCAATAAGATAAATCTTAAAGACCAACTCCTGCTACTTTACATGCTATTATTAAGTGTGGCAGTTAATTTCTCAGATTCCCACATGTCCATGGTGCACGAATAAAAAGTAAATCAAAGTCAAATATTGCTAATATTTGCCTGAATAAAGCAAGGTAGAGCAATCTTCCACTGAAACTGTTACATAACTCAGTATTTTCTTTTATGGTAAATTATTATTGTTACTGTAGCACCAAGAAAACATGAAACCAAGGATGTTTGCGCAGGTGCAAATGTGTTTGTTATTGTAAGGTCTCTCTTGAGTGCTGCAATGCTCAGGAGTGGATACAGGTGCACCAGGAATGGCAGGGCACTGCCACCACACAACAGCAATCTGCCTTTGACAATGAGCATCCCTCAGCAGCACTGACCCACTCACCCTCTGTCCCTTGCTTCCTCTGTAAAGCTACCTGTATAACGTAGGCTTATTTATTACAAAGGTTAGTAGGGGGTCCACAATTTGAGAGGCTTGCTGATATCAGCGTGCATTTTTCCATAGACTTTCCATAGCTGTCGAATCTAGCTCTTAGATCCTTATTCAACCATCCAACTTATTCACTGTAAATTTAAACAAGTCCTTACAAGATTAAAGCAGGTGTTTGAACTGCTTGGCTGAACAGAGAGGCACTTAACCATGTGCTTGAATGCTTGTGGGACTGACACCTGAAAAAAGTCCAATTTCTTCTCAGTTTAAAGGAAAGCAGAATCCACAAATGACACAAGAATTTAGTCAAGAGGTTGAATTAAGTGAATTACTTTCCCTTTCTTGAAAGGAAATTCAGAAATGAGGAAAGTAAAGAAAAAAAAAAAGTTCCCCTCTAGCGCTTCAATTTACAGAAAACATCCTCAGTTTCCAGAAGAGTTTAATGTCTTTTCCAGTATCCACCACAATAATAATCTCTCTCAAAACACCTGCACAGATGCAACATCAGATGCAAAGTTCTCACAAAGCAGGATATAACCTTTGCAATTCAGCAGGAAGAAGGTTAGATCATCTTACTCCTCCTTCTGCTTGGAAAACCCCACAGAGCTATAAGAAATCTGCTCAAATGTTAGAATATTCCGTGTTTCATGGCTTTTATTCTCTTAGTGCGTGGAGATAAACCTACCTCAGCCAGCAAAACTCTTGAGTCCAACAAGTGCCTTGCATCAGACTGCAGAATATCCAGTACAATCTTTCTATATATTTCATTCTTAGTAACTTCCCTTTCTTTTAGTTAAAATATCAGTCATGTTCTTCCTCCTTTAACTAAAGATATAACCCCAAACTATCAGTTATTTCTGTAGTCCTAAATGTATCAGATTTTCGTTTTTCTTATTAGTGAGATGCTTGACAGCATGAGGAAAAGCAGCACTGTTCTCCAAAGGCACCAAAAACTGTACATTTAACAGCTTTTTCTACTTTATTCCCTATTCATACAATTTAAGTCTTTCAAGGTTACTCTCTTTGTGTTGTCAGACTTCTTTTTTGATGACTGAATTAACACCAATGTAAGGTTCTTCCAGCTATTTTTGTTACTCTTGATCTCATTTTTTTCCAGATAGACTGTTACAAAACAAGGGTGCATCTCAGCTGTTTTCACATGGTTCCCAGGAGCCCTTCATGTTTAGGAAAGCAGGCACTTTGGCAATGTCCCTTCACCTGGGGAAACAGTTACCTAAGGATTCCTTAAAATTCTTCCCAGTATTCCCAGAAGTTCTTTATCAATCATTTTCCATCCTTTTCACCTCCCCTTGTTCACATCAGGGCCATCCCAAGTCCAAACCTCGGTTCAGGATGAGTGAGCACAGTTCCTTCAAGAAGGCGCTATTCAAGTGCTGATGGCAAATGACTCATCATGCCAAGAGACATGAAATATTTCATAACTGAAAGCAAACTTTAGTGTGACTCCTCCAGAAACATGAATGGCTACCTTGGATGCAGTCCTGTCTTCCATCATGCAGTAGACACTGCTGCATTGTTGTAAAGATCTTTTGCTTCACTGGATATATGCCTCACCTGAGTAGCCACTACCAAATGGATGGAAGTACTAGAGTCGCTATTTAGGTCCTGTCATTATGCACTGCTCTTAGGTCTTGCTTGTGCTGAGCGACAATCTGAGTAGCTTTTTGGCTGTATTTTAGGAAGCAGTACAGGTACAACATATACTTCTGTGTGTAAAACAGTAATAAAAATGCTTCTTCAAGATACCTGGGGCCCCACTGCAAGGGAATACTTCAGGAATCATGATACTGAACAGGATGATAAATGGTAAGCTTTCTAAAGAACTGGGAAAGTGGCAAGCCAAAAGCAGGATCGAAAGGGGAAAACATTGATGCAGTTCCCATACATGGAGGCCAAAGCCTGAGATGAACTGGAATTTAACTAAAGGTCTGAATAAAAAACAAATAACTCCTTAGAGCAAAGCTGTCCGTACTCTGTCTTTGCCCCTGTTCAGCCCACTGAGGCTGTGATCTCAGAACTGCTGTTTTACCCGAATTTTTAAAAATTTCTTCTTTATAGTGTTTCCATAACAAGTTAACATTTTTCAGCTTTGAAGAAAAAACAATGTAATTGTCTTTTATAATTATGTTATTTGTAGAATCTTAGACAGCTTTAAAATTATCAAAGTTGGGTGAAATATAAGCAGCTACATTAGACCATTATCATGCAGCTGTCTAAAGACTACAAATTAAGTAAAACATACCCATAAAAATAGAAAAATACTGATTATGGTCTCATTTTGTAAAGAACCCTCCCAGCTCCTACAGATTTCGTTAAGGACTAGATTGTGATATTCTTACCCATGCCAAGTGATATCTTAATACTTCATTCCAATGGGATAACTCAAAGAATAAGGTACCATACTTGAAAAAGGTATTACAATCTAACCTTAAAAGTTGAGTGCTCTTAACGCCCAATAGCACCAGGTTCATTGTGGTGAAAATTAATGTTAGACTTTTGAGGTGCGTAATAGTCATTGTTTTCCATAAGTGATATTTTCTACCAAAAATCGTCCAAGAAATTGCTTAACTTACATGCTAAATTGTCTTGGGGGAGGGGAGAATAGCTCCAGTTTCACTGCCTAAGTGTCTGTTCCATTTAAAGGATATTAGCTAGCCAAATGAAAAATGCATGAATCAATCAGCAACAAGGACCTTGATCTTAGAATGAGACAATGCTGAGCTTTGAGATTTATGGTCTTGCTTCCAGAATTCCATTATTTGGAGGAACAACAACAATAACAATGGGAGATGACATCAGAACAGCGAGTGTTCTTCTTTTCCTTTCTTTTCCTGTTGATCACAAGATGCTGATTTCTGTGTCATTCACCCCTGTCAAATGAGTTTATGTTCAGTGCTTTAGAACATTACCCCGTGCATGCTCAGTTCAAAATAAAATGAGAATGTCTTGAATTGAAGGGCATTATTGCCACTTGCATTTTGCTCTGCTAATTAGCTTTTACACAGAACAATTAACTACTGCTTATTTTTCTCGCATATTTGTTCTGCAGGCAGAACTCCTTTTGATTTTTATGCACAGAGAGTGTCTTTTGGGGAGTCATATCACACCGACATAGAGCAGACAAGGAATTCCTTCTAACTGTTTGTGATTCTTGTTTTCCATTTCCCTGGACTACTGTTGAATATAAAAAGAGTTGCCAATTAAATTTATGATATCTACAGTGGGTGAAGTTCCTTCAAATGCTGTGTGACTGCCAAGACCAGCTTAACAAGTGTAATTCTTCTATCCTCGTGCTGAAAGGGAAAAAAGGCAACAAGGGACAGATTTACGGGAGGTAAAAGGGCCCCACATTAACACTGGCTGGACATGGACACACTCTCACTTTATGCGAGATGTCTATGACCAAACAGCTGTGTGGTGTCCTTCCCTGTTCAGGTTGGGGCTGTGTATCTTACTAATGAGAAGTAAATCCTGTTTCAATCTGATTGCACAAAGTATGTGGAGAATCAGCAAAGCTTAGACTGGCCCATTTTTGAAGTCCAGATCCAGACAGAGCTCTATATTTAAAAAATCCCAGAGCTCATATGTCACCTTGAACATCACCAGAACAGTCTGGTTACAAGCAGATAGACAAATGGGTAGAGATATCTATAGAGAGATTGGATAGAAATTTTAAGAGGACAACATGTTTAACATATTGATAATTAGTAGCCATATATAGCAATACATCTGATGTGCCTTTTCGTATGCAGTATATGTATATTTCTGATAGGACAAATAGGTAAAAGGAGCTTATTGTGAAAACATGTGTACACTTGAAAATGGCAACAAAGATCAGATGCAAAGCCCAAAACTCTCTCCAGACTAGAGCATATTTGGATCTAGGCTTTGTTCAGTTCCTTCTCTTGCAAGAATGGCTCCTGTCTTGGCTTGTATTCCTGCCACAAATATCATAGCGCAGCTTGGACAGTGAGGCAGGAAGCCAAGGTAAAGGATGCATCAGAGAAGGTGATATACTCTTTTATGTCCTCTGTCCCCTACTTCAGCAAGCACAGGTTATTCAAACCCTTGCTATAAGTTACAGAGGCTTCAAGAAAACCAGCTAAACCCCTTTCCCTAGTGGCATGGTCCTAGTTTTGAATGGCAGTGAATTTAACACAGAGCAAGTTTAGGAGCTAGAGAAAGGATTCCATAGTCTGAAACCTCCCCACGTTTCAGGAGTGACTCAAAACTTGGTTACCTCCATTCAAAATGGCACACAGCATCCACAGTGAAGCCATATGTCTGTATCAGTGTGTATACAGAGAAAACAAATTCATTTGAAATCACAGATGTTGCTTCAAGGAAAATTCTGAAAATATGACACATGAGAAACCATCTTGCTTGGAAAAATATTAGATTTAATAATAAAAGATAGTAATAGGTTGTCCGTTTTGTGTCTTTTGCATAGATTATTATTATTTATTAGCATTACTGAGAATGCTTGCTTAACAAGAAGTTCTTATGTTTTCAGAGTTCACTTGCTCCTGCTGTTTAGAAGAGCAGTTTGCTGAGACCAGCAATCCTCCAGCTTTTCAGGTCATTTATTTCAGACAAACCAACCTTCTCCCGTCTGGCTACCGCTGCTATCTTGAGTGATGTGGCCATACAGAAGGCACTTCAATGTAGGACATCATGGCATTGTTCGGTGGTGCTTAGTTGATGGCTCAATGCCATTTCTAGGAAAAGCAACTTTTGAACTTCCAGAACATTCAGAGTATCTCAGGATGACAAACAAACCCAACTGTGTATCTCGTACATGCACACGTAAATCTTTTTGGGGGAGATACTTATGGATAACTGAATGGACCGCACATGAACTCAGAGTGAATCTGTGACTTTAAACAAAAAGATATCCATGTTTTTTGGCCTTGAAGAATAAGAAGGTTTATATAGATTCAGGAAGAAATTCACAATTCAGTGTGAGGGGAAACAGTAAAGGTGAGCAGGAACTAGGGTTTCCATTTTGTGCGAAATTCTGCTAGTTTGACTGTTTTTTTTCCTCCTCTGAAAAATAATTAATTTTCTTCCCAAGTTTTCTGTGAAAAGAAATGCTAAAAAAATAGTATTTAAGATTGACCAAGATGCTTTGCTCTGATTTTGAAAATTTTAAAATATCTGAATTAAAATACATTTTGAAATGAAAAGCAAAATGTAACTCTTTAACTTCTTTCAGGTTGTTTTCACAGTTTTTTATAATCAGCTTTCAATGAGTTAAGTCTTTCCATATACAGTTTTGTTTTTATTTTAGAGAATTTCCAGACAGGGATAGAAAATAACTGCAAACAGTTACCACAGAGTCTTTAAAATATACTCCAGTGGAGCTGGTAGGTACACATACAATAAGCATTCACCAATGTCATTCTAACCTGGCCTCAACACACAGTTTCTTTATCTGCCTTCATTCCTCATGACATTCTTCCAGACAGGTAATCTGAAGGAAGGGTCCATCTGGCCGTGTTGATGATGCTCTTTTATTTATCAACAGACTCCTACTGCAGAGAAATGATAATATGACTTCAGTGGCCCCCTGCAGATGGAGAAATCTGGAGATCTGAAGTTAGATTTCCCAGTTTAGCAACATGTTGTACTAACTTATGATAGCTTTTCTTTTAGCTAAAACATCACCTAATTTCCAGCATGGTTACAGCTGCAGGAAACAACTGGCAGCTAACATAGTAATGAGTCTGTATCTATTGAGATTCACTCATTACTATTAATTTCCCCGCCGCTTCCAACTGATTTAGGAACTACTTATGGAAATTCTTCTTCTTCTGTCTTACTGGAATCCAGCACCGTTGGTGTCAAACCTGCCAACAGGCGCAGCAACGCTACTGTGATAAAATAAGTCCAATTCTATCCCAATCTTGCTTTCCTGGGGAAGAACAGAACTCATTAAATAATTATCAACTGTGACAAGAAAGTAGCTGGCCAAACACTTGCTGCTAATCTAGGCATGACAGCAGGACTATACCTTTCAAAGCAGTAATTAGCTAGATGAACAACAACATAAGTACCAGACAATGACATGGAAAGGACTGTCCCTAAAGGACAGATTCATTATACATAGGGTTTAGTGTTTGTGTGACTTATGAACGTTATTTTGTATTATACAATTACACTTCTCTTTTGCTGCCTTTCTCTTTGTTTTCAGCACAGCGTATGGAAGGGGATAGAGAGAAAATATGGAGCTGAAGACAGGCATGAGCCACAAGAGAACAGGTGACAGAAGCTCTGAAAGACCTTCCTTATGTTCATGACATATGGATGGCTGCTTAGATCACATGGTAGAGCAACACCATCAACCAGCATCCCAATCTTGTGGGAATAAGAAGTCCGTTATATGGACCGTGCCCTCATTTTCTGCTTGAAGTAATATTCCACTGGTGTTTGTAGATCAGGTATATTAATCCTTATGAACTTCTCTTTATCAACAGCACAGATTCTCAGTTGATGTGAATTGGTGTAATGCCTTTGAGGCCACTGGAATAATGTGGACTTATCCATGACACACAATTACACTGAACCAGCAGTCAGCACCAATGGTAGAGCAGTTGTCCCAAAAGCTAAAAGAAATCACAAGCCAAAACTGTTTCAATTGAATGTAAAAGGGAGGACTAGATCCCGCCTAGAGTCGATCCTGGAACTACATGCAGCCAAACTTGCTTTCAGTTGGACTATTCATGTGCTTAAAGTTAAGCACACATCTAAAGTGTTTGCAGGATTAAAGCCTTAGCTGGAAATGACAGAACAAATCCACATGGAGATGGATTAGCTGGCAGGGGGCAGGTGAGGTGGTCAAAGGCACATGCAGTTTATCTTATGGCTCTGTAATTTACTACATGATTATCACAACTACATATTTGGTATGGGGATATAGATATACATGCACACATGTATACACAGAGCCAAACTTTTTTGGCACAGGGGCCACACAGCCATTTCAAACTGAGACTCTGGGCTGCACTTGTTCCAGGACTGCTTGTCTGTTGCCAACACACTGAAGCGCCTCAGGCTTCAGTCTGATTCTTTGTTTGCTTGCCCATTAAAGTTCTTATCCCACACTCCCTTTTGGCAGAAAATTTTGTTATTTCTGCGTTATGCTGGCCTAGGCCCTTCTCCTGCCTCTGTTCCTATTAACCTATAGCAGTGACAGCCAGCAGCAAACTGAAGCAGCTGGTTGGAGACACTGCTATCAGACTGTGAAACAGCTGTTGTGCAGAGGGGCCACCCTGAAAAACTTCTATTACAGCACTGCTGGGCTGTATTTTGGCCATTGCAGACAGGGAATTGGGGAAAGAGAGCACTTCCATTTGCAGATATTTAATTGCTGAAAAATGCAGGGGTGTGTGCAGCATCTTTATTGGATGTCACACAGAAGTGGTGCTTTCCAGGTATTTTTTTGGCACTTAGTGTCATTATCCTCTTACTGCCAGCATGCAGTGGCCCCATGTTGCAGCTCAGTGTGAAACTGATTTCCAATTTTTCTGTTTAAATTAATATTTACCAGTTGGTTATTTTTGGCAGACTTTTATTGATAGCATTGATTCAAAACAAATAGCCAAATTTGGTTCTTGGTTACAACAGTATGACATCTGGAGTTAACACCACTCGTACCACTGTAACCAAGAGCAGATACGGTCCTTTGTCTCCGTTTTTATAGTGTGACATTTGTTCTATCCTTATCTATAGGTAAGAGATGGGCTGCAACTGTAACTTTGGAAAAGTTAGGATACAGAATTGAGTATAGCTCTGAAATTTATGGATTGGGCACTTCTCTAACATGCCTAATATTACCTGCATCTTAACCTTCAGCAAACTAGTCACTTCAGAATACCATTATGTAAGTGCAGAAATAGCACTTACAAAAGCCGCATAAATCAGACCTTCGCTATCAGCTAAAAAAATTTACTTGAGTACTTTTGTATCCATCATCAATCAGTTGGATTAATCACTTCAGAATTCTTTTAGCTTTTTCTAAACTGAAGATGTAACAAAGTCATTGACCAGGGCATAGGACCTACATTTTAATTTGACGAATTAATAGCAAGTGAGGTACTCCAAGCAATGGCGCAGAATGTTCCATTTGCCCAGTTGTGCGGGTGCAGGCATATTAGCTCCACGTCTGTGTGAGCGTACGAGAGTCTATGTTGCTTAGACTGAATCCGCTCCATTGAATATCAGCACAAATAAATAGTTCAGTTATGTCCGTAGAAGAGCTATACAGTTGCATAACGATGTCTATGTAATTGGCCTGGCAGCCTAAGCATTGTCGCATTCAGCTTATATTAAGAGCTATCTTTTGAACTACATTCCTGTTTGTCATCTTAAGGGTGGGAAATCACTAACAGAACAAAGTCAGCCACCAAGGCTGCCAAGCTAAGTTTGCTGTGACATTGATAAATATTCAAGACAATGTCTTTCAAATGTTATTGTGAATCACCTTTCCCTCCTTCCTTCCCCTGTTTCAGTCATCTTGCTGGCTCAGAATTTTCACCTTTGTCTCAGACCTCAGCTGCCTTCACTTTATTGCATATGATTGCTATTGTCTTTGTCTCTTTTATCCGCTTCGCTGTGTCTCATTTTCCTAAAGTACCTGGCACCCACTTTTCCATAACATTGTTCCTTTGTTTCAGGAAAACATAATTTCAGGAGGCAGCAGAAATACAGTTCCAAAGGCCACAAGGTGACATCCTCTCTCACCTGATCTTTATTCATATCGGGGTTTAATGGCATTTTTTTTTCCATTTCTCAAGCACCCTGCAACTCCCTTCCTCCCTGACAGGAAGGCACATTTTATTTCTCATAAAAATACTTTCCTACTGATCTTCTGTTCTTCAGAAGTTTCAGAGGCCCTTCTGTTACATGTTGGTTTTCTCATGTGGATTGACCTGTTGACCTGGCTGGGGTTTATTACTGTTTTGACATTTTTCCTCCTTCCTAAGTTAGGAGGAACTTACACCCTGTTGTCATTTCTAACCTCTGTTGTATTGTCTTCAGCAGCAATCTTCCCAAACTCTTTTTTTAATTGCATGGGTAGGAACAATTGATAAGCTTCAAAGTCTGAATTGCTTTGGCTTTCCAAAAGTAGTACTTTTACAGGTCGTGTTTGTGCTTCACACATACATATATAAGGCATGTACCTGCCTTATTTAAATAGATATCACTGACAAAAAAAAAATGAATCTTCTCTATTTCTACCAGGTCAGGAAAGGATGCTGTTACACAGTCCTTCGTGTGCATCTTCTTAGCTCCCTCATGCACTTAAAAAAGGGCTCTCAGTCCATTGAAATAATACAAAATCTCAGTTGCTGATGGAAGTGGTATGTGATTTTCTGTGTACATTTTACACCAGAAGGTACAGTGCCTTTTGTACATCCCCGTTTAAAAATCAAACACAATGGCTCGTGCAGCTGGATGGTGACCTGCCAACAAGGCTTAAGACAGCATAGACTTCCACATGAGTCTGCAGATTAATGAGACAGAAAACTATCTTCTTTTCTACCCACAAAAGGCTACTCACACATTCAGAATGTGCTGCGGTCTAACACCAAAGTTCAGCTCGCCACAGGAGTAAAGAAGAAACACACACACAATACACCTCATAAACCATCCAACCCTTATGGAAAAGTCCTACAGAATTCAATACAGAATGATAGGCTTTCTGTAGCCTTTTTGTACCATCCTATAGCACAGACACCTCTGCTATTAAATTCTACACAATGGCTCAGAAAAGTTAATACAAAAGATGTAATGCGCCATAGGTTTTAGAGTAATTTCTTCAGTGTCCTGTTAGATTTCTGTAGGCGAAAACTTCTTGTTTCTATCCCAATTATATTATCTGGAACTTTTCATAAACGATGTATCTTCTAACATTTCTTTTCCCTCTCTCTCCATTCTCCTTTAAATATAACAAAATAGTGATATATATTACCATGTGCACTTCTTACCACTCCAGGATTTTAGGTGTCCTACTGCATCTGGCAAAGATGTTATTCATCTTTTGGCTACTAAGCTAGGTAAACTAGTAGACAAACTATCAAAAAGAGATGATATAAGTAGCAGCTGTCTTCTCTTCTTGGCGTAGGTCAATGAAACAACACTAACATGAAAGAGGAGGAAAAATGAGCTTTTGATTTTGTTTATTATTATTTTGAAATTAGGCCCAATTTATAAATGCTTGCAGAAAACAGTATTTGAATGTCATTTCAGGAAACTGTGTTGCAAGATGAAGTAAGCTATGCAAGAGACAACTTAGCTCCTCAGCTAAATCAAAAAATCTTCAGGAAGTGTTTGGCACATGATGCGTTCCTACAATTTAGATGTGATTCATACATCTGTCCTTTCAGAATACAGTGAAATTTATCTTAGGTAGTCAATCAAAGATTCAGTGAAAACTAATATTTGTGATGATGATAGACACACAGACAGTGGGCATTTCAAGGCTGACTAATCAGCTTTTTTGGTATTTTTGTTGTCTTTTCTTTTTTCCTCTCCCACCAGTTAAAATTTCCAGGATTTTCTTTGTCCATCTCTCACGGTGAGCTGGGTTTGTGTCACTGCTTTTATGTTTTCAGCCCATTATCTCCTGAACAGAATCTGGGTCCACCTATGGAAGATCAGATTGTGATGGGAATTTGGGCAATGGAGAGACAAAAAAGCTACATATGCTCTGCTAAGACACAGTGGAAGTGCCAGTGGGATGCTATCAGGAAGGCAGCCCGAACAGCCTGATCATAAGCGACCCAAACTCAGTACAAGTTAAAAAAGAGCACCTAAGTTATCTCAACAGAGGCTCAAACAGCAGAACTCCTCACAACCCTGCATCTTCCTGTTCCTCGTACTAAGGATTGATGGGGAGATCTGAAACAGAAGATGAATATTATTTCCCCTATCAATGTAAAGTTATCCTATAGAAAGAGTGCTCTTCAGTAGCTATTTCCCACCCCATTGAATCCACTTTGAACCACGTAATTTCAGATGGTTGTCTGGAGAATATGGCCTAAACTCAACTTTGAATTCCTAAATCAAATACCACTCTCATCATTTACAAGAGTAGCTGCTCTGTGAAGGCTGCTTAGTGGCTTGTGTGTAAGGAGGTGGTAAGTTTACCTGTGCCATAGTTTTACCAGCTCCTTCTGGAACCAGGTCAACATGACACAACTTTCCTGGCAAGAGCAACCCTGAATAGTCCATATATTTTCAACATGGTTCCTTTGGCTTATGCAGCCAAGTATACTGGTAGGAGCACATGCAGGCAGTTTATTTGGCTGATGCCTATGTTGCACCGTGTTATTTTCAGCAGAGAAAGAGACACATAGAGGATCCAAAGGTAAGGAGCAAGATAAGTATGTTCCTTCATAGGAGATATAGACCTGTGTAGTTCCTTGTCCATGTGATATTTTACCTCAGTTAGCTCACTGGATAATTTGCATAGAAGCTTTTCATATTATTCCAATGGTGATTCTGTTTTTCATTGCCAGTGACCAGGTTCTAAACAGATATAGGTAAAATGGTCTAATGCCTTTATATTCAGCAGGTGATAAAACACCATGGAAAAATAGTTCAAACCATTGTCTTAGCTTAAAATGGGAGTCTAAATTCATTTAAAATGCAATAGAGGAAAGTCAGTAATTTAAATGGAACACTTCATTTTAAAGGTCATCAAATTAACTATGTTATAACGATATCAGGTTCACTAGTTCCCATTTGTCATGCTTAAGGTTTCAAACATGAAATTGTCTTCAAATACGTCTCTCAGAGGGAAAGGGACTGCAACAAATTCCATATGACCTTATGTAGGTAGAGCAATGTGGATTACAGTGACTAAACAACTGCATTGTAAGAAACAGCTTAAAATGTTCCATCACTCAGTTTACTTCATTTACAGGGGTAGTAATTGAAATAAATAATTTGACTTCTATGGAGGCAAATGTTGGGTATGATGGGAAATATATAGAAGACTAGAAGTAAAATCATTGAACCAGTGAAGGTCATATGGTCTGTTTTTTTCCTCTTCTATGAACTTCATGGAGTAATCATTTTTTAATTTTAAAAAGAGGCAAGAGATGCAAGCATAAAGCAAAGTGTCAGGATTTAACTTAGCAGTTTCACACAACTGTTTTTAGTCACTGATTGTTGACACAAAGATTACACATCCCAGCTTTTGTGACTTAAAGAGAAGTGGCCCCAAAAATGTTTGTTGAAGACAAAATATCTTTAAAATGATTAACGGAAAAAAAAAAAAAGTGCAGCAATGCTTTCTAAGAGGGCCAACTTGATTTGTTAAGCAACAACTTTGTGTCAGCTTTGATTCATCAAGAGCTTATTTTGCTCATAAGAATACCTTTGATGGGGTAAAAAAAAGCACTGAATATATGAATCACAATTCCTAAGCAATAGCCTTCTCAGGAATTATTTCAATAGATGTCATATAAGGGAATAAGTTCAGAACCCACTTAATTTTATTATCAATTTTTTTTTTCATTCCTGAGACTACAATGGTATCTTACTTTTTTCATGACTGTTTCAAGTTACCTAATTTCTGCATATTTTTGAGTATTTACTTTTCATTTTTTATGTTACTCTCTTGAGAAGCAGCTTTGAATTGACTCATTCTGGTTCTTTCCTTTCTTTAAGAATGTTTTCTCTCTGTGGGTTTTCTCTGAGGATGTTTGGAATTGATGAGCTGTGATTTTGACACTGTTTCCTAGACTGTTTTCAGCAGTACACCCTCATTCACGTTACAAGTGTGATTGCTGAAGCTGGTACTGTGGGCTCAGTCGAACATAATTTTCAACTGTTAATAGTGTAAGCCTGATGCACCTTCTGCTCTCTGTCTTTCTTTCGACATTTGAACATTTGAAATATTTCTTGAAGTATAGACAGGCCTGTCTCTTTCTTCAGATACTTTGGGGTGCTAATTTCTACTTTTTGTCTTCTAGTGTTCAGAGACATCCAGAGTTTCTGTTAACATAGTTAACATTATTTTGAACAGAATTGATAGTTAATATATTTGTCCATGTGTTCCTACTTTTAATTTTATTGCTTTCATGAGATAGATAAGGAGGGATTAAAGCAATACCTTTGTATTTTCAGTGCATGTTTGTACTAAATCTTTGTATGGATCTAAACCCAGCTATATTACCCAGATCCGCTGCTGAACAGTCTGATTTCCTCTGCTATCTATTGAAATTTTGTGAATTGTTGTCTTAAAGGATATTCACTTTTCCTTCTGACCAATCATACCTACCGAACTGCTTCCTTCTACACGCCTAGGCGCTACAGTCCATTAATTGTATGCAGTCCAGATGTGCCAACTGTGTATGTGTGGAGTCTGACAGCTCCCAGTCCCATGCAGACTTTCTTTCTCACTACTTTCATAAATTTATCAGTGACACAAACCAGAAGGGTTGTCAATACTTGAAGCTAAAAGTTCCTCTAAATTTATCACCATTATTGTTATTATTGTCATTGCCATCCTCTAACTCTGAAAGATAATACCCACCGATAACAGGCAAGAAAGAATCAAGGACTTATCCAAATGTATTTGCTCTGAATCTGAAATACATTCCCAATGTGTATGTCCATGGCAGTAAATAAAAGATATGCCTGAAGAGTTCACATTGATAGCTTATCCCCTGGCTCTCTCCTGGACTGCTCCAAATACACGCCCAAAACAAAGCCCTGACAGTTTGGGGAACAGTTTTGCCCACAGAGTATTCCTGAAAGCAGTATGGACAAGATTGCATCATATCATCTCCCTCCTCTCCCTCACAGTGCCCAAGCATCCCTAATATTCTCTTGTGCCACGTACCGGGGCTTGAAACATTTTCTTCTATGAAGTAGCACTCTAGGGCACTGCCCCATAGGTACCACATTATTTCATAGATGTTGAGCAAAACCTGTAAATTAAGAATTCCTTCCTCAGGCCAAAGGATCACCACCTGGGGCCCAAAGGTCAGCCGGAGCAAAGCGGTGCACAGTGGACGCAGCCAGCTAGCCTGCTGTAGACGTTAGATCACTTAGAGCAGTGTGGATGTGAGCAAGGCTGAGCCCCCCGGCCTGGAGGCCTGGGTTTGGTGCCAGGTCCTCTTCTAGCAGCAGCGTGGACATGGCCAGCAGCTGTCAGCAGGGGTCCTGAACACATTTGCAATGATTTTAAAATTATGGTTGAGGTGTGGCTTCTTTCTAAATAACTGTTTCACCAAATGCATATGTAATGTAGTACCTGGCCTGATAGCTATCTTCCTGTTATCCTAAAATAGGCACAGGCCTACTTTAATTCAGAGTGAAACTCCCAGCCTTTGAATACATTTTTTTTTCTCCCCTGCTAAGCAAAAAGGATCCCAAACAACAACAACCACCACCAAAAAAATTCTTACAAGCAGTGAGAATTTCCCAAGTTCTTGATTCTAATACAAATACTTGACATTTGGTTTCATTCCCAAATGCACTGCTTACCCATGGCTCTTGCTGGTAGCAAGCGCGAGGCTGGGAGGGCACTGCAATTCTGGATAAGCAGGTCTGGAGGGATTCTACCTGCTGCTGCTGTGATGCCCCCCAGGATGTCTTCACTTACAAATATTTGGTACTCAGCTGGACCTTTCTTCCAAGAAGATCTTTCATCTTCCAAGAAGTAAAAGTGCGTGTCACCTCATGATGGATGGTAGCTATTCTCTCAATAAAAAATGTGTGTATTCTCAGTTTCCTTTCATATAGGAAAGTGGTCATAGAAGGAAAAGCAGGAGAGGTGGTTTACAGAGAAACCACGAACCACACAGACATCTATTATCCTCTTAAAAGAGGGGTCCCGCGTCAGTAAGGGAGCATTTAAAAGGGGAATAACAGGAAGCTGATATCGCTTCTCCTCCTTCTACCTGGATTGAACTTCAAGAACATTCTGTGGCACCCAGAAACCATCCACTTGTGTTTTATAGCACTGGGTGTAGCCAAATCTTCAATGAAGTCAAACTGGGACAAGAAGGTAAGAACAATATTTATTTCAAGTAGAAAGACACCGAAAGATAGCAGAAAAAATAATTTTTTTCTTTCCTTTATTTTCTCCTTCCAGCTATTACTTCACTTTGTGAGAAGCAGAAATTAGAAGTAATAGTAGCCTAGAGCAAAAGCAATAAAAAAGGGAAAGAAATCTCACTCGCTGTAATTTGGAAACTATGACACATAGAAAAGTGAAGCTTAAGACGTTATCATGTCTAGCACAGCAAAAAAGGACCCCCCTTCCCCCCCCCCCTAAAAAAGCACATTTGAAGAACATTATATACAGAAGAAATTCCAGCAACAGAATTAGCCAGTTAGGCTAGATGAAGGTAGTAATATCATTAATAATGAAGAAGGCCATATTCAATAAACATGCCTCTCCTCCATTTGGAAAAAGTAGGATGACAGCAGTTTCACATTGGGAAGCAGAAGCCTTTTCAGTCCATTAGTAACCAAAGAGGATGTTAAACATCTAGGCATGATAAAAAGCTGTAATTCATCAGGCCAAGATAACTTGTATGCAAGGAGTCTCAAACAGTTGGTGAAGGAGATGCTTGCCTCCACATATTAATTTTTAATGAATCTCGAAATAATATAGAAATTCCAGAAGCCTGGAAGAAGACTGATGTCTAGCTGGTTTTCAGCAAGGACAAACATGGTGACCTTGGTAAATATAAGCTAACCCGACATCAAACAGGGAGAGTGGGGAGTAGGGGGGCACAAAGTAATGGAATATGGGATTCAACTGATAAAGAATGAAAGGACAGGAAGTAATTAATGCCAGTCAGCACGGTTTTATGGAAAATAGGTCTTGTCAGACAAACCTGATTAGATTACAAATTTGGCTGAAAAAAGTAACTGCTTCAGTGTAATACACTAAGACATTTATAAGGCATTTGATTTAATTTTGCAAGACTTTCTGATTAAAAAATAATACTGTGCACTCAGTAAAACATCCACTAGCAGAACAGTGGGTTTATTAAGCAGCAGATCTCAAAAATGAGTTATCACTGGGAAGTCATCATTGAATGAAGATATTTTTAGCAAAGTGGCAGAGGGGTCAGTCTTAGGTTGCTGCTGAGGTAAATATAAATCACTGCTGATTGCACTGTTAATGCAATCTTTGCACATGTAAATGGAAAAGCAGCCAGTATGTATACAGAAGTGGTTTTACATCCTTATACCACACTGGTGAGGTTACTGAAATGCCACACAGTTTCAGTGACTGTACGGTTTGATGAAGTTGAAAAAAAATCAGAGCTTTGGGAAATAACTACAAAAATTGTTTTTATAACCGGAGAAAATGTCTTACCATGAGGACCTCACAGAACATTGAGAGATTGCTTGATTATAGTGTGTAAATACCTTGATAAACACAAAAGCAGTTTATCTGCTCTCCTTTTCCAGCACCCCCAGTAAACTGTGGCAAAAGAGCTACACGGTCTCGCTTTGCCTTTGGGCCCAGGTCACCCTGAAAGGTTTCTGTTTCCACATCAGCAGCAGGGAAGGTTAAGCATGGGCCAGCAGCAATGGGGAGTCCCTCATGTCAGGGGGGATGCCTGACCTATGGCACACGGCAGCACTCATGTAGATCATCTTCACCTGTGAAGACTCCAAGACTTTTCTCTTGCCTGTAATCCCTCTCCAAGCAAAAGGGCAGATAAGATGACCCTGGATAACTCAGGTGATGTCCTGACCAATTATCTGAGGGGGAGAGGGAGCCTCAAGGAGTTATCAGAAGATCAAAGACCTTACTGTAGTCTTCCACACAGGAAAGTTGCAGCTAGATCGCAGAAGGAGAAACAGGGGAAGAATGTGACAACTTAATGAGGCTGTAGTAGCACTAGGTAAGATCCTCAGCTTGAGCAAGCAGGTGCACTTCCTTCAAAGTCGGCGGAGAAAGGCTGATTTACGCCAGTGGAGAATCTGACGTGCTATATTTTTTTATTTGCTTGAGTCCTGCCGTGGCTCCATAAGCAAAGGTTAATGCAGGTCTGCCAGGGGCAGGCTGGAGTTAACACAGAATGGCAGTTGTGAGGTTGCTGATTCTGATAAAAGCAAATTGTGAACTGCAAGCATCTGAGTGTTGAGTGTCACTTTCACACCTAGCAGCTGCCCTTGCCTGTTCCCCACAGTCATCCAGTTCTGTCATCACGATATGTTCCTGAAACCACGTTTGTGCTGCTGTCACTTTTTGACTTTGGAAATTTGTGTACAGGCTTTTTCTAATGACATACTGAAAATGCTTGTAAACTTCAAATCAGTGGATTAAACTATATTTAACCCAGGCAAATCGCTTCCATATATTAGGCAGAAACTTGAATCTTTATTCCTTTTAGGTTCTGACTCTCCCCTGTAAAGTTATGACTTTTAATAGGCATGTTCATGTTTATAAAGTTGTAGGAGGTCTCCCAAAGGGGAGTGCAGGGAAGAGTTTGTTCCCTTCATGAACAAGCTGAAGAACCGCTTTCTAGAGCTCTGGGTTTTTGACTCTCACGAAGGTCTCTGAGGAGAAGAGACACCTCTGTGGAGTTGCCGGGCTTCTCCATTTCCAGCAGCCCTCTTTGCCAGGGAATAGCCTGGCTCCCACCAGAGTCAGAGCATTTCTAGAGCCCTTTTGTCTGTGCGTTGATACTGGGCAATGGAAAGTACATGTCGACAGTGTATGGCATAGATGTTGAAGACAGCACAAGGGCAGGTTTTGAACGTTAAGCCCAGGCCACTGCAAGGCTGGGAGCACACCAGCCAGAAAGACGCACAGGTGACATGCCGTGCTCTCAGCTTCCACTGAATCCAGGACTAATTTTGATCTGTGAACTCCCACCTTGTAGGTAATTCCCTAAAAGTGATTAACTGCACTTTTCTTCTTTGAAAGGCAGCATTTCCCAGCTCCTGCTGCGTTTTTACCTTCACAGTTAATCTCTGATTTGCAAAGAATAATAAAGACTTGCACCCCCCTGCTGCGAAAGTGCAATTCTCTGAGGTAAAGCAGACAAACCCAAACTACCTTACTCGTCGTGATATCAGGAGCAGCTGCCTAGCTGCAGCAGGGCAGAGTCCAGGGTAAGCTGCAAAATCTGCCCACAAAGTCTGTTGAAGGAGTTTATGCGTAGTTTCTTGTTACTTGGACCACAACATGAGACATACCTTCAGCTGCCCCAGCTATCGTCCTTTCAGTGCCTACATTAGGCAGTTTAAAGCACTTTGTGGCACCAATGGATTTTGAAAAAAAGACAAGGTTACTAAACCAGATCTCTCTGGAAATAATTGTATTAAATATAGAAGAGGTTATACACAGTTTATTTTGTCCTTTCTCTTCCCATAGGCTGATGGCCTATGATCATTTCTTGTACCTACCCTGTGGCTGATTTTATTGTTTATTCCTAGCTCACCCTTCAGTTTGCTCGGGGGTCTGTGACTTAGTGAGTGACTCCCCACTAATTCCAAGTTCAGACCTTTCTGGCTAGAGTCTGCTGGGACACATAACACAAAAAGACAGCTTTCAGTGTGCAGTGCTCAGAAGCTCCCGGAGAATGCAATCTGTGTTTTTAGCTGTACAATTTCTGGAAGGTTAAGTAATTAAAGCTAGCTAAAATTGACTAACATAGATAGATCTTTTCCTATAAAATGCTCAGTTTTCCACAGAGCAGTTCCAAGGTTGTGAGTGAAGGAGAACAGCTCTGCTTCTGAAGACTCCATAATTTCAAGAAATTCAAAGAGCAGACACCACACTTTGTTCTTTGACTTTCTTAAACCTATACCCTGCTTCAGATCCTTTCATGAGCCATCCTCTTTCATATCTAAAACACACATAACGGAAGTTTAAAAAAAAAGACAGAAGGGATGAGAAGTATGAGTCTCTGCAGATGTGAGATATAATTTAGTAATTTATCACTTTGTCACTCAGTCCTGCTAGGTCCTCTGCACATCCTGCAGGGTACAGAATCCTCCACTTTTCCCATGAGCAATGGGAACTTAGAGCACTCCATTATTTTTCTGCTTGCTTAAAAGTTCCTGGTATTGGCTATTTATTCAGCAATTACATGCATATTTATAGGGGTAAAGCCTTGAGAATCTACATAAATTGATTAGCAAGTCTGTGTTTTTCAACAAACAATATTTTTTCAGGCATACTAACTGATTCACAAAAATCCATGTTCAGATTCTCTGATGAACATGGTATGAAAACACAGATAAAGTAGGTAGAGCCAAAAAAGTGTGGTTTATTTAAAGGCATTGTAGAAATATAGCAAAAGGGGGAAAGGATAAATATGCTAACAAAAGAGTTACAAAACTGTTTTCATTAATAACTTATCAAACCACTTTTATTTCTTGAAAACATCCAAAGTAAGTTAAAAGCTATGCAGGCAGCTGGCTGAATTTCTCCTTGAGGGTTTAAATGGGGCTGCAGGCTGCTGGTGGATTTCACTCTTGTGAATTAATTCATGCGTTATCTCTTGGAAAGCTAGGTTTTTCAGGGTGGAATAAAGCCTATTTAGTAAATTATTATTTTTGTTTTTAAAGCTAAATGACTGTTTATTAAAAAAGAGAGCTACTGAAATTCACATTTTTCCCCATTACCTGAGGCATAATCAAATTGTCAGCTGTTCAACAAGGGTGGTAATGTGGAACAGGAGTGTGATAACATTTTCCATCATCCCAGCTGGTGTCCCAAAAAAGAAAACTTCTCACAAGCTTCTAATTAGCGAACCTACATGATTTTAGAGAAGCCTATGACCTAGGAAAGGTATCATTTAGAAGCAGTCTGATGCTCCATAGGAGTTGTTAGACCTCTTTTATTTGGACACAACATTATTTGAAACAGAAATTAAATCCTGACTTCACTCAAGGAGATAGGAATTTGTCACTGACTTCAGTGTGACCAGGATTTCGCCACTGGAGCATATAATGTTATATTTTCACCATTTCATCTTACTAATGCCTACAAGTACTAATGTAGTGACAGAAAAATCTGAGAGCTTGTAAAAATAGTTTATAATGTTATAACAAGACGCAGCAGCTGAAAATGGGAGTGGGCATGTTCAGGGCAGAAATAAAGCATATGTTTTTAGTAGAGTAGACTGTAAAATCTGAATGTTTCCTGAAAACTTTGTTCTACTTCAGACAGCAATTAATTAAATAAATTCAATAGTTTTTTAGCATAAGAAGTCAGAGTTTTATAATATATATAAGAAGTCAGAGGGTTTTATGATATATGACTCTGTTTTGTCTGTCTATAAACTGGACTGAACATAAGGGCAGTTTCCCAGTTAATGCTACTTAATTTACAGAATGACTATATTATTGATTATTATTTTTAAATGTATGTAGTTGTCAAAATGCCTACCATCATGAGTCCAGACCTTTGAGCTAAACAACCACGGCCCGCGCGGCACTGGGGCACAGAGAGTAAAAGGCAGTCCTCGCCTGCAAGATTCTGCCGTTGGTTAGTCAGTCAGATATCGCTTTTATTATCCTAACTAGATACCATAATGCCATGCCTGATGTTCATAAATCTGCAGTGGGTCAGGATTAACATTTAGCTTCGTGGTAGAGAATGATAGCGTATTTTCCAGTTATTGAACCTGTTTTCATTTTTCACGTTTTCCTTGTGAAAAGGTGATGTTTTAACTAATTCAGATAATGCTAGCCCAGAAAGATACACTATTCTCACTGTGACTCTAATTGTTTCATCACAAGACGATGGACGAAAACTTCAAAGATGTAAAAGATATGCAGCTGGATACACAATAAGTCAGTTACTTGGAACAGTGTAATTTCAGGGCACTAATAATTTCCCTGACCAGCCTCACCTGGCACTCCCACCCAACCCCTCTGCCCACAGCCCAGGTGCTGCATTTAAGCTCAGGCTTGGGCTTCTAGTCCCTAGACTTATCTCCTGCTGCTCCTGCCTGGGTCCTGTGATGGTCCTGGGACCTGGTTCACCCCGGCTGTGCCTGGGACTCTTGAGGGACCTTGTTACCAGAAGCTGGCTCTGCTCCTCCGTCTGGGGCCTGTCAGTGCTGGAGTTGCCCTGCCCACAGGGCAGCCCTGCTCCTGGGTGCTTACACCACAGGGCTGGCCCGGCTTAGCAGGCTGGGTGCTAGTGCTAAGTGTCCGCATCTAGTTCGTGTGTGCAGATGAGCAAGATATTCAGTTGCTTCTGTTATCGGTGAGAATCTCAAGGAGCTAAGCCAAAGGAGTAAAGCTAACTAAGATCGCTCCTCTGTACGTGGGTGCTAACCAGCTGAGGCTAGGTTGACTAAAAGGCTGAAATCACAGCATCTAATGTTGGACTTCTGGTTATGAAGTGGTTGATGGCAGCCTCAGCTTGAGGTGTTCCTTCTGCCTTCTCTACCGGCTCTCGCTGCTGCATGGCGTGCTGCTGCCCCTGCTGTACCGGGGCCACTGCTTGTGGGGCTGTGCTGCGAACTGGCTTGGGGAAACTTCTTCGAAACCCTCCTTCAGAACGGGGTGAGGTTTCTTTGCGTGCCATTTCTCTTAAGAGTACTTCCAAAATCTGAGAGGTGGGGTTTTTTTCTTCTTCTTTTTTCTGCCTGTTCCTAGGAATAGCTGTGCTTACGCAGCTGGGGAAGTGTCTCACAGCAGAAGATGCAATATGGCTAGGGCAGAAGTGTATGCGCCTCCACTGCTGCTTATGTGGTGTGCGGCGTTACCTTTAAACTGGCTAGTCTGGGTACTGACAGCAGAGGAGGAACAGCACCACTCAGCAAATGCCCAAGAAGCTCAGCAAACGCCCAAGAAGCTGAGTAAATTTCCTCTTTTGTGGAAATGTTGAGCCTCAGGTTTCAACCGGTGCATTTAGTCAAATGGCAGCTTGCCAATGATTTATTGTACAAATAAGTTAACAGAAAACTAACTATACAGATGCTTACAGCAGATATTATATTGTCTGGATGCTTACATCAGTCTACCCTGCTCATGAACTCCAAGTGGCACCAAAAATATTTATGTCCATTTACATGCTTTACTCGTATTTTTGAAAGGAATATTCTCCCAGTGATATGTTAGGGTGTTGTACAACCAGTAATTATATGCAAAATACTTGAGCACAAAGCTGTAAAACTTCTATTAGTGAAGATAGCCTTATTGGTTTCTGTGGTGTTGTGCCTTACAATAAACTAACCTTCAGCAATAGATTTAAGAATCCTAAAGTAGTAATTCTTACTTTGAATAAACTCAGTGTTTCCTAGCTCTTGGTGGCTTTGTCACACTTACGACACGGCTGTTTATTGTTATAGCTGGACTTGTCACGGCTTGTTTCTTTTTTGATTTAATTTCCTCAGAATCAAGAGAAGGCTTAACCCTTCGTGCTGGCTGGGTCCCCCCCAAGGTTGGGTAGGGGAGGAGGGGACCCCCTGACCTCCCGCCCCGGCTGCAACGGGCTCTGACACCAAGGCCTCGGCCACCCGAGCGGCGCAGCTCCGCCCGTCTTTCGGCAGGCGGCAGCGCAGCGGGTGGGCTGTGTGGTCGGTGGGGGAATGGCTGGAGGGGGGGGTCCGCTGCCTTTTTTGGGGTGACGCCAGCACGGGCTTCCCCCGCCCCCTCCGCGCTGGCGGCGCGGGGCCGCCGAACCGGTCGGCGCCGGCACCAGGCCGCTTTCCGCGGGGTCCCCTCGCCGCCGCCTCCTAGCGCCGCCAGGCGGCGCTTCCCCGGGCACGGCGGGGCGCGGCCAGGCGGCGCTAGGACCCGGTGGGCGCCGGCGCGGCCTGCCGGCGTCGCGGCCCGGCGGGGAGGCCGGCGGAGGCCTGTGCGGCGGGATGCGCTCGGAGGCGGCGGCGGCGCCGCAGCCCGGCGGCCTGGAGAGGTTCGCCAGCGCCGGCAAGGGCCGGGGGCTGCGGGCGCGGCGGCGCTACGCCCTGGGGGAGCTGCTCTTCAGCTGCCCGGCCTACGCGGCCGTGCTCACCGTCAGCGAGAGGGGCGGCCACTGCGACGGCTGCTTCGCCAGGTAGGGCGGGCGGCGGCGCGGCCTCCCCCCTCCCCCCCCCGCGTAACGGCTACGGCGGTTTGCTGCGCTCGGCGGGATGCGGCGCATAACGTGCGCCTTGCGCGGCTGCTCCCTGGGGGGAGAGGAGGGCGCCCGCTCGGACAGAGCCTGCGGCTCCCGCTGCCTTCGCTGTCTCCCGGAAGAGAGCGTGGTGGCGGGGTACCCGGCGGCTGTTCGCTTATCTTCATGCTGGTCCTTTTTGCGCCTCGCAACTGTGCGTGGCTTCTTTTGGTGTTTTGTTCTCTCTGTCGCTGTTCAGACCCTCTGCAGGAGGTAGACAGGGCTAGGGCAGCCGAGCCGAGGACCACCGGATGCCCCACACGTGTCTGCGCAGCCCCTGGAGCGCGGAGTTTCGCTCAGGTCACATGCAGGGGCAGCGCTAGCCACAGTAAGGGGAACACTTTGCTGGTTTCCACGGCAGGTTGATGCTGAACTTCGTATTTATCGACGCTCGTTTATATGCTACTCCCTGCCCTGTTAAATTCTAGATATTGCATTCTGTGAGTTGACTTGAGCAGGGTTTTGTGGAACAGCAGGACTAAGAAAGCTGCTGCTAGCTGTAAGTTCATAAATAAAACAGTTCAGAATCGGTTTTGGCAGTCTGCTTTTACTGCACCAAGATCAAAGGATCCCCTAGAAGTAGAGGGAGAGCTTCTGAAGGAGAAGTTAAGGTTAAAGTTGTTTTTTCAAAACTTATCTGCTAGTGCAAGTGCTCAGAGAAGCAGCTATTGGATTGCTATTTAGCATGTTGTAATTTAACTTAATGATGAAATATATTTACCACATAAAATAGGGACCAGTCTCAGGAAGATAAACTGAATGCACTTACCTGTTAACAGAAAGAGTATATGCTCTGTATGTGTTATACTCAAGTAACATAATGCTATTCTTCAGTCCAAATATTTTCACCTATTTCAAGTTCACTATTGATAAAGGAGTTCTTATTTTTCTTCATTAAGTGCTTGGCATGAAGCTTTCTTGTTTTATATTGCTCATTTATATTGTTTATTGCTCGCAGTTTTTAAGAAGTTTTTAAATTTTTAAGGAGTCAGTTTCTTAAGCTATCCCTACATCCAAAACTTTTCGCTCTGTAAAAGGACCAATTAATATCTTTCATGCTCCATTACTACGAAATAGTATTGTAGTGATATAGCTAAGACTATTTAGTACTTGTGAAGCAGCTTCTGGGATCAGTTTCAGGAGCAGCCTGTTTAAATGCTCTTATTCTCCGTGCCAGCTTCTGCCATGGCTGAAGGACTACACTAATCAAGGGACATAAATCTGCTGAGTGCAGTACCCATAGTAGTTACAATGCGGTAGTGTGAAACCTATTCCTCATCAGAGCGATGAGGTTGCCCTACAAGGAAGGATGCGTCAGTGGTGTAACTTGATCTAACAGAGCTCAGAAGTGTTTCATATCTCTGTTCCCCATTGCACTAGCACTGAACTTCTGCATATTAGGAAGAAGGGCCTGACTCTGAAATGCATTCATCTGACTTGCAAATAGTGTTAGGAGGAAGGTTGTGGGTCAGTCCTAGTCTTGGAAAGCAGTTCTTTGCTGTGCCATTATAAAACTGTTGTAGTAAATGGACAGAATGAGACTAGAAAGGTATATTTGCAAGGTATATTTAAGTTATTTTAAATATACAGCTGTACTGGAGTTGCATATTGTCAGCAGGCAGAACCTTTATGTCAGCCTGACTCATCCATGTTTCACTTTCTGCTTTGCAAGAACAGTAAGAGGATGCTGAGACTTGCTAGGCTTTGTGGGCTCTGAATACTGACGACCTCTGTGAAATGCCGTATACTGTCATCTTGTATGGCAGATGCCTGCCCTTGTTTTAATCCAGTGAACATCTTATAAAACTTATCTCAGTTTAAGACTCTTTTTTGCAACTTATACTGGGAAGAGTCTATACGCGTTTTATAGTATTGTAAGACCACTGAGAAATACCTGTGCTGACGCACCAAAATGTCATGTGTTATGTAACACGCTCTACCTTTTTGGTAGGATCTGCTGCCACGCCAGGCACCTTGAGGCAGAAAAGGACCTTCCTTTTCGCAGTTCCCCATGTTGGGATTTATGCAAATATTAAAGAGAGAGTGCAAGCCTTAGGTGAGCTTAGAATACACTGATATCTGAGTGGATGTTATAGACAGCAGGACAGTAAGAGGCTGTGTGGTGACAGGATGTCAATCAGAGCATTTAAGAATGAAGCATCTTTTCTTGCTGTTGGGAGATGGTTACTCACGAAACAGTGTTTGGGCACGCTTTCTGAGGGCAGACGGAGAAGCAGTGTAACTGAAAGAACGAGAGCAACAGGTTGCTGTTAGTGAGCAATGGAGAAGTTTTGAAAGCAAGGAAGATTAAGCTACTAACATGCAGCGTATAGTGGAAAAAATGATACTGTCTAGCAGCATAGAATAACATGTTTCCAAGCCCAGCAATTTGTCAGGACAGCAGAGTGCCCTTGCATTGTAACAGTTGCTAGGAAAAACTTACTTTTGAAGTTCTGAACAAATAAAAATAGCATCTGCTTTGGGAAACCGGGGCTCAAGCCGTAGTTACAATGTTCCGAAGAAAATGTAGTTTTATTATGAAGTGCAAAATACTGTGCAAAACTCTTCAGATGAGTATGTTAAACTAGCTGCCAGTAGGAGGTGTGTCTCTGTTGATGTGAAATGAGATAACGTTTGTGCTTCATTCTGCATTATAGAGTAGATATAACTTGTCTTTTCTTCTTAAGGAAAGAAGGATTGTCCAAGTGTGGAAGATGTAAACAAGCCTTTTACTGCAATGTGGAATGTCAGGTACGTGTGATACAATTTATGAGAAAGGGGGTTGGATTGCTAAACTCCATTTATTGCTGCTATGGCATTGATGGTCTCTAATCATTGCTGTGGTTAATAAGCCAGTCAGTTTCAGCATTCCACAGATGCTGACCATGGAGTTGTACATGGACAGTTACAGGATTTGGATATGGTCTGCATGAGTCTTTAAAGATCAGTAGCTCCAGGGCTTGGTACCACTGAGACTTTCATTAGAGCTGCCTGTCAGCCCACTAATTATGTCTATATTACTTCTTTCTAAAAGCACAACCCAGATAATTTAACATTACCTCACTAAACTGGTGTGAGAGTCTGTGTCTAATGGAAAAATCAAATCACTAAATAGCTATTTTGGGGGTATGTTTGTTTCAGGTTCTTTGCAAATATTTTGGATGGCTGCAGCTGACAATAGTTGTAATCATTTGAAAAGTACCATGCTTTCTCCCTAACTCACTCATTCTGGCCAGTCTTATTCTTTCCTATACTCGATTTTTTAAAAGCCCCAAAACAATAAATTATAAGTGTGCTCTAAAGTAGAGCAATATGAAGGCATCCAAAACACTTGCATGCAATTACCATGCCATTTTTATTTCATTGTTCTGAAAGATGCTATCCTGGTTTAATTCTTGCCAGATCTAGTACCTAGCCTTTGTGTGTGGTCAAACCAATGCATAAGAATCATGCTGTTTACATGTGAAAAACTTGGCAGAATTGCTAATTAAATAAGGAATTATGCAGTCAGTTATTCTGACTGTGTAAAATTGGTAGTGTTGTTGATGGAGTATGGAGCAGTACTGATGAAGGGCTTAAGTAACCAAAGGCTTGACATGCGACAGTGCACTAGCCATGAATAATCTAAACCTTCTCTTGCATGGTAGCAGGCTGTGCCTGTGTGGATTGGGTGCAAAATATTCCTCATTCTCGTTATCTTGTCTGAGATATTGCGGTTTGTGCTGTTCAGTTCCCAGATGCTTTGGAGATGGCCACTACTTCTATGTCAAGGATGTGTCTTATTCTTCCATTGTTCTTCCAGCTACAACCAACCTGGCCTCCACTAGTTTTGGATCCTTCTTTTGCCTCCCCAGGTTCCAGCTTTTCCACAGTGTCTTGGTGAATGATGGATGAATCAAATGGCCTTCTGGTTTTGAAAAACTAGTAGGATTCAAAATGCGAATAAATACATTTTTTATGAGATTTGTAATAGCTTATAGAATATTGAAAGACTGACAGCACAGCAGTTGCATTGGGAAGAAAGTGAGTGTTTACTGTATGGGTGTCCTTAAAGCTCTTGAAAGCTGGAAGAGTTTTAAAGACGGCATAGCTAAAACCCATGATCCCTTCCTGAGAAACACTTATTTTATAAGAAGTGCTTCCATATGACGTTATTTTTAGTGAGCTCTTAACTATGTGAGAGAGGGGAAATAACTGAGCAAAGAAATTTATTGGCTCTTCAGTGCTTTTCATCTGGGATTCTGAGTTTCTTCTCTTACAACTTAAAGTTCACAATGTTTTATGAAGCAGGTAACGGCCGTTGCCAGATTAACTGAAGCAAGAAAGTTGAGTGACTTGCACCAGGAAAAGCAGCAAGCAGATGTGGTGTTGAAAGCAGTAGAACTTACTTCTGCTGATCTACAATCCTTTGCTTTTGCCTCCGAGTCCCTCCTTTCCTACTCGGTGTCCTGACTTCTGTCCTGCAGACTTAACAAAGTTCACGCTATAAGAAAAATATTTTTTTCCCCCTCTCTTTCCCCTGGATAAAGTCTTGTCCATGTTTTGCTGCTTCTTTTTTTTTTCTTCCCCTTCTTCAGACAGAATACTCTTTCTTGTAGTGGAGCATCTTCCAAGAAGAAAGATTCTTAACTGTTCAAACTGAGTATTCTTAAAGCTGCAGGAGAGAACATTTAGCAGAAGTGATGACTCTCTAATAAGTTAATGAATTAAGATCTTTTCTACCTGTCGCTATATAGTACAATGTTTTAGATAAAAAGGCATTTGATGATGTTGCATTGTCTAGACAGTAGTATGACAAGCTCGGGGACAAGCATTTGACTCCTAATGATTTGCATAGGCCTTTTGACTTTCTAGTTGATATAACACTGTCTTCCATGTTTGGGACCTTTCTGAGTCAGTCTGATGAAATTTATGAATGTTGCTGAGATCGAATTCTTTGACGTTCTGTCAAAGTTACCTTCAAGCATAATGTTCTCTAGAAACCAGTCTCTACTGACTGTACGTGCTACACAGACAATTTGCACTGCATCTTCATCCTTGTCTTGTTCAAAGGCAATTTCCAGCAGTTCAGCAATTCTTTATCAAAGCCAAAAAGGACATTTGTGCCTTGATACTGAACTTGTAGCACTGAGATGTACAGTAAATGTCTTTCTTTTACCTCCATGGATGTGAGACTTCGTGCTCTGGTCTTGGTCATACCATGCTAATAAAAGTGCTGGGCTGTACTTAAAAGCTCTTATGGCACTATTAGTTTGATTTTTTTTTTTTTAAGTTAATTATCTTTGTTAATCTCTGTAAATCCATGTTTCCTTTGCTCAATTCAGCTAAAAATTACATGAATCCACCAGGAACATGGAATGAATTTAGTGTTGGCTAATACTGTGTTAGTCTGATAAAACTCGATATAGTTCAGTCTGACAGGCGTACATCACATTGAGTGTATTGCATCGGATGGCAAATCAGTTTCTTTTCAGCTTATTCCTTTCTTACTAAAAGACCTGCTATAACACAGCTGATTTGAAGGAATTCTCTTCAGTGGTGGGGAGAGACAGACCAGAAGAGAGAGACAAGAGAAAGGAGTGAAGGTGTGCAGCAGTAAATAAATGTTTTGAATTTTTTTTCAGAATTATGGATTTTATAACTGCACACATCTTCCTCTTGCTAGAGTACATTTCAGTTGAACGGGATTTTTTTTTTTCTTGAGGTCAGAAAAATGTGGTTATTGAGCTGTGTAATACCCTTCTTTGGGGGTTCTGAAAATACTTTCCAAACATTTAATGAATCAAACCTCACAGCACTCTTTCGGGCATTTCTGTGTTTGCAAATGAGTGTAGATACGCAAAGATATATTGACTTGCTGGAGGCTGCACAAATGGGAAAGGAACGCAGCTTCTGTACGGCCAGGTCTTTGATGCGCAGACCAAGTCCCGTGTTGTAGTGTAATCTGTTTGCCCTGGTTACCAGGGACAGGTAGTGCTGTGTTGTCACACTTACTGGGGAGTTAACTCGACGGAAGACAAAGTCTTGCAGTCATTTAGTGACTAGTTTGTTTAAGGGTTGGTCTCTAGATATGCACACTAAGTCTCACCCTCCAGGCCTGGCTTAGTTCCATTAGTGCTCATTGGTATCCTGGTGCTGTTTTGATCAATTATTTTGCTTCTAGGATATATAACTTTTAAGTCTGTTCTGTATTAAACTGGACAGTTGTGTAGACACAGAGTCGGTGTCGGAAATGGGCTATGTGAATGTGAACGTTGTCTTTACTTCTAGAAAAAGTTGCTGCCTTGGTGATTTGTGGGTTGATTGGATACGACTGAGGATGTAGCCTTAGTCTGCTGTTACTTTCTTTTCGCAGCTCCTAATCCGCTTCTCCTTTCAAAAGGGTTTGTGGGCTGCAGCTGATTCATGCCATTCTGCTGTTCGCTGCTGGCTCCTTAAAGCACAGGCCTGTTATTACAGTAGTGGCTTTCAGACCCCATCTGCAGCTGTCCAGGTCTTGACTTCTTAAATTATAATAATTTTAGTCAAACAGCAGGAGACCTGTCCTGTTTTTTTTTTTTTTCTTCTCTCCTCAGAAATTAGCTGCTAAACAGCTCTGAAGAGAATTGTTTTAAGAGGGTTACATGGTTACATGTGGAACTGGTAAACTTGAACCAGCTACTGGAGCACCTCTTTCTGTTATTACACATTACTATTGTTTATCCTAGGCAGAGTGGAGATCAGCCAGCCAAAGTGCAGAGAGAAATGTTTTTGTACCCTCTTTCCTTGTTTGAAATACATTTTCAAACAAAATATTTAGGGGTTATTCTTAATGTGTCATATTAAAGAATGTTGTAGTTAGTATTTCTGCAGTAAGGGAAATGTGGAGACTTACTAGCTGGTTAAAAATACATGTCACTGTAGACCTGGAATCAGCATCAAGCAGATGTGTTCTAAATGGGGCCTTGCAGAAATCAGTTCTTGTTCATTCCTCTTCAGTGATTGGTAGAGGAAATATTAAAACTTTTGCTGTAAGGGTTCTGCACAAGAGGGATCTGGAACACTGCAAGTCTCTGTTTGAGTCTGCCTTGGGGAAGGATCTATCCCCAAACTCTTTTTCTGTGTATTTTTATTTGATAAATGACTTCTGTGAACTTTCTGAACGTTAACCCACAGAAGGCAGATATGCTGTCTAGTGCAGCGCTGTGTAAATGGCGGCTGGAAAGGATGTGAAGACACTTGAAACTCTTCATTTCCCTGCCTGATGAAGGACTATATCAGAGTACTTTAGTGGATAATACCAGACATCAGAAGTAGCCTCACTGAAATACATTTGGGGAGTTAGATACAGTTTGAGCATAAGAGGCAGAATCAGGCCTCAAGCATTTGAAGAACTAGGCTAAATTAACCACTACATTGGCTTGTCCAGCGCTTCTTTCTAGTGTTTGTGCATGTGTGTTGTCTTGATCAAGTGAAGCACAACAGTACTTTTACGTGACGCTGAAAAATTCCATGTCCGAAAGGAGTTTTCAGGACGTTTGTTTGGCATGAAGTCTTACCGTCTGAGTATTATGATATTTTTTTGTTTTGTTTTTTAATACTGAACTGAATGTGAATGCTCTGGAAATTAATCCAGTAGTCCTGAATGATGAAATCATTTTGAAGAACTGCTGGAGAAGATTGTTTCCATGCTTTGATGTGAAAAGCATAAGCTTTAGAGAACTTCCGTTCCAAAAATGTTGTCACTCGATCTTAAATGAAGGGAAAAATACTGCGGATGTGATGAAAATAGGAAGAAAATATCATTAGTGTAGCATCAGGGATTCAGCTAGAACAACGCTACCTGTTATAATTCAAACTACTTGGAGAACACATGGAAAAGAATGCAAAATGCAGTCCTGCTGTGATAGCAGGGAAAGCTGCTGTCGCAGTGTTTCCACCCCAGGTATTACTCAGTCATCGCTACTCTCTATTCTTGTAGTGTTTCAGGCTTTTATCTCATTTGCACAATTCAGCCATATGTTGTCCCCTTAACCTCCCTACTAGTTCATATAACTCAGTATGGTTCTGCCTCAGGAAAGATTTTAATTAACGATGTTTAAAGAATAAAGGGAACAAAAGAATTTTTAAAACGCTGCTTTGAGACAGGCACGTGATTTTGTATCTTAGTTTTGTTTTATCAGGTAATCTCTCTTGCTTATTCAAGGAGCCTCCGTGTGAGTGTGAGTTGCATAAAACTTTAGGTTCTGTTCTCTTCTTGCGCACTGGGTGTTCGCGTGGAAGCTGGTGGGCGCTGTGGGTGTGCAGCGGGTGAGAGATGAGACCTTAGTCTGTATCGCTTAGTCTTTAGCTTCTGGATTCCTAACCAAAGGCTAATGGGAATTTTCCAACTAGAGGTCTCGGTGCATAGGAAATAGGGATCTCTAGGGACACATTTTGTAGTGTGGCAGCTGTAGGACAGTTGAGAGTGTTATTTCACATGACATGATTACTGTGTAATATACTATTTTAGTTCTCTCGGGCTGTATTGCTGTGTCCTCTTAGAACTTTAGCTTATTTCATACAGCCTGTACATAGGATTTTTTAGAAATAACATATTGAGATATTAAGGACAAGGAATATGACCTTGTCAGGGCTGGAATGTCCTTGCAGTGTTGCACTCCCTCAAATTACATGTGAGGCTGGTGCAAGTTTTCAGGTTTATCTTCCTAAAAGGATAAACTCCTAGAACTGTCTATGTCTAGGACAATTAAAATGGCTGTTTGCAATGGAAGAATCTGTGGTGTATGAAGCCAGAGATTAGGGTTCTCAGCTTTTATTTTGTTCTGCAAAACCGTTAAATAAACAGGCTAGCTGAGCCAGGAGACACTGCGGTGGGGGCCCCATTCAGTTGGCTGCTTGAGGTGCCTTCGGTTGTCCTGCGTGGCCTCCAGCTACTGCTGAAGCAACAAATAGGTCTCCCAGAAGTCCTGTATCATATCTGCTGGTCCCACATAGATGCTTTAGATGGCCTAGGGTGTCTCAAATGGCACTAGATGTCTATGGTTAAGAAGCTGAGTGAAACCTTATGTTTCTTCTGCTCCTGTCACTCAGCCCCTCAGATGGGATATTGGGTTTTGGGTTTTTTTTTTTTTTCCTTTTTTTGTTTGGGGGTAGGGTGAGCACAGACAGGGTCTGCGATGCTGTGCGAGTCATAGCAAGGGGAATTAAGAGCTTTCTGGAGGCTGCGGAAGTTGCTTCAGGTTTCACTTCCAATCAGTTATAAATTTATGGGATTTGTTGTGATTTCTTTCCCCTGCTGCCATTTTCCACCAGATTAAATCTGGTCTGAAAATACAACCTGATGTCCCTTTTACAGGAAGAAGAGCTATAGATTTGTTATAACACATTGCTTTATATGTATTTCTGGGTTGAGATACAGAAATAAAGAATTGTGCAGTGGTTCATTGCAGAAATAAGAATATTTCTATATTTGCATAAAGAAACAAAATGAAACCTGATGCAGTCTGGCAAAGGCCTGTGCCAGGCTCTGTGTGCCACCACGGAGTGTTATTCTGTGGTTCTGTGTTCATCTTTGAAAGTTTCTGTTGCTTTGGAGGGAGTCTGTAGAGTGCAAAAAATCAGTGACTTGTGCTATCGCTCCAAGTTTTGATATACACCGAGCTGGGAATATAATATGCCTTCTTAACTAAAATATGTTTGTTTTTATTTGTCATACAGTGTTTTTGTTGACTAGCGGTAATCTTGTTCTACAACATTTAAAGAAAAAAAAATCTGATAATTCTATTCAATAGGTCTGTTTCTGACCTTACGTATACTGACTCTTGTCGTTATTGTGAATCCATTGGCTTCAGACGCGTTACTCCTGCTTACACCAGGGTCACATCATAACGAGGGACCAAGGTGTTAAATGGAAATGAACCCAATAAAGCCATCAAGCTTAGACCTGTTCTGTCCTCACGTTTGATCTGAACAATAAGAACTGGTTATTTATAAATCATGTTGTCTGTTTGCTTCTTCACCATTTAATTCCTGTTTTCCGCTGAATAAATGAAGATGTTCTGACCTTAACTTGTCCCTCGTGAATTTGTTTGAAAACACAGCAGGATAGCTGTACCCCTTAAATGTGACTCAAGCTTTTGTTCAGATTTAGTGAGCGTCATCTTATTTTTTCAAAGGAAACACATTTCACTTGACCTCTAGGATCTGGCAGGACCTGCTGCATCCTCTTTTTCATCCCTTTATCTTCATGGCTTAATTTTTTAAAAACATTTTTCTCTGTTTTCAGAAGGAAGACTGGCCAATGCACAAGCTGGAGTGTTCCGCCATGTGCGCTTTTGGGCAGAACTGGAATCCCTCAGAGACCGTGAGGCTTACGGCAAGGATCCTTGCCAAACAGGTGAGCAGAAGACTGGACTTGGGAGGTATGTTCCTGCTCTGGGTGCCAGGGAAGGCAGGAAAATGAGAACTGACCTACAGCAACAGTCCCTGCAAAGCATGCACATAGCAGCTTCCTGTGTACAGATGGGATTAGTATAGAGCATGGGCAGCTGAATGAACTGACAGTCCAACCACTGCAGCAGTGTTAGGGCTGTGATAGTCCAGCCGGAGACTTTTGGGGGAAGACAGTATAGGGCTGGTGTGCTTTTAAGCTATGTATCTATCACCTGTGACCAAGGTACTGTTGAACAGAGTCCAGTAATGGAATAATTTTGCTGCTACTGTCACGATGTGCGTGTGGTTTCATCTTCTCTTCTGGCAGATTGCTGCCCTCTGTTATATATGTGGACTAACAGTAAGGCCAAGTCTGTAGAGGAGGAAGAAGAATTAGACTTGGTATAGATCGTTAAATTCTGAGGAATGCTCCTTGTGTTATCTGTCAGCAGGCACTGATATCTTTATGAAGCAGTTGCGCTGTTGTACTGTTTCTTTCATCTGTAGCTGCATAGCATTGTGTACTGTATAGTTCCCAATGCATATGTGAAACTGGAACACTTCTGAGGTATTTGGGCATAAATGTTTATGATTATTGGTGTTACCTGGTGAAAAACAGAGCTTGAGAGAGAAATCTCAGATGATTGGTCTTAGGAAGAAGAGAACATTATGAAAAAAGAAATATTGCAGAGTCAGCCACTGTTTCAGTGTTTCTTACTGTATGGAAACAGGAGGACAATGGAAGTGCTTTCAGAGAGGGGCAGGATCCGTAAGTTTCAAGGTTATTACACTGTGTATCTTTGTAGAGCTCTAAATTCTCTCTGCGAAAACAAATCCTCTTTGAAGCGTATTTGTGTGATCGAGATCTGCTTACGTGACAGGCACAGCCTGGATACTGTATGTAGTTAGGGTTTTGATGCCCTGCTGGGAAGGTGGCTGCATATTCCTTGTGTGTCTAGATGTGTGTGTGCATGCATGTATGCGTGCCCCAATTAAAGCAGGGTTTTAATAGTGATCCACAAACAAAATCGGGTGTTTAATGACAAAAAGTCATTGGAATAAATTTGTGCTTTTATCACTTACAGGGAGGGGGGAGAACCCTACATGTCATATAAAAGCTAAATATGCAAACCCTAGTCCCTGAACCTCAGCTGCTGGGCCACCTGCAAAGCCATATTTAATGGCCAAGATTACAAAGAAGTGGCCTTAGGCCAACAATGGAGCATTGCTTTTGAACTCTGTCAACAGTCAGTTTATTCACTCTCCTCAAAGTGAAGCCTGTCTCCTGCCTGCTTGCTATTGTTAGCAGCTTTCTGGGTGTCTAGAACAAAGCAAATGACATATTTAAAATACTGTTCAGTTTATGTATACAAATTTGATAGGAGTTAATCTCTGACTGCCTAATTTGGGGCAGAGAGAATATTTCTATGGCTTTAGAAAGGTTAGTCGATTTAACTCATTGCTATTCATTGACTTCCATGCAGTGTGGATTTGGGTTTGTTTGTTTTACAGGTAAGCAGTAGCCAAAACTGCCTACTTAAAAATATTTAAACACTTTCTTGTTGTTGCTTCTTTTTCCCCTTATTGCTAGAAAGCTTATCCTGAAAGGACAGAATCAGAGAAGTTGCTTGCTGTAGAAGAATTTGAATCACGTAAGTAAAAAAGGCTTGCAGGTGAACACAGGCAGTTTTCTGTATTCAGGATTTGCTTTACCCCTTAGCCCCTCTCCAACAAAACTTTTCTGAGTATCCCACTCCTGTTGGAGGAAGGGGGTGTAAACAAAGAGAATTGTGGTTCCTAGTTTTTTTGAAAGTGCAGTGCTTTTTGTGTTTGTTTTGCTCTGTTTTTTTTTTTTTTTTGCTTGGTAGCTTGTTGGGGTTGTGAAACAAGGGTGAAAACCTAGGCAGAATTACTTAAGCCGCATACATCCATCTCATGGCTTTTCTGGTACTCTAGTGTCTTTTGAGAACTGTAATGCTGTAAAATTAAAATAGCTGGTATTTGTTACCAGGTGGCATAAAATCAGAGACAAGACAGTTGCTTGATGGTAACAGTGACTAAGGGGCTAATTGCAGAACCCTCTGGACTGTGCTTCAGTATCTGTCACTGCCAGTCAAATCTGACATGTTATATGTGATTGTGTTGAAATTCCACGTCCTAAATGCTCCAAAATAGTCCCAAGGAAAGAGATGAGGCAATGGCTTGCTTTTAACTGGAAGGCTACTCTTTACATCCAGTGAGGCAGAGTTAGAGATTGAGAAACTAGGGGACTAGTAACTATCCTGGCATAGTTCTCGCTGATCTTTCATTTCTCTTTCTTGGTTCTGGAGGTAATATTAAGGAAACAATAGGTTTGTATGTTCATGTTTCTTGCTTTGATGGCTTCCAAAAACCTTCATAAAATGCTGAGTGAATACAGTCATTTATGGAATTTGAGGTAGCAGAGCAACAAAACACAGCATGATTTCATAGTCTTACTTGCTTCCTGGACAAAAGCTTCTATCACAGCTGTTGAGACTACAGGGAAGTAAGGGGCAAAGTGAAACATTGGCCTTTTCCCCAAGATAAGTGTAATTTCTATAAGTAGGTTAGTAGGTGTGAGCTTGAGGAAGAAATGTAGGTACTGAAGTAATTTCTACATATTGTGCATTGCAGCTTATCTTCAGTGTAAAAAATTTATAAATTTGGGAGCTAAAAGGCTGAAATGTTTTTCTGTTATGGCCGCCTTGTTCCCTAGGAACCCATCTTTTGTGTGTGATTTTATTAGTAAGAACCCTGCATTCTTTCTGCCTTGTTGACTCTCCTCATCTTTTACCACACCTTTGGCATGTTCAGAAGTTGCCTCATTCTTTGCAACTTCTTGGGAGGGTGGGTTCGTGAGGAAAAGACACCTGGCTATCATTTGGAAGCTCAAAACTTCTTATTTTTGGCTTGCCCTAATTCTCATCAAATTGTCCCACTTTAATTCACCCGGTATTCTGGGATTCTCCCCTCATTCATGTCTGCTCTTATAAATCCTTTCCCCCCTCTTCTGCTGTTGTGCAGCCTTTTCTCTTACTGCCTGTTTTTCTTTCCACTGTTATATTGAGTTGGGCAAGAGAAAATGATGAGTTGCTGGCTCTTTTAGACCACCAGAGCACTGGTGAGGCTGCTGCTGTGCAAAAGAGGATTAGGAAAAACTTTCAACACTGCTTCTGAGGCAAAAAAAGGCCGAAGATAGAGAAAGGGCCAGGAGTACATAGTCCATCTTCTAGTTCTCTCTGCGTGGCCCAGGCATCTGAACGTTCTGTGGGTTCTGCATGGCTTTGGCTAGAGCTTGTCATGGGCCAGAGCAGGGTAACATTTTTGTGTCCTGAAGCAGGTGCCTGCAGTAGGTCATGTGGATTGCACTCCCAGTCACCCTCATATTGTCCTCCTACTGTCAAGGAAAACTCTGGTGACTAGCCCTAGTGTTAATCTCAATCTTTTTTAGGTCCCCGTCATGGATGGCCACAACTAGTTAAGGCTGCTACTGTTAGGAAGCACCGTGTGTTGTAAAAACAGGGATAAGCTGGCCTCCTTAAAAGGAGTCTGGGCTGGTTTGCACTGATGAGGAGTGGGTCCCTATGAGGAAGTTTCGCTATGTAAAGTGTGTTTCAAGAACTGTGATATTGAATGTGACCCCATACCACAATAGGTGGGACCAGGTAGCTCGTAAGATCGTGTTGGACAGCTGAGGATAGCTACCTGCAGTTGATATGGTGCTAGAGGTAGCCAGGGCTAGTTGGTCAGTTTTTTAGGGGTAAACAAATGCATTTTAAACTCTGTAGCCCTTCTGCCATGAGAGGAAAATTTATGTCCAATTTTCTGTTAATGTAAAGAGGTTAGAAAAGGCTTTTTTAATCCTGCATGTTCTTGTAGTGCATGTGTGGCCTTGGCAGAAGAAGCATTGCTTTGAGTGAAGAACAGAGACTTCTTGCAGCACTTCCAAGTAGCTGTTCCTTGAGGGGTTTCTGCTTAAGTACTGGCCTGTTCTAACCTAGATTTAGCCGCGGTTCATGGGGGAGTATTCCTGTTATTGAAATGGAATGTCTTCTTTGTCCACAGACCTTGACAAACTAGACAATGAAAAGAGAGAACTGATTCAGAACGACATTGCTGCTCTTCATCACTTTTATTCAAAGCACATGGAGTTCCCTGACAATGCTGCCCTTGTAGTTCTCTTTGCACAAGTAAGTTGGCTAGCACACAGTCTGCTTAGGTGGAGGGTGCTGTAGGAGTTTAGCCTTTGTGAAAGGAGCAAAATATTAACAGGAGTGGAAACGGTAGCTCTTTGCTTATTGTAGGGAGTGCTGAGTGTACTTGATGTAGAGGATGTGCTTCCTTGGCCAGAAGCGGCTGAGCATGCTCTGTGTCAGTAATGAGGGGAGATACTTGTCTGCAGACTTTTTATGAGATACTTCTCAGACACTGAAGAAGAGGAAACAGCCCTGTCAAAGTTAGGCTTCTTGTGGGCCAAGCATAGTGCAGTGGTTGTGGGACTGGCTTCATACACAAAAGGCTGCTGGTATGAGACCCTATGAAAGCAGAACTCCTTGTTCAGACTTTAAGCTTATGGAAATCCTTGATGGTCAGATGGTAATTGTGTTCAACCTTCCTTACAAAGAGAAAACTTCAGAGAATTGGGAAGAGCAGTCTGAATCTTTATCTAATCTGTGACTTTTGAATGCAATCAGGTAGTCTAGAGAGGTGAAAGAAAGGCAGGATTTCTTGTTAGATAGCTTCTGAAATTTGTCACCTCTTTCTCTCACCTGATTTTCATACACATCTAAATTGAGTATATTGTAATGGATGGAATGCTAAAAGTGATGTTTCCTTCTTTTTCTCCTTTATTCCAAAATAAGTTCATTTTAAACTTGTGCTTCTGAATAAAAAGTTAAATTGATTTTTCTTTTTCTTTTTTTTTTGAGAAGTGGATAAATGCTAACTGCAGTGACATAAGCTGAAATGGCACCACCTTTTTCGTAATAGCCTGTCATCTACCAATAAGAAGGCATAGTCACTGTTAGCTTAATACAGATGTAAACTGTTATTCTGTAAGTGAATGATTCTTTCGCATGTTCCATTGCCCATCATCCATTCAGTTGTTCATAATTATACCTTTTCCTTCAATAAAAAGTTCTTGTTTTGAAGACTTTATAATTTATATTTGTCAAAGAGATACTTTAAAGAAGTCAGGGTGTGCAGGTTCCTGTGGTGTTTCTGAATATTTTTCTGAATATTTTTCTGAATATTTTTCTGAATATTTTTCTGAATATTTTTCTGAATATTTTTCTGAATATTTTTCTGAATATTTTTCTGAATATTTTTCTGAATATTTTTCTGAATATTTTTCTGAATATTTTTCTGAATATTTTTCTGAATATTTTTCTGAATATTTTTCTGAATATTTTTCTGAATATTTTTCTGAATATTTTTGTTAGAATGTAGCCAGAATTCCCAAAGATTAAGTTGTCTTGTCTAAAATGACTTTCCCTTTATGTCCTGTCCTGGAGCGGTTCCACCAGATCACAATACTTTTACTGCCTTCTGTGAGCTGCTGACTCCCAGATCTGATATTCTATTCAGTTTTTTCTCTGGGTTTCTAATGTCGCTTTTAGACCTCAGCTTAAAGTCGTCATGACCGTAAGGGAGCTATTTACTACTGTGGGCATTGCAGTTGTTTGACCTAAAATCTTGAAAGGTCATCTGGATGATCCTCAAAAGTTTTTTTTACAGGACACAACCTTTTGAAGTTTCGACTCCAGCATGAAGCCTTTCTGGAAGAAAGGAAGACGTATCTATACATGATTTATACAAACACGTTCCCTAATAATTAACTAACTTGAGCAAAAAACGATAGTGTGGATACGCTGTTGTTGTTCTGTTTTGCTCGAACGCTTACTCTGACCTCCTGGTGCCTGCTTTGCTTCTTCATTTGGCGTTCTTTCTCCTGGTGGCTCAGGGAAATGGTTTGGGACTTGAGCATCTCTGATTCCTTGCTTACTGCTCTGTAAGGTCTGGGTGTGGTGTTGCATCCTACTCAACATAGCTAAGATATAACTGGTCCCTTTGAATGGATCAAAGATTTTTGTCCAAACCATCCTTGTCTTTCTCTGCTCTCTTGCCTGGCTGTTTGCATCCTTATGCTCTCTTTTGTCTCTATGGAACATACCTCTTCAGACAGGCACTCTTCCACCTCCGTCTCACCTTGTCATACTGTTCAAACAGTTTGTCTTGTCTGAGGAACCAGAGTCTCATCCCTTCCTTGAAGAGCTTATATAATTTTGTGCTTCCCTCTGCACCTTTGCTCTGTTCCACCATTGAAAACAACCTTAAGCTCTAGTTCTCTCTTATGTCTCTCTACTTCTTCCATGCTGCCTTTGTTAGTCATGCATTCCTCTGGTGAAACCGGAGGTGTCTCATCCCTTCTAATTCTTCCTCGTGTCGTTTCTGGTATGATGCATTCAAGAAGTGGGTTGTCTCTGACTTGGCAGAGGGGAGTTGATGATAACTCGCTACATATTTTTAAATATTTTCCTGTGATTCAGAAGCATCAAGCTGTTCTCCGTGTCTCAGCCTTTGTAGCCTTATGTTCTTACTTGCTTTTGATGTAATCATTCCCTTCTATTGTTTTTGTGTTCAGCAATTACATTTTGGTTTTGGTTCAGGTGTGCTAGTGCAGTAGCATGTTCATCTGGAGAGTCAAGGAGCCTTTGGATGCTATCTTGCTTAAAATAGCAAAATAAAGATCAAGTAATGATATTGAAGTTGCTGGTGAGTGAGTCGCAGAAACAGGACACTTTTCATAACTATGAACTCATCCTGAACAGTTCACATGAGAGGGGTGGGTTTGGGCAGTATCTAGGCATTTCAGAACTGCATTCCAGCTTGTGGGGCATAAAATTGTTCGTAGTGTTTGTCATCAACTCTTACCCTTCCAGAACAAGTACTTGCACTGTATTTTATTGACCGTCCTGTGTTCATTATAGCTTCAACTTGCTCGTGTGACAGTAGATGCTTTAATGCTTTCTGGTACTTTTGTGACTATTCTGATGATTGTAGGGAGATGTTGGTGAAGATGGAGAGAGTCGTCTTTGTGTTGGCATGAATGTGAGTTGCAGTAGAAGTGGAATAAGGAATGGAATAAAGTATTGAGGTGCATTTTGGTCACTACAGATCAAACCAAATGAAAAAAGGCTGAAACTCATGTAAGATTCCTTTGGGTTTAGTTGAAGATAAAACAGGAAAAGATTTTAAAACCTGCTTGACTCTGTTCTTTAACAGAGTGTATAAACAAGTTCTTTTTATCCTGAACTAGTGTTTAAATTAGGATTGCACTTTCTCACACACTGTCCTTTTTCTTTTGATATCTTTTATTCTATGTCGATGTGAGGTTCAAGTCTTTCTCGCTCCCAGTGTTGTTCTTGCATGTGCTGTGGTTGTAGTTGATATGTGCAGTTCTTGACCAGGTGACAGCTTCCTTGTGCTTGCTCTCCATAACGTAAACTCTGCACTGCCCTAGCCTGACTGAGTTTGCTGTTCATCCCTGCGTTGTTCCTTGCACATGTAATTCTGTTTAGGTCCTTTACTCATCCTGGCCTCTTTGGCCTCTTGAGTATCAGGCCTTATTTCATGTTTGCGGTGGTCTCGCTTGTCTGACACGCTTTCTAGCACTCTTTTCAAGCCCTATTTCTCTTGACTGGCCCTCCAAGGAATGCTCTCGTAGTTGCTGTGTCCTGAGCAAGTGCATATATTGAACTGTCAGTCCATTACAGTCCTGCATGTTTCTTTGGTTAGGGACTTTGTCCTCCCTTCTCTTTCTGAGATGTCATGTAATTCTGTACTGGTGAGGTATTAACATAACTATAAGCAAATTACCGCAGTTGACTTTGAAGTGTGAGAATGTGACACGTGAGTGTGGAGTAGAAGGCTGACCAGAAGCTGAGCTGGTGTCTCTCCCCTTTTCCCTAGGTTAATTGTAATGGCTTCACAATTGAAGATGAAGAACTCTCTCATTTGGGATCAGCCATATTTCCTGAGTAGGCTGAGTACCGTAACTTAAAAAATAACTTATTTATAAGCAAATAAAAACTATGCATGTATGGATGTAGATCTATATTGAAAGAAATTAGACAAATTAATATTAAATGTTTCATTAAGTGTTAATTATCTGTCTGTATTGTCCCCTAATAAAATTCTCCAGAATACATCTCATGATTTGCACCAGCTTTGCTGAAAAATCCAGTGATTTTGGTAGAATTGCACTTGGAATTTGCTTTGAAGTCCTAAAGCTTAGATTATAAACTATATGCAGGTTGGTAGGAAACAATGACCTACTCTGCCGGCAGGTTCTGGGCAGGGACATCGTGTAATGATCAAAGCAAAACGAAAGGGTTTGCAGGTGATCTCGTCTATTCCTAACTTTCTGTTTTGGTTGGGTATAATCTTTCACCTGGTGTTCTCCGAACAACATCCCTTCTACCTTTGTTCCTTTGCAAACGGTAAATCCCTTTCATAAATTCTTTCAGCCTCCTCAGATGTTTTTAAAACTGTGATGTTTTATGTTGCTATGACAGTCAAAAAAATATGTCCAAATGCCTCAGCTTTAAAAATAAACTGCAGATGTTAAGTGTTAACTGCAGTTTGTGGACTGGGGAGCACAGCTCTCTCTAAGGCTGAGGATGAGGAAGGTTTCTTCCAGTTAATTCTGTCCTTCCTATTTTAACATTGTAGCAAAGGAGGATAGTTTCTACCCCTATTCTTTAAAAGCCCCATATTGAAAGCAATATCACTCTCTGCTTAAATTGACTTCCTTAGGATGCATGGATTGCTAGTAGGTTATCCTTGTTGCAGTAATCTGAAACTTAAAGTAGGGTCTGATTTTTTTTTTTTTTTTTTTTTTTGATAAGTGCTGCCTATAGACCATAGTAGCTAGTCCTGGCTTCAAAGACTCTCCTCCTTTAGGCAGGTCTATGTTTCTTATCCCTCACCTACAGATTGGAAATGAAGGCCTTGAAATGCCCGGGATCAGAGATGCGGATCCTATTAAGCCAGGATCTCCTGGAATCATGTCCAGCACCTTCCTTTGTAAATGCTCAGCATCTGAGAGCCAGGTCTTTCCTACTTAACAGCAGGAAAGCTCACACGCTTGTGAACTAGGACGACTGAAGAAGCAATTATTATTTTGGTAGATTGGAGGAAAAAGAATGAAAATTATACATTGTATTTAAAGTAATCTGCAAATTGCATTTTCTTTGAGCTTGGTAGCAGGGGAGACTACTTTTCTCTAGCAGGCAAGGTTTTTGCATAATTCCTGTGCTTATATAACAAATGGACAGAAATATCCTCCCTCCTGCTTTAAACTTGGAGGCTGTTTTTTTTTTTTTTCCATACAGAAGCTGGCTAAAATTTTAACATTCATACTGTAAGAATGGGAAAATAATAACTTGCCTAGACTTTTAACAATACAATATTAAATTTATAATGGTTCATTAGCACAGCCATAAGTTAGAATAAGTAACCGTACAACCGATTTTCCCAAGGTTACTTTCATGTTAAGCCTCAGAATAAAACAGCTTGTAGAGAGAGAAACTGACTCAATTTTTAGACTTGTTTGTTTTGTGAAGTGGTGCTTAACTTTTTGTCTATTGGTTTTGATGACAGGGAGAAAAAAGGTTTACTTTTCTGCTTTTACAGTGTTGCACTGATGAACCATAGCTGTTGCCCAAATGTGATTGTAACTTACAAAGGGACCTTGGCTGAAGTCAGAGCTATTAAAGAGATTGAGCCTGGAGAAGAGGTAAATGCATTGTGTTTGAATGCAAAACTGTATACACTCACATCCTGGAAGTGGGATCCATCCTGCTTTTCAGGCTTCATTCCAAGGAGATGACAATTTAATGATGGAGGGGAAGGATCTCTTGTTTCTCAGTGAAGCCTAAGATCTTGCTTTGGGAAAAGCTGGGTTGATTCTGGGGAATGAAGTGATTCTAGGAGGCGGTCCCCTATGGTGTGTTAAAACAAGAGAAGGGCAGCAGTCACTGTGTCTCAGTTTACCCATCTGTAAAATGAGGCTTGGTTTACTGATGTTTGGCTGGTGCTTGGAAATTCCAAGATCAAAGGAAATTATTACTGCTATAATAATTCCCACTATAATAGTAGGGTAATGAAATTGGAGCCAGAATAAACAAGGTAAATGGGTGCAGATAAATCCTCTAACTTTTGTTTGGACAGAACATCCACAAAACATGAAGCTCAGTCATATCACCTCAGCAGAGTTTGACTGTGAAGTGACAGAAGAACAAGAGTGTGTATTTAGGTGGAACAAAACTGAACAGTGATGGATAAAATTCAGTGAAATAGAATAAGGCTCTGGTGTTAGCCTGAACCTTTCTCAATCATGTGGTGAATTTGGCAAGGAGTTTTGAGCAACAGGGAGCTGCTTTTTTTTCTTTAAAAGGCAGAGTTAGGCAGAGTTGGGGAGGATGTTCATCTGTCTGGATCTGCATGCGTCTGTCTAGAATCTGCATTCTCTTTGGGGATGCAGTTTGCATAGAATTTCATTGTTGTTCATTTATTAATGCTGATTTAATGGGCAAGGTTAACGCTGATAAAATACATTCACAGTTAATTTTGATAATTCCTACTGATTTCTGAAGTATATGATACCAGTTCTGGAGAAGGGGAAAGGAGTTGTTTTCCTGGGAGTGCAGTTGCTCACCATTGTGAATAAAGATGGTTTACTTGCTGGAGCAAAGGGTGAATGCCTTGGGTGAGCAACTTCTCTTTATCCCGTTTACTAAGTATTATCTGATTCTGACAATGGCAGTCACTGCAAATATGTTGTGGTAATGAACAAGGACTTAATCTCAGTTTCAGAATTTTACTGTGGAATCCTGCAGATACTTCCAGCATTTTGGGGGGCGCTTACTGTGAGAGGTGGAAATGAGGACTGTTCTGCCTTGCTTGGAATCTTTTTTTGATTGATTTGTGGTTTAGAAGCTGCATTAGTTTTACAAGACCTTATTGTTTTTGTGCAGCAATATTTAAGAATCGTACGAATGTCGATTAGTGATTTTGCCCAGGCTCTATACAGTCTTGTGGCCTCTGTCTCCCTCTTCAGGTTCAGTGTAGCCATTGCACCAGGAAAGATTTAAAGTGTCTTGCTGTAAATGCAGTTTCTGCATTTTGCATACTTCGAAAATAGGGAAGGGAGGAGAGGAGTGTGGGGTAAAGTATGAGGCCTCACAGAGGAGAAATATGAACATCTGTTGCATGAAATTACATATACTTTATTTTAAAAGAAAATTAAAAAAGAAAGTGTAAAGACTTAGCAAAACATTTCAGATGACTACAAACGAGGAAATGCAACTAAACTTGGGTTTTTTCTGGCCTGCAAAATGGCCAACTGTGCTTTGTGTATGGCACGTTTCTTCAGGGAGATGTCATTTTAAAAACGCACCATTAAAATTAATTGCAGGTGTTCTTTTTTGAAAACTATTGAAGTAGAGGAAAACTTAAAAATAGTGTATGTGAAGGACCTTTGGGATGATCAAAAGCAGGTTTTTTTTTTTTGCTTAAAAATATTGTCACTGAAGTAAATCTATATTCGTTCTCCTAGAATTGGAGCACTGGACCTCTCTTCTTTTCAGAGATCTAAAGCTCTTGTCTTAAAGTTTCTAAAGCTACTAGTGACTGCTGTTGCTCTAGTTTCTGTAGGCTTTCAGAAAGAAAAACTTAAGATTCCAGCTTCTGAAAAACCAGGCCACTGTAATCTATCCTAGGCTGGATATCTGAAATCATTATCTTCTGAAAAGATAGGCACCTCTTTATAGTCTGACAGGAGCCTGAGATTTATGCTGTGATGTTTCCTTATCTACACCTGAATCTTGCTGTCCTGGGTTTAAGCCAGGGTGATATTAGAGGGAAACTGCATAATTAATAGAAAAAGAGGTGCTGCTTTGTCGGATTGCCTTCACAAACGGCACCTCCTGGTGCTGCTGAGAGGTTTGGAATGTGAGGGAACAGGCAGGGGCTGTGGCTGTAGGGATTCACAGGTTGTATGAAGCACATGAGACGACCAGATTATACTAAAGATGAATTTGCATAACTTGTTGTGATAGATGTGTATATTTACACTGCTTTTCATTGACTACTGTATTTTCCTCCTCTAGATTTTTACCAGCTATATTGACCTGTTGTATCCCACAGAAGATAGAAATGACCGGTTAAGAGACTCTTATTTCTTTAATTGTGATTGCAAGGAGTGCATTACAAAAGAAAAGGTAATAAAAATGGTGTGAAATGTTTTTTTCTAGTTATCAAGGTACTTACCTAGGTCCTTAGATACAGCATTCTGTCTGACTTAACTAATTTTCGGAAAGCGAAATAATAGGGTTTTGTTTTTGTTTTTTTATCTAGAAGACTTTCCGTTACACATTCTTTCCACTGTAATCACGACACATTAGGAAATTTCCTGGTAGACGCTTATTTGAAGTTGAACTACAAAGGGCAGATGAAGACTTTGTTAAAAACTAGATAATTATACTGTGTATCTGCATTACTTGGCCAAAAAAATTTAGTTCAGAACTCACTATTTGTAACTGCATGTTTTCTTCCTCCTCCTAGCTAGTTAATCTTGCTTGGGCATTTTTTGTGTCCTGGTCTGGGATAAAGTCCTGCTGCAGTCACTGGCTGGGGCGTCTCAGTCAGTCCTAAGTGATGTTGTATGATATTGCTGGATGATTCAGAAAGCCAACAGGATCTGTGAAACAGGATTTCCCGTGATTAAAAAAAGCGTATTCCTTCATCATGTCATACTTACTCACGGAACAGTCCTGGGTGACAGCTGCTTGTGATCAGCAGGCCAGACTTGCTTTCATTAAGCACCCAAACCCAGCAGATACTGAAACAGCTGTGCCTGTCCTACCGGTTGTTTAGTTATCCTCTGCTGGAGATCCTAGTAGAACTGAGCTTCGTGTGGCTCTTCTGCCGTTCCGGTCAAGATGGGTCTGACTGGCATAATCCTGATCCTGAAGCTGCAGGTCACTTATTCCCTCATTTTCACAGAGGGTCTCTTTTTAAAAGCTGCTTCCCAAACTGGCCAGACAGACTCTCCTTCCTCTAAATGGGTGTCATCTTTTGTAATTTTTTTTCAGCTAGTACCCAGTATTCTTGTTTGGAGCCATTCCATTGATCTTCTAGTTGTGTTTTTTCCCACAGTTCCCTTGATAATTTTGCCACTAAGTTTAATGAAGCAAGGATTTCATTCGTGATTACTAACAACATGCTACTCATGGAATCACCCGTCACTCAGCCTCCTTCAGTTCTGAACAAGTATCCCTCTAAGCCCTCTCAGCTGACAGGATGAAAGAAATCTATCAGCAAATTGAGGCTTAAACAGCGAAAGATTGTTTCCAGATTGCAGCCAACTCTTCGTGAAGTAGTAAGTTAGACGGAAATATAAGAGTAAATGGAGCTGTCCAGCAGAAAGTCAGTGTATAATAAAGAAATGTGTGGAAATGGTCTTTTTTGTTTAGATATGGAGGATACCATTCTGTCTTTAATATCTTCCCATTTTCCATTGAGGTATCATTTGTTGGTAGGCCTAAAGTATCTTAAAATTAAATTTATTTTAATCCCTGATCTCCTGGAAGCAATGAAACTTCCTGTGTAAAACTGCTTTCATCACAAAATTGGAAAGCTCTTGGACCTTCCATGAGAGAGAGGGACTTCATGAAACTGGAGAACGGCAAGTGAACTGGAAGGCAGAGGATTTTAGGATTTCCAGCCAAGGCTTTAGAGAAAAATTGCAAGGGCACATTCTACCTTTGTTCTTATAGTCTTTGAAGAGTTGAGGTTCCCATCTATGTCTTTTTATTAGAGTAATTTTGTGTAGCAGGTGCATCGTTATTTGTTGGACCTGGAACCTGCATTTATAACTTCATAACATTTTAGCGTTGTGTTTCCCTTAGGATAAAGAGAAACTGGAAATCCGCAAGCTGAATGATCCTCCATCAGCAGAGGCGGTATGGGACATGATCAAATATGCCAGGAATGTGATTGAGGAATTCAGGAGAGCAAAACACTACAAATATATCCTTTGTCTCACGCTGACTCCAGTGGCTTGCTGTGTGACCTAAAAATCTTATCTGGTGACTTGTGTCAAAAGTACCTGGGGGGGAAAAATGTTATGGCCATTAGAATTTGGAATGTGCCTCTGTCCCTTTTGTGTCCAAACTCTGAAGAGTTTTCCCTGAGAACAAATGGCAGTTTACCACTGCTAGTGTTGTGGGATTGGAAGACCCTAGGTTTGTTCCTTCCTCTTCGGTTTTAAATTTTTATCAGTAAGGCCTAATACTGTCTTCACAGGACAAGCCAGAGACAAGTATAAGTGTGAATGTGTGTGTATGTGGTTAGCGTGCGGTAGTATTGCCTGTTTTTGAGAGACTGCATGCTAGGCTGTGGCAGCAGCTGATGGTCACAGCCCTACCTGTTGTAACAGTGGTGCAGTGCAGGAAAAAAAAAGCAAGGTTCACTGGGCCAGAATTAGACCAGGCTATCTCATGCCTAATTCTGTACCCACTGCACACAGAGTTTCACTCCCCCTTCTTCTGACATCTCTGGACCAGCAGCAATTCATAATTTTTTTAATTTTTTATTTTTGAAATCCCAAAGCTAGGTTTGTAGAACAGAATGCCTTAGCTCTGGAGTTGTAGCATAGAAGTACTGATGCCATTTGAGAGGGGAGGACTTTTCAAGACCATTCTGAACAAGTGTAAGGCAAATCTTCTTTGGCAGTACCACATAGCTGTTTAATCGAAGACCATCTGTTTATTGCATTCCTTGACTTCTTCATACCTCCTACTGAATTGTTGGAGATTTGTGAGCTTAGTCTGGACAAGATGGGTGCAGTATTTGAAGATAGTAATGTTTATATGTTACACATGATGTATCAGGCCATGGGTGTCTGTCTTTACATGCAGGACTGGGAAGGTGCACTTCGTTACGGGCAAAAAATTATCAGACCATACAGGTAAATGTAAGACTTTTTACTGCTGTAGTTCAGTAATCTGAATAACTAAAACATGTTTGGGCAGAGATCACTTCTCTGGGTACATATTATATAAGCTTGCTGTCTATGACATCAGTACTCAGAAGGGAACGTTTAAGTCTTGGGACAGATTTTGTTAACATCACAACGTAGCCTGCAATGTGTAGCAAAAGGTGACTGTCTGAAATTCCTGCCTTGATCTCTCAAAATAAGTTTTACCATCTTGGTGGGTGCTGTGACAGTTCTGCTTAGCTAGGTAAATACTTTTTTTTTTTTTTAAATATCCTGCTAATAGTTTTCCAAAACAGGGCTTTGAAGTGCATCTGCAGTCAGTATTTTGTTCAAGGTAAGTGAGGCAAAGCCCAGGTTGTTACTGTCGACCCCCCAGCCGGTCCTGTCTCTGCAGTAGCACAGCAGTCACGATTGCAGGGAAGCAGAGCCGTGTCCCAGGGCTGGGGCTGAGCAGCAGAGGGAGCTGGAGCTAAGCGCAGCTCCTGCCTTGGAGGCTAAGTCTGTTGGTGCCCTGACGTCCTTGATCTCCACCACCCTCGAGCTCGTGGTGTGGGGGTGAGCGCAGGCTGAAGCCCTCACTCGGGGCAAGGCAGCACACAGCCGCAGGAAAAATTAGTATTCTTTGTTGGTTTTTTTCGGGGGAGAGGGGGAGGAGTGCCTTTAAAGCAGTGACCTTGTTCATTACAGCCAGCCAGTTACTCACTGAATCCAATCCTGCTGTGAGTCTTCCAAGCAAACTCTCTTCTTGAGACGTGGCTTTCTTTCCAGACGGGCTGGGGGGAAGCACAAGCGAAGCTCTCCCTTCAGAGCGGATGCCAACGTCAAGTCACAGATCGCTTGGCAGAGAGCAGTGATACAGAGAACGTGCCAACACGCTCCCCCTGGGAGCTCAGTACTATTTATCATCCCTGGGCCTTGCCCAGCTCCTCTGGCTCCGAGCCTGGCATTCCAGGTCAGCTCTGCTGAACCAGGCTCTGTTAGTTCAGCGTGCTGCAAGTACAGAATAGCATGTGCGCTATGCATGCCGCCAAGAGCCCTTTGCTTTCCATTAAAGGCTGACTGTTGTGGAAGCAGCAAAGTTACTTTTGTGGGTGTAGAGTGGCTCAGAAAACTAGTAACAATGCAATCTCTTTCTTTAGTTGGCTGGATTAAAACTAGTGACAGAAAGTCATTGCCATCTGACAGCTGTTCAGAGGCATATGGTAGTTTCGGTTCAATTCCCAGTTGACAGGCATCCCCATCACAGAAACAATTGGCGCTGGCTTTTGGCAGGCAGAGCAGAGGGGACGAGCGCTGAATGGGCAGGGGCAGCAAGAGCCAACCTCATGCCCCTCAAGAGGGGACAGGGCTGGGAAAATGCTATGAAACTGCAGGGTTTGATAAAGCTGCATTTCTTTCTCTCTTGCAGTAAGCATTACCCCTCCTACTCGCTGAATGTTGCATCCATGTGGCTGAAATTAGGGAGGCTGTATATGGCGCTGGAGAACAGAACGGCTGGAGTTAAAGCCCTAAAGAGGGTATTTCCTGGTTTCTTCATTTGTACTAGTTTCACTTTAGGCATGGAATCATTGAAACACTAAGTGCTTCTCTGTCAGTAAACCTAGCTTGGTAGATAGTGCAACATGTGTTAATATATTTGGTTACTGGAGTTATGTCTCAGTTTTGATTTATTCCAAAGATGTGGTATAGGATTGTTCTCTCACACAAAGGGTCTTAGCTTTCTGCAATGAACTTCTACTGTAGCATTTGGAATGAGTATTATGGTTACATCACTTCTGTCATATATTCTTCACTGAGTTAGAGCTGTACTAGCGTAAATGAAGCAGAACTCTTCTCTCCTTTGCTAGATAAGGACAGAAAAAATGTCTGGCCCTTAAAAAAGGGACACAGTGTTTCATTGGTGTCTATGATTTCCATATCCAAGTTAAACTAGGCATGCTTTTGGTGGTTATTTGTTCTGGAACCAATTGATTTTTAAATAGCTGAAGGGAATTCAATGCATATGGTAATGCTGAAATTGGCAAATACAGCATTTGGGTTTACATTTTTCTTCACCCCTCTTTATTAGTCTGTTCTTTATTCTTTAGGTCTTTATTCTTTTTTTATTAGGCTGTACCATGTTTCATGCCTTTCTTCCCCTATTGTTGTTGGACAAAAGTTTATTTTAGTTTCTTAAATGTCACTGACTACTGTAGTGTATAATGACTTGGTCTGGAATGTCGTGATATTTTTCCTTTTCTGATGCTGGCAAGTTTTTAGCCAGCAATAACAGACCCATCCAGTCATCATGAAAGATACCACAAAAATATACACTCTAAAATGTAACCAATACCTTGTTTAAAATTAGCATAGATTTTTCCCTTCTCTTTAGTGTTAAAGCTTTGACTAAAACTGGGATTTGTGCCAGTGGGTTTGTGGAATGGGGAGGTGGAGGGGAACTGTAGGTAGATTTGTTGGCATAGTTAGCTTCTGAACACAAACATTTTCTAATGACTCATTTTCAAAAGCTGCCTACAGGAACTGCCCAAAGTTATCCCAGTCCTTAACGTTTGGGATTTAGTAGAAAAACAAAGCCATTGCTCTCTGTCAGTTTGCAAGCAGCTCAGGCAGAAGGCTGTCATGTTTTGTTTTGGGCAAGAGGGGAAACGGAGTCATTGCCCACTGCTGCTCAGGTAGAAGCAAGCTAAGGCTCATGCTGTACTTACTAACAAACACAGAGGGTAAATCTGCCAACGCTTCCTGAGAAGAGAGTAACTAAATGCTCTGACTGTGAGGTTGCTGCCGTTCCTCACTTTATTTTAGCGCTTTGGTCCTTAAATGTTCTCAGACATATTCCTAATTTACTTCTTTCAGTTCTATCTATGCTGTCTTTTCTTCCATCTGTTTGGGGCCACTGCTATCTCTTTCTCAAGTGGAAAGCTTGCCTGTAAAACCCACTCTTTAATGCGTTTGTGGATATTTGCAGGAAACTGCAGTAACGTAGGTGTGACTATCTGAAACATTCACTCCTAGGACCAGAGCTGTCTCTAGGTAACACAGCAGGGAGTCCTGCACCGCAGAGATTCAGAAATCTGACAAGATCTCACTTCAGTTGTTACACAAGCAGTCACTTCCTCCTTAAAGCATTGGTAGCTCCTGGAAGAGGTGAAGGGTTTACAGAATGAAGTCTGAAACCCCTTAAAGTAACTTTTGCAATAGCCCTGCTCATCAATCTGATAGCTGAAAGATAAATTGGTAGGAACAGAGCTGTATCTGATACTGGTTAAGTCCTCTGCTAGAATATTCCCTACCCCACTTGCAGTTTTCTCTCCTAGAGCTGGTTGCATTCAAAGTAGTTTTGTAAGGAATGTCATTTTGAAAGGTGCTTTAGGATCCTTTAAGATGAAAGATGTATTCTATGAATGTAAAAACCTTTATTACTTAGTTTTGAATTTCATTTTTATTTCCTACTGGCTTTATGACTACAAGGGGACAAAAAGTAGCTAGAGGTGTCAGACTGCTTCAAACCTCTGAAGAGAGTATTTATAGCCTGGTGTTATATATGAATCAATTGTGTGAATATTTTTTTCTTTTCATAGGCAATTGCTATCATGGAAGTAGCACACGGGAAAGATCATCCATACATTTCAGAGATCAAAAAGGAATTAGAGGACCACTGAGCCTTTGAATCTATGCAATCCTTCAAACCTTTATTTAAAAAGCCTTGTTATGGAAGCCTTCAGGAGTGCTTTGAAAATTGGTAGCGTATGAACACATTTCTGTTCTGTAATTGGAATGACAAACACACTTAGGCCTTGGAAAATGTTTCTAGCTTCCACAAATCTGATTGCCTTTTTTAACGGAAACATCATGATTTCATAGAGGGTATGCGTTTTGACAGATCAGGTGCAAAGAGGACTACTTTTTCTTTATGGATTTTAATGTTTCCTGTGTAAAGTAAATAAAGTGGTCTGACCCTTCTTGACTTTATTTATATATTTACATGAATGCAGAAGTTTTTTGCCCTCTACTTTCTCCCAAGATGTTTGTTTTATTTATACAGGCTAATTATTAGGCTGTAGGCTTTTTTTTTTTTTTTAAAGTATCAGGTGTCCATTTTTGTTTGCAATGGCTTAGCTCAGAGAAGGAGGATGTGCGGATGATGAATTCTGTGCCCTGTGCAAGAAAGCCATCATCTTTCTCTAAAACAGTTAATCTGCAGGCCCATCACTGCTTCTACCAGGTGGGAATTCATCTCTAAGGCCTTAGAGCTCAGTATGCATTGAACAGAGAATGCCAGCACCTAGCTCAGAAGGACAGCATAAGGCTTGAACTGTATAACATCTGCCTTTTTAATCCCTTTTACAAGTTACACTGAATTTATTACAGAGGAGAGCCCATATTTCCTTACAGCGGTAGATTAAAGCTATTCTATTAGTTTGTTAGCAATTACTGTTAGTTGAGGAGCAAGAACATATTGTAGGGGAAAAATCTGAAGGGACTTGGTTTTCTCTGCACATACCTAAGTAAGACACTAGGTTTTTTTTTCAATTTAGATCAGTGACAGGCAATTGCTTTTTAAGGCTGAGGAGGAAAAGGAGGGAGAGAGTGGCCTTATACAGCTGAAGCATGTTGCAGAGTAAAGCTGTATGCCCATTCCTTACTTCTGTCAAGCTTATAAAGTTGGATGAGGGAGACGGCACATGACTGTTGTTCACGAACTTCATCCTGTGTTCATTCTTGTAAGTAAGTAGTGCTTTGAAAATAAATTTGCTCTAGAAAGAGGGTTTGTTAGATTGTTTTCCTGAAAGCTTTTACTGCTCTAGCAAGCAATTGTTGGTGGAGTAAATAAAGCTTACAAGTCCAGAGAGCCAAGGCCCCTTGCCACAGCCCCAAGCCTTAGGAAGTATGTACCACAGTTGACTATTTTTGGCCTAACTTCATCTTGTCAAACAGCCTATTTTTTCCAAGAGAATACCACCTCTATTTTAGAAAAGGGAAAGCTGGGCTCTGGACATGGCCCCAGCTGTATTCCAACTTTCAAAAATCAGATTAACCCTGTGTGGGCACCAGTATGCGTCTTGCCCCTATAAAACTGGATTACTGTTTGCAGAAGGTTCTTTGAAATTCACTGTGGCCCTGGCTGGGCCAAGGGAAACTAACAGAAGCAAGATAGGTGCAAATATAAAATCTTAAGCTTGTATGAGAAAGAACACAAGCATGGCTTTCCTTGAAAAAAATGGTTTATTGTATACTGTGAATATGAAGGACAGCTTTACCAAAAAAAAAAAAAAAACATAGTGACTGAAGACATTCTCATATTTGAAAAGACATATAAGAAACTATTTACACAAAGGCAGTGAAAGAGGTTTAAAAAAAAGTTATTGCAGTCAATTAATGCTGAACAGAACTTTATAAAAAGAAAAAGAAAAGAAACAGTGCAAAAATACTGTCAAAAGTAATCAGTTCTATACACAAGATAAAACTGACAAGCATAAGCTTATTTACTGATATGAATAATACATTAGAATATAAAATAGCATGCATAGAGTTTTTTTAAAGGCTTTCAATAATATAAAATAGTTATGCTGTTCAGCCAGAACAGGAGGGTGTGGGGCAGGGGGGGAGGGGGCGAGGAAAGAGCATATAACTGCTGTCTCACTTGTCTGCAAAATGTGTACATACAATGAGGTCGTGAAATTGTTAAATCACTGCTTTGCACTAAACTGTAATGTAGAGTTACAGAACAAATACAACAGGAATCACCAAAATACTGAAGTAAAACAGGACAGTAAAATCCAGTGATGTAAAACTTAAACATGTTATTTCATTTAACACATGTCCCACACAGTTATATATGGGAATAGTACAGTCATCTGCATGTGTAAACTTTCTTCCTTTGTAAAATAGCCAAAGAAAGGTACTTTACTAAGGAGGAAAAATGTGTTTTCCATAAGGAGCAATCTCAATAGGATAATCATGCTACTAACAATGTTTTTGGCAGTATAAACTTATTTTCTTTTAAAGATTCAGAGTAGCAGCAAGAAAATATTTTTATTTAACATACACAAAGAGGAAGTCTTTGTTCATATAACGTATAATTAAGCAAGCTGTTGAACTCACTAACACAGGACATTGTGAAAGCCAAAGGAATAAATGGGTTTGAGAAGAATTATGCAATTCATGGAAGATTGTTCAGTCAGCATTTAATTAAGCACAAGGTGTGGGATATAACTTATACCTCAGGAAGCCCCTAAATCATTGATTGCCAGGCATGATGCTAGAGGTGGTTCTTACATTTCTTACCTCACTGTCGGCTCCCAGCCACTATCAAAGACAAATGTCATGAAAGTACTTTGTAGGAAACTTTCCTCGTTTGCCTGTGTTTGCATATTAGGGAAGACTGCTATGGAAGTATTTGGCGCTGGACATCCAAAATACTGAGTCTCCTTACCTGGGTGATTTGGACAAGTAAACTCCTAGGCACTGTATTCATTTCAGGGCTCTGCTAAAGTATTAGTCTTTCCATTACTGTTAAAACTGTGCTGGGATTGTTCAGTGAAAGCTGCTGTTTTACTTATATTGACTTATATTTCACCTAGCGGAGGCAGAATCCTGTAATACTAGCATGTGGGAAACTCTCAATAAGGGTGCACACAAATCACAGGCATCAAAACCTTAACACACTGAAGAACCATGCTGAAAAACAGCTGAGAGGAACTGGGGAAATTCACTGTGTTTTGTAGAGTATCTTACGATAACAAAAATGTTTATTTACTTTCAAAAAATATAAACAAACACTGCTATTTTTTTGACTTGTGCACTAGTGTTTTGAGTCACCATTTAACAATAGTTTGTCTGTGGCTAAGAGCTCCATCTTCTCATGTTTGCCCAACAGCCCAAGCAGCCAGCTGTTCCCTTCCGCAAATTACAGACCTTCACATCCCTGCGAGTCAAGGTTACAAGTGCCTGCATGTACAATGTCCTCCTCTCCAAACACTCACATGGCAAGAACCGCATTTGTAGTTCCCGTAGCACCAGCGTCTACGAGAAAAATTCAACGAGCCTCTAGGCAAGGCTAAGAATGAACTGCAGGGCTTGGGGGGGGGAGGGGGGGGGAGGCCTCTTGTTTTCAGGATTTGGACCTTGTAACCTTTCTCCTGTTGGCAGCAAAAAATCTACACCCAAGTGCCACATGACTGTGGTCATTCATTAGCAGCTTTATTTATAGCGTACTGGCCAAATAATTATGTTTTTAATGCAGTACGTCTCTTTCAAGATCAGCTCTAGCTACTTGCTCCTTCAACAAGATGCATCCTTTATTTCATGAAATGGGAGCCACCCGGGTTCTCTGGATGTAAGACATTCTCTTCTAAAAAGACAGGGTGGCAAAATTTAATTCTAGCCTCTCACTGATGCAGAAGAGCTGCTAGAGCAAGTGTCAGCCGTATTGGTGCTTACCTTTTTCAAGCACACAATTCAGAAATCATTAGCAAGACTGGCAACAGCTAATTCAGTCATCATCTCATCCCAAGACACCCTTGGGAAGGCAGCTGTTGAGAATGCAGTATGGTCAGTAACTGCTGAATTTGCCCCAGAAGATCTGCCTGCTGTATCCTAGTAAGAGATTTGTCAGCATTTGCTTTAGGGTCACTTGTGGCCTACAGTGACACAGCAAGTATCAGGTCAAAAGCTAAAACTGATTATTAGCTTAAAATGATCTTCTGTATTGAAGCACTGAGACTAATTCATTTCCAAACTATATTTTACCATTTGCATTTCTGGCTGTTTACAGTAAGGGAATAATTATTAAAAAAAAAAAGCAGCTTTTGAAATTATGCAAATATTTAATATTATTTGCAGTTTAGGCAACTGATTTAAATAAGTGGAACAGAAACATCCTTCAATATACTTCTTAAAAATGACTGCATTAGCAGTTAGGTTGAATAAGTTCTCCCAGGGGTGTCTCACTTCAGTTGAAACGCTATTTTAGGGAAAAGGTATTTCCAATAAAGCTGAGTATTCAGGGTCCCTATACACCTATATAGGTAGAAGTTTGTGGGATCAAGCTTCATCTTTCCTGAGTTGATCAAGGACAAGTGCTGTCAAAGCAGGACTGTGGAGGAGCTGGAACATGCAAGCCAGAGCAGCTAACTACAGGCACTGGCCAAGTTCCACCATCCTCCGCTGAAGCATGTCAAGGAGGCAAACAGGATGTCAACAGCACTGAGCAGACCATTTGTGGGCAGTGTCAGAACTCAGCAGTCATCTCTCCCATCCCTGATCCAGATAGTGTTAATCATGAAATGCTCAGACCACAAACTACAAACTTTAACCGAAAATGTGATGCCAACAATCTCAATACCATCGTTAAGTTTAAAGAAAAAAAAAAAAAAGCTGTTTAGTAGCAACATTAAATATAGATAAAAAGTGCATGAGAAAGGAAAATAAACATAATGGACCCCAAAATCAGACTTATTCAACCACTCCAAGTTCTCTCTTACAAAGTAAATGAAGGAAAATAGGCTAAGTGTGCTGGAGTGCAACTGGCAAGGCTTGGAGAAGCCTGTTTGTTTCTTAAACTCTTTCAAGATGCAGCTCCATTCTTAGAAAATCGATGCATTTTTGTAAGATTTTTCCATCCAAACTCTACTTCAAATGGATGAATATGGTTTCTTGTAACCAACCCATTGCCATGCTTTGATGTTAGAAAGTATGCAACCCACAAATAGCAACTCAAAACTGTCCTCCTTTTCTGTTTAAACACTGCTGCTAAGTCTGTGGGACAGAAATTAAACAGTCCTGTTTCTTTAAGTCTCCTGCTTTCATTCCTATGACTAATGAAATTGGATACAAAATGCATTTTCCTGTCACTCCCTAAAGGTTAGGAAATACTGCCCAAGCAATTTAGGTCTGATAAAAAGTACAACAGGTTCAAAGTGAGAAGAGGGTTCATTTTTTCCCCTGCAAACTGTATCAGATTTCAATCATAAAACATTGACATGCTGAAGTTTGGTTGCAAGCTGGGGTGGAAAGGAACCTCTGAAGACACGCACCAGCCCAGTTCACTTATGATATTAGCAGATCTAGTCAAGATAAAATCTAGCAGGAAAAATACATTGAAGTCAGATGAAAGGAAAATTTTTAAATTATCATTCTTTCACAATAAAAGGGAAAAAGTGAGTCACACTGCCTTCTATCTACCATACCAGCCATGTTAGGAGTTAATTGGAAATGACTGTTTACTATATGGCCATTTATTTGCTTCATTAATAGGCACTGACTTAATTTGGAAAGGCTTTTTGGTGCCATTTTTTAATTAATATTTTTCTAAGACACCTTTATGTGTCTTTGTATAAAAGACATTTGCTTAATTTTCTTCCTTTTAAACACAGCTATTTACTTTCTCTTATGAAATAACTTTTTCTACACTTACTGTGGAAATACTAGTATACATTTCAACCAACAATAGCTGAATAGTAAGACACAGAATTATTTTCCCCTCTGATTTTCTACCTCTCAATTCCAAGTGGAGCAATGGGACTTGACAGCTCTGAGTTCAAACTTAATTCATCATTAGGAAATTATTCAAAAAGCTATAACGAGATAACTAATTTAATACACTTTGCTTCAAGGTTTATTCCTTGGCTTTTTTCCCAGATATAAAGCATCTCTGTGCAATTATCATGCAGATGCTGCTGAAAAGACTTTAAATGGTTGCTGCTAATTTAACAAGAGACATGTTGGCATTAGCCAACAGAAGAAATTAGAGCAAAACTGAAGTTGAATGAAAGCTCATGTGATCCTTAAAAGGAACGTGGTCAAGATATTATAGCTAAATAACTCATAAGCATTTGCTGGTAACTAGAAGTTTTCACCACAACTCGTCTCGTATCACTAGGTCTGTATTGCATAGCGCCAAATGAAAACACAGTGGAGTTTTAAATGCCTTTTGGGATGCATTCAAGTACCGAAACTTAGATTATGCTCCCACTGATTTTAGGGAAAGGTAGGTGCGTAGGTCCCTTTAGCGATCCTACTGAAGCTGAGGGTGCATGTATAGGCTTTGGCCTTTATGCATTGACTTAAAGCTATTATGGCTTGGTTATACACATTTAAAACAAGAACAACAACAAAAGCTTGAACTTTGTTGCCAACAGAAGGAAGGAAATTTTAGAAAACCAGCCTTGTGAGATGGCCACAAGCAGGCATAGTATTTCTGATTCTCTTAAACAGTAACTGCATTGCAAGCTTGCTGGATTATGATCTGTTTCCACAGTAGGTTTTAGGACACACCTGACTTTTTTTTTTTTTTTTTTTCAATTGCAGATGATGCTAAACTGAGAGGAATGGCTGATATACCAACCAGATGGTTGCACTGCTATTCAGAGGGACCTTACCTGGCTGGAGAAATGGGCAGAGAGGAAACTCATGAAATTCAACGAAGGGAAGTGCCAAGTCCTGCCCCTGGGCAGGAATAACCCTGTGCACCAGGACAGGCTGGGGGCCAGCCGGCTGGAAAGCAGCTCTGCAGAGAAGGCCCTGGGGGTCCTGCTGGACAACTTGGCCATAAGCCAGCAATGTGCCCTTGCGACAAAGAAGGTCAATCGTATCCCAGGCTGCATTAGGCAGAGCATTGCCAGCAGGTCAAGGGAGGTGATCCTTCCCCTCTGCTCAGCACCAGTGAGGCTAGATCCAGTGTGCAGGATCCAGTTCTGGGCTCCCCAGTACAAGAGAGACATAGAACTCTAGGAGCGAGTCCAGCAAAGGGCTACTAAGATGATTAAGGAACCAGAGCATCCCTCATATGAGAAAAGGCTGAGAGAGCTGGGACTCTTCAGCCTGGAGGAGAGAAGGATCAGGGAGGATCTCATAAACATGTAGAATTAAGTGATGGGAGAGTGTAAAGAAGCCAGAGCCAGACTCTTCTCTGTTGTGCCCAGGCACAGGACAAGAGGCAACAGGGACAAACTGAAGTGAAGAAAACACTTCACTGTGAAGGTGGCTGAACATTGGAACAGGTTGCCCAGAAAGGCTGTGGAGTCTCCATCCTTAGAAATATTCAAAACCTGACTGAACACAGTCCCAGGCAACCTGCACCAGGTGAGCCTGCTTGAGCAAGAGAGTTGGACTAGGTGATCTCCAGAGGTCCCTTCCAATTCCAACAATTCTGTGATCCTGTGACTTGTTTGGGAGTTCGGGAACTCCTGGTCCACAGGCTCCAACAATACTTTACTTGACCTATCCCATCTGTTACTGCTGAAGCTTTTCTTTGCAGAAAGGCTAATGACTGCATTTCCCATAATGCTGTGGCGTAACAGCTGTATGCTCAGAAGAAGTAAACACTCTCATCCAGCAAAGAGAAAAACAGTAGGAAATTGGGAGATAACAAAACCAGGACATCAGACTGTTCATCTGCACAGGCTATAGAGACAGTACAAAGACAGAAGCCATCAGCCAAGGGGTCATTAAGGGGATGCAAAACTAGAGGCAGAAGGAGGACAAAAATGTTTAGGAATCGGGGGGGAGTGGGGATCCCCAAAAAGGAGAGAAAAGACGGTTGGATGGGACTAGCTGCCAGAGAGGAAGGGGACAGAGATGAGGACAGAGGGCCAGGGTTTAGCAGGTAGGCATGCTAAGCAAAAGGAATGAGGAACTAAAAGATTAAATTTTCCTGGGAAAGGGATACCAGGGGAAATAATTTCACCACAACAATAGCTAAGCACTGACTGTTACAGGGGCTCAGTGAAGCTGTGGAACCTCCACCCTTGCAGATTTCTGAAACTCGAGTGGACACAGCCTTGGGCAGCCCGATCCAACTTTGAAGTTAGCCCTGCTGTGAGCAGGGCTGGGATCAGAGACCTCCAGGGCTCCTTTCCAGCCTGGTCCGTTCTCTAGCGATCCTACAGGACTACTGAGTCTGAGCAGGTTCAGCCAAGAGCAGGACTGCTGGCAGGATGGCAGCGTACGGAGATGAGAACCATCACTGGGGGAGTCGCGTGAGGAGGGAGTAGCCTCAGTGCAGGGACTTTTCTTTCCATCTTTTACACCAGAAATAACAGCGTGGGAATTCCACCACAATTTACTAAAGTGTTGGGGTGGGGTGGGGGCGTTATTTAAGCTGAAATCCCTCTGCTGTTCAATCCACAGCCCACTACAGTTACAGGAAAGACTCACTGATTGACCTCATCTTATTCTGGGTTGTTTCTAACACTTTTTTTTTTTTTCACAATTTCTAACACTTCATTTCTTAAGACTCCCTCCAAAGGATAGTAAAGGCCTTGTTTAAAGATTCAGTATTGCTTCTTTCAAGGACTAAACTGAAACTGTAATTTCTGGGAAATTTGAACAGTTTAGCACCCAGAGCGCTCTGCTCTCACAACCACCTGTGTTTGAGCCCTCTGTAACTCTCCCTGCTGCTCATGCAGAGGCATGGGTCTCCGTACCGTAGGATTTTGCGTCCTCAGACTCTCCTCTTTCTTACAGAACCCTAGCTGACATCTAGCAGGTCTCACTTTTACCATGGAAGCCACATATTTGACTACACAATATTCTTATCTGAGAAAAAGCCTAGAACTGTTCATTTCATAAACCACGTAGCAAGCTAAAAGCCAGTATATTAAACCTTTAGAAAGGATTGCTTTCCCTATGAACATGTTACAATGCAGATCAGTCATGTCAAATGTGGTTCAGTTCAAAAGTTACCGTAAGTTTCACAAGTTATTAAAGTAATTCACAAGTTATTCCAAGAAAAATAAATTATATCTTGTATAAAATAATCCATGGGAGACGCTAGTAAAGAACAATCACTGCTTACTTTCAGGACAACTTGAGTAAGTACAATATATGCACACAACATTGTCAAGGCAGTTCCCCCTCTTATCAGCAAGGTTCAGTCAAATCCAGAAAGCTGTGTCTGGGATCTTTAAAGAGATTAAATAAGTCTGGAGTTTTGCAGGAACTGGATGAGCACTTGATAGACAAATTTGTACTGGGCTATGGTCTGGATCATAAACATTCTCTGCTCCCGCAGGTGTCTCAGCATCACAGGCACATCCACTTTCTGTAAAGTGAAGGCAAAAAAGATATAAGAATGTAAGTTCATTAAATCCAACAAGCACTACTTCAAATATCAGTTATCTGATTTTAAGACAAGAAAATAGCTGGCACAAGGAACTATATTATAGTTAGATAATATAATGAATTATAACCAACTGTAGTGAAATACTACAATTTTTTTGCACAAACTTTTTCATGGCTTCAAAGAGTAAAACAGTATTACATATGCATCCAATCCTTTTCCCAGTGAAGTTTACAGGAATTTCTGAATTGATCCAAATAGGCAAATGACCAAATACGCTATCTTCCAGTTGTGTACCACCGACTACCTCTCAGCAGCCCATCAACTGAACACCTAGTAAAGGGTTTCTCCTCTTTGGAGGTTTCAGGTTCAATACATCCATTTTCAACTCAGTAAAATAAACCTTGTGTATCATATTATCTGAGGTTCAAGGCTAGATATGTTAGGAAAACGTAGTGCAAAATTTATACAGCCAACTCAGCTGCGACTCTGCCATTCAGTGCATCAATAGGCACTGTAGCCTCTTGCATACTGCTCTCTGATGTGTGGTCAAACTCATTCATAGAGGGAGGATCTGAGAGATTTTACAAGTGGCAAGTGGGCGTCAGGATCATATGAACAAAGGATCTTCAAACAAAATTAAAGTGCAGGCAAATATACTAATTCTTCCACTAAAAGAGAATGGAAGTCACTATCTGTCACTAAAAGATCTAGAAACCCTGGCACGTGACCTCCCACAGCTAAGTTTACACTGGTAAATAATGCTCCAAAAGAAACACATCCATAGAGTGAAACAGTTGGAACTGAGGAACCAATATGCAGAATACGCATTTTGCAGGGGGTTGAATTCAGTGCTAGTCTGTTCCCATGTACTCAATGTCTGTTAGCAGCTGGGACACATTAGGCACCCTCTTAGCACATGTCTTCCAGTTTAGTTTCAGCAAAAAGAAACTCATTACTGTGCTGTGAGACCACCCTGCAACAGGAACCAAAATACATTAAGTGAGGATAGATGAGGAGATCCACTGTAAAAACGCACCCATCATCCCAAATAGCACGCTGACACATGTGCACCTTTATAATGGTCTGAATCAAAAAACGAGTTGTGCGAAACAGAGGGGCTGGTGAGGTAAAGCATCATTCCCTGGAAAATTCATTAGGTGTTACCATCGTATTTCCAGCATTTAGGGAGCAAAAGAACTACTATGTTTCTGTGTTTCATTTGTTAGAACAGGTACAGGAGGAGGTATTCAGAGATCACTGAACCATAGAGCTCAGCCGCCAGGCTCAAATTCAGAGCGTGTCTAGTATGATCCAAGATGGGAGGAGACACAAGTTTACTCTTCCGGCACTAAATGCAAGCACTAAGATATGTGCTCCTTTGATGAAGTAAGTTTTTTCCCCCCTTTTTAATCACTAAAACAATGCTTTCATCATCATTTTAGTACAATTTTTTTTGTGCTTCTGATAGAAATAATTGACTGTTAAAAAAGTGAGGCGGATACATTTCTACGGAGTAAAGCTTTAGGAAGAAGATGAGTAACAACTCTTGGGATGAGTGATATAATGGAGAATTTGTTCTCAGCCTCCTCTACTTTGGGGTAACAATTGTGTGTTGTTTCTTATGTGTTGTAAGAAAAAAAAACTGATGAATATTTATTCTATCAAGCAACACAAACTGCACTTTCGTAATGCCAGTTTGCCATCCTAGAAACAGAACAGGGAACCTAGCAAGTCTGTTGGCTAAGATAAGAAAAATTACAAGTACAACGCCTCAACAATGACAGCAAAACAAGTTAAGATTGCTGTTAAACACTGGAGGCCTGCTGAACATGGAGTCTATTTCCAGTGGAAAATTTCTGGAAAGTTTAAAGTAAAATGTAAATAAAGAAATCACATCACATATCCATTTGTGTACATTTTTATGCAATTAAGAATCTCGTTCTATGTAAACAAGCCCAAACTAATGTACTATCAATTTCTGAAAACAAAGCTAAATTGTCTACCACATCCCAAAACAAGCCGTTACAAAAGGACAGTTCTAGAGAGTCAACAAGCATAAAGACGTGTAAGCTGGGATGAGTAATGTCGTATTATTTTCAAAAGGACGAAGAGGAAAACATAAGCTCTTTACAGTTTACTCAGCTAACTCGGAGAACGCCTCACCGGGAAATCTGGCGATTACAAGACACTCGATTCTCGCTGAGCAAAGTCACGCAGAACTCGATCTCACCTGAATAGCTACAACAAAAATGCAGGCCAGCTTCAACCTGCACGACCAAGTTCCTTACTCAGTGGTTCAGTATTTGACAGTGAGTTGATTTTTACTAGGCCTGTAGCACATGGTAATCCGTGACTACCTCCTGCACCTTCTTATAATGGGTTAGGCTTTGATTTATCTCAGAAATGAAACACAAGCCCCTCTTGCCTGTGGGACCTTCCTATTTATATTCAACTTTAATAATCATTTTACTCCAGGAAAGCAGAATCTGGAAATTCAGATTCATCACAATATTCACGTCTACAAAAGATAAGTAATGCTTTGCTAAGGTGGCATTTGCAGTACAAAGATGTTACTCACTTTTGATATCCAAACTAAAATATCTCCCCTATGAAGATGCACTGTAACTGCAATCATTAGTTCACGTCCCAGTGCCAAGTCAGAACTAAAAGTCGGTAAAGCCTCACTTAATTTGTTGTTCTACATGTCTACAGCAATAAGGTTGTAATGATGTGACATATTACTTACTCTGTAGCAAGCTACTGAAAATATATTCCTGCAATGAGATCTATAGGTTTAGATTCAACCAGCAAGTTCCCAGAAGCCACAGCAACTAAAGCTGTACAATAGCTAATTAAAAACTTTTACCTAAGTAAAAGTTTTACCTAGACTTTTTACCTAAATCTGAAACCTCAAAATCAAGAGATTCGGTTCTAGTTCCAGCACTGCTGCAGTCTTTCTGAGAAGATCCGTATCAGGACTTTCAACCTTCCTCCCTTTTTCCGTTTCACTAAGATGTTAATATTAGTACATCTACTTACTAGAAGTCTTTTGAGGAAATCAGCTAATTTGTAAGACTGTAAAGCATTTTAAGTAATAAGCAATGTTATTTCAGGGCAAAAAAAACCAACAAGTAATCTTACTTCAAAATAAAACAGTAAAACTGTTGCATGAAAAAACCCTCTGTGCAGAGTGCAGAATCTGTCGCAAGCTGAAAACATACTACTTAACTGGTAATTAAATGTTAAGATTTTCTTTTTAATTTGGTTTTAACAAACCAAAGATATTAACTTAGCACGACCTCGAGCAACAAAGCCCTTTAGGAAAATTGTCTTTAACATTAATAATGACTTCCACTAATAATCAAGACAAAGGAATGCTTTAATTAAGAGACATCAGAAAAATCCCTTATTAGTGAGCACTGCCATCAGCTCCTAGTGAATTGATGAGAATTCTTCTGACTGTAAAGCCCCACCCCCATGCTCAAATGTCAAGGTACCTCCTTTACCTTCAGTTGCTACTCAGCTATTTTTGGCTGAATAGGTGTCTTTAGTAAACCGCAGACAAACTGAGCTGGCCAAAGAGAGTTGCACAACTGCTTAGTATTTGTTCTGGGCACACCATTAGCATACGGACATTACTGTAAAGCAGACACAGCTAAACTTTGCTCACAAGAAACTCAAGTACAGATCTTAAAACTATCCAGATTTCCTCTGGAGCGCAGAGACTTTGTGGCTGCTGTGTGAACGACAGCAGCAGCCATTTCCAGATGCCAGAGCATAGAGAAATAAGACAAGCAGGCTCGAGAGTCAGAGCCACTCCTCACACAGGAGCAGTTACTAAATCTCAGCTGATACAGGAAGGCTGCAGAACTTCCAAACCATGTGCGCGTGGATCCTTTCTGTCCTTGCCATCTCCTTGTCCTCAAGAAAGGAATTGTGTGAAAAAAACAAAACTAAGGTTAAAAAGAAGACATAAAAGCATGAAAAAATAAGAAATCACACTTAAATTGTGATACAGCTGTCCAGGCCAGCTTCAGCCCTAACGAAGCTCAACCAAAGTTGGAGGAGGTTCATCACGGTTGAAATAGGCCCAATATCTTCAGGAGATCACTTGCAACTACAGTGTGGTGCTTCTTTGTGACACAGATCTGTCTTGCATTTAATATTTCTCACCCAGCAAAGAGCAGTAAGAAGCTACAGGGGGATAAGAGAGTAAAGAAAACCAAAATGAAGCCCTGCATCCTTTTTAAAAAATGTTGAAGAAGAGGAAGGTTCACTGGTATGTGTCTCCTCTAGGACTCACCTTCCTGAATGAGCAAGAAAGTTGCACTTTGTTCAGCACCTTGCACAGAAAGGCTCCCGTCCATAACTTTATGGTAACACAGAAAATAAGTGAGCATTTCTGCTCCTTCAGGTATGTACATCCAGTGGTCCCTACACTGCAAGCAACTCATCCAGTGGATGATTACTGGGAGGGACAGATAATATGCAACAGTTTGTGGCTCTTGCTGTATTCTTATCTCTACAGGAGGTTTTCATCTCCGAGCACTTCCTTTTGCAACAGAAACCCCCGCTTCAATAGCTGTTTTGCACAGGCTGGAACTGCATGGCGCACTGTTGTTGAGGATGTGGTGTTTTTACTGGACAGCTCCCCAGGGACAAAGGACACAGAGGAAAAGCAAGTAGCTACACCCAGTTACTCTGCCAATGCTGTTCTTCTTAACATTGCTCCAGAATGTAAGACTAGTCTCGTAATACTGGCTGTAGCTCTTTAGCACTCACCCCACCACATACACACACTTTTTTTTTAAAGCCACAGATGAGGTTTTTTCCAAATGACATGAGAGAAAGTACAAGAGCGAGAAAGAAGTCTACACAGTAAGTTTAGAGAACAGAAAACATTAGTTAAAAGAGCTTGGAAGTTGACATTCTTCTCTAGCCTCTCTCAAGCTGTCCTCATGGACATGCTGTCTCTGGACTGTTAATTAAACACAGGTACGACTTAGACTACATTCTTAACAGAGAGAAAGAAGCCTTAATTTTGAATGCATTAAATTAATATTAATAAAAATGCATAAAATCAACCCAGTAGCCACCTGCAACAAGTAACTTGCCATGGGAAATCTCTGCCTGTTGCATTTAAGGCCCTTGCTTCACAAAAGCACTAGAAAGAAAGTAATTTAGCTAGTTAGCTAAGGAAAGAAGGCAGGGTTTGTCATGAGGGAGAAGCCCACTTACTTCATTATGCTCCAAGCACCCAATCATCAGTTCTGTTAGGATAACCACGCCGGTCCTTCCTACCCCTGCACTGCAGTGAACCACGATAGGAGGGTTGCAGTTGTTGCTGCTGTCCAACACACTGTTGGTATGGCGACGCACCGACTGTATCTCCTCCAAATAAGCTGCAAGATAAATCGCAGACAAGCTTGCAGAAATCTATACAGCTAAACATAAAAATTGGATAAAATATGGAAAACCACTTTTTGTCAAAATGGCAATAATTTACTATTTTTTTTACAACATACTAATTATTTTGGCCCGTGTACACTGAACAATGCCGAATCCAGCAAGTACCAGCTGGGTGTCAATTATTAGTTGGGAGTTTGCTCCTTCAAATTAAATAGTTCTTTTAAAAAATTCAATTCTGTTTTCCCCTCTGCAAATCTCCAGGTCCCCTGAGCAGATGATTCTAGACATTACTTACAGCAATTCCTGCTATTAGCAGGCCGGGATCAAAACAACAGCTAAGTCCCTTTGAAACTACTGCCTGTCAAAGCCAATATCAGATCGGAAGTGAGCATCCATCTGCCCTTTTTTACCCTCCCTTTTTCTTCTAGGGAGGAGGGAGAATGTCACCCATCTCTCTGCTCAGACTTTGTTTCTCTACAGTTATGAGCCCTTCTGGGGGCTCGCTGTCTGTTTTCCATGCAGTCTAGAAAGTGTAAGAACCAAGAACAGTTATCTTATGTAACTATTCTAGCATTGCCCATAACAAGGCATTCTACCATCAAACTGCACAGAGTCTCATATGCTGGGAGCCCACCGGCTTAGCTAAAGACACTACAAACTGTAACTCAGGTTGTGATCTCTACATATTATTCCAGTACAGTCTAGAAGCACCTCAGAAATGAAGGACCAGATCCAGAAAGGCATATCCAGTTACATAACTCTTACTGAGACATTTAACATCCCACTAGTCTTGGTGGGAAGTCAGGTACTGAGATCTGAGGCAAACTCTCCTGCCCTGACTTCTTACGGCACGGCATTGCAGCCGAGCAGTCCTTGTGACACAGGCAGGCTGTGCCTGGAGTCCTACCAGCACCAGAAAAGCATCATTTTAAACCACACTCTGAAATGCAATTGTACTGGTGGCAAACAACGGGCAGAGGAAGCGCGGACAATCCTGTTCCAGTTACCCCCGTGCCCAACCACAGCTACAGGGTTTGGTAAGAAAAACAAAGCAAAAAAAAAACAAACTAGAAATTGGGCAGGGAGAACAAACTGAATAGTTTTGCCTTCAAGGCAGATCCCTTTGCAACTCCTTTGCCAAAGCTGAAATATTATTTCTATTTTCTGCCCTGGAGAAAAAGCAGCTGGGAAAAAAGAAGCACATGTGATTTATATTAAGCTTATACCATGCAAACAAGAGCGAGGCACTACAGCAATGTAGCTGTGTCTACAGTGAAGTGGAACTAATGGGCCTTTCTGAGAGAGGACTTGGCTCCCCCAGAGCCACACTGCTGTGGCTATAGACCTTTTTCAGAACTCAGATGGTATCTCCAGCGCATCAGTGTCAGAGACTACGTACACTCTCCTTTACTGACAACCTAAGGATCTCTGCATTACACACCACCGCAGCACTGGTGGCTTTGGTTAAATAATGGCTGAACTCCTATTACTTAATATAGTAATGTTGATTATTTGGTAAGGAGTAGGAAACATTATTAAGTCATTAGAGACGAATACAATAGTTGTATTTTCAGAAATACATGAACCAGAACCAATATTTAACGGGGAAAGCTCTTAGCATTGCCTAACATGGTTAGAAGCGTCCACACTGCCTCGGCAGCAAGTTCAGACTTACTGAGCATGGGATGGAGGCCTCTGCTCCTGTGCAGTAGGTCCAAAGCATCTGGGTTACCAAATACTGACTGGCTGCTAGCTCTCAGGGCCTCCTATGAAACTGGGGAGCTGTGCCATATTTCACTAATATCTGAGACTGTCTTACCCAGGCCCCCCTAACCACATCTGTATGGCAGCCTAATCATTAGGTAGCTGGAAAGTGGCAATGACTTACACTGACAGATCAGCCACTGGAGGTATCCCACTAATTTAAAATTTCACGAGGCTTTAGCACTGTGGCTGACACTCTTTTTGACTCTTGGTATGTCAGATCCTTCAGGACTGTGATCCTCAACTATCTTATCTCCCACCTCTTTTTGCAAATCACAGCAAAACCTCTATATGTCACAGCAAAAGCTATTTAATATCAAGCCCAGCTCTAACTAGGTACAGCGAACTGAATCCAGTGTGAGCAAACTTTTCTTTTAATGTCTTTTCTCATGAAAGTTAAGAAGTCTTACATAAAAAGCCTTGGACTTCTTCTGGACATCCAAGGTCTGGCCAGTCGGTATACTGCAAGTGCCACACAGTCCTCTCCTGTCCAGACAGGAGGTGCTTGACCTTCAGACCCGTGGTCGCATAGCAGCCGGAGTCGGTGCGGAACTTGGTCGTCACCTTGAACTTCCCATAAGTGGCTGAGCTGTGCTTAGAGCCCAGTTTAGGCCAGTAACGATGACTCTTACTTCTTCCTCCCTCCTTAATCAAAAAAATAAAAATAAAATAAAATGAAAAAAAGAAAAATATAGCCTTTAACTGTTGTAGTTATAGTTCTCTACACACAGGGCATAAAATTCTGCAGGTAAGCCGCGTTCTCTTATTTATCCTCTTCCGAACAAAGAGAAGAGCAAGCAGCATCCCAAGAAGTAAAGCAAGTACCCATTGAAACTCTCAGCCATAACATATTTCCAAGCCTAAGAAGTGGGAATGAGAAAAGGATTAATATTTGCATAGGTAACACAGACTCATTAGAAACAGGAAGAACAAACTCTTACCTCAGGGCAAAAGTCGACTACTGCCTACAGCAGCCCAAGAAGTATTCTCCTTCTTGGGAAGCCCCCCCCTTTCAATAGGGAAAGAGGTTCTTCTCAGCAGCTTTTACCTATCTGTTGTTGATCAGTCTCAGGAACTGGATAGTGACTTGTTGTGGTATGGCACCCGCTGTGTTTGTTAAAAGTAACCAGGCATAAAGCTGAACATGATGTTAGCAACGGGTGCCAGGTTTTATAACGTAGCACATAGTTCTTGGATTACAATAGAAATAACTGTTTTGCTTGGCATACGAATAAAAAGATTTATTCTAATGGATACTTCTACGGAAACAACAGCTTCTGGTCTCTTTTCAGCTGATAAGAGTGACGGTATGCAGAGCTGGCCTTGGACGGAGTGGAAATCTGTGTCATTTTAACTAGGGGCAGCTCAGGGCTCTCAGACTGCAGTGGAAATATCTTTGCTTTGTTTGGCCAAACTGAAATGAAGGGGGGAGGGGGGTAGAAAGGGGGTGTTCTTCTCATTTCACTTCAGTACTTGCCAAACTGAACATTAGAAAGTTGCAAAATATAACACTACAGCAGTACAAGCAAACGTTCAAAGAGAATAAGAGGAAGAAGGGCTGTTGATAGAAAAACAGGTTACTGGAGTGGGAAGCGATGATAACAGGAGACCTGTTCCCATCAGAAAGAACTGCTTTCTGTGGTTTTACCTACCTCTTCAGCTGTGACCATGGCTATCACATTCACCCCCTGTTCCCACACCATCTGCCAGAAGTCATGGCACGTGTGTGGCAGAGGTCCTTGGGTGGCAATGTAGTGCCACTCTTCCCCACCTACTGTAACCTGGGAGTAAGGGAGAGAGGATATACAGTCAGCGCCCCAATTGTCAGCAGTGCCTGTGCCAGAACTGCCCGTTACACATAAGAGACTATCACGAAACCTTTAATTCTTATTCCTTTAATGTGGTTCAAAATTTTGAACAAGAACCATCTTTTTCGTAATAGCAACTCTAATAAAACACAGTCTTTGGTGCTTCCAAGTCCTTTTGTGAATCCCACAAACATAGTGCTGCGAGCAAAATGTCATCTGTTTTTCTTGCCATTGCATCTGGACCACACAGATGAAAGGAAAACATTTATTTAAGGCCTTGTTTCTGAGAGGACTTAAGTCGCTTAAGTACAAATATGCAGCTGACTGACTTCCCAGGGCTTTATGACAGACCCACAGTGAAATAAAAACTGAGCACCAGAGAAAAATGTCTGTATGCTTTTAAAAGGCATTGCATGGCTGCAAAACAACACCCAGTTGTGTAGAAAGCCTGAACGTCAACAGCATTTTGCACCAGGAAAGCTAAGGTCTCTGCCGACTATGGCTTCGCTCTATTTTCTGCTCAGGCAAAAAATTATTTCTTAAACAGAATCTTACTACGCCGATCACCGTTACAGCCATGGCCAACGCTGTCCCCAGCTCGCGCAGCTATGCCCATGCGTGGTACCGAACACAGAGATCCCATCGGCCTGTTCCCAGCTACTGATGCAACCAAGACAGACCGTCAGGCTGCATTTCAAGTTTCTCTTCCTCCCTCACCTCAGGTTTTTTTCAGTTTAGAGGCTGCAATCTTCTATAGAGTAAATCCAGCATACTAAATAGCCTTCAAATGCCAGATGAAGTTCAGAATTATCTAAAGCCGTAGTCATTCAAGTCTATTTCCCAACACATAACTGACCCAAGCACACCTTGCAGAAATATCTACATATTTGCATGGCAACACATGATGAAATAATTTTTAAAGCACTGAAGCAAAGATTTACATACTATAGACTATGTAATACCTTGAGCAGACCCAGCATTACCTTGGAGTTAACTCATGTAAAACACTATATCATTTACCTGACTGAGGTAGATCTTCAGACTTAGGCAGTTAAAAAAAATTCTCACTTTTGCTTGTAAAAGTCTATTATTTTTATGATCAGTTACTTGCTATACATCAGGCAAGGTTTACATATAAATTTTCAAAGCTTTAGGTATAAGGAAGCACAACACTTTTAGAGCTGCTAAATATCATTTTAAAAAATGCTTACCAGTTAAAAGCAAGACCAGATGAAGTAATTATTTTGAGAAGTTAGAATATTTTTCCTTCTCAGACTAAGATCTTCTAATTCTACATGTTAGCCCAGAGCCACTTTTCACAACAAAGTTATAAATCCCAGAGAAAAAAATTTACAGCAGAAGTGCTGACACATCCATAAATAGCAAGGTGCTGGCGGACAATGCTATAAGGAGCAATCAATAATTCTGACAGGTTTAACTATATACTGTGTTTGAGGTAGAGGTCTTTGAATACATTTTCAGAAATAGAATCAATGTATTTGTTATTCAAACAGCTGTTCATTAAATTGAGCTGCTTGCTTTTTGTACCTGTAATTAGTCCAGCATTTGAATGGTAATCAGCTTTTCACTGCATTGAGAAAGGTTTTCAGCCCTTTACATCTAGCTCATTTTCTTATTTCGTTCTACACACTATTCTCCTTTGTGACTGATTATTAAAATCTCCAAGACCAATGCCAACAAACTCCTGAAATTCTTGTACTATATGGAAATACAAGCTGCGCAGCACTAACCTGGATCTGGTCTAGCACTTGAATAGTGGTGTACAGTCATGTGTGTTGATATAATATTACTGAGCGTTTTATGTTAGTGCTGGTCTGACTCAAGCAATCAAATGCAGTGGTCTTAAAAACCCTCTTTTTTCCATAGTCCATAAATTCAGTTATGGTTCCTGAGTCTGGTATAGATGACAATCTCAGTATCATAACGGCAAAGCTCGATGGTACATAAGCGGAGAAATAGTGAAAAACTGCAGGGCTCGCAGACTGAGTGGTGGGAGCTGGAACCCTCCAGGCATGGATCTTATCAGGATGATATAGGAGTTTTCTTTGTCTACTGACTTCTGGTCCAAATATCCAGCCTCCTGGCACACAATATGAAAGCACCATAAATAGTCCGGAGGGAATGTGATGCCTGGAATGTTTACTGCATTCTAGTGCCTTGACTGCAGGATATTAAAAATTGAATATTGGGCTGCAAACACACACAGTGTCCTACGGAGGTAAATTTCACAGATGCGATTTCACCTTCTAAGCAAAAGAACATCTGCTTGGCTTCCGTAACCGCCGCTTGGAGCGCGAGAGGAAAACACTGGCAAGAGCCACTGTCATACACTAAAACATTTGTGCGTGTTCCTGGGTGCTCTACGGACGTGCAACGAGTGCATGTCCAACAATGACATGCGAGGTAAAATGTGGACTCATAACTGGCCAGGGAAAATTCTTTTCTGGCTAGCACTGCCTTGTGGGCACAATTGATGCTAGGAATCTTTTTTTTTTTTGTCCTCCCACAAAGTAGATGAAAAATTTTGGGTTCGGAAATACATCATCCTAGCAATGTCTGATTATGCAAAAACTCAGTATCTACAACCTACCAGGCTACGGTAGAGAAGTGACAACCTGCCAGGATCCTGGTTTAGAAAACTGTTTTGGATCAACAGGATTTAACACTGTAAATCACAACCAAGGAGGCCAACAATTCTCTTTAAGCTTAAAAGGACTTTATTCCAGGAAAATATAAATTAACTGGATGTTTTATTTATTATTTTTTCAATTATTACTTTTTAATTTGGATTTTGACAATGAGAAAAGGCAGACAGCCCTCTCTGGCAATAGAATCTGTCGTCTAAGAGAGAAGGGTGCTGTTACTTCTCTTAGGGCAGCGCAGAAGCCCGCAAAGGACTCCACAAATAGTCATTTGAAGCTTAAAGAAAGACAAGCATCTGCAGCCACTGCAAGACAGTTCACCATTAAAACTGGCTACGTTTGTAAGTAACAAGCAGAGTCAGATCATACCTTAAATAGTTCCTACGTTGAATTACCAAACAGAAATCTGAAGTATTTTGACAGAAACTTATTTTGAAACATAAGAGTCTAATGTTGTAGCCAAACAGAATTATAGGGATCTCGGACATATGGTGTTCTCTTTATGAAGGCAAAATATATATATATAAAAAACACACATATATATATATATACACACACACACACACTCAGCTCCCACGATACCAGGAAGAAATTTGTTATTTACATATACAACTGCAATATCTATGTGAACATGCATTACTCACAGGGCTGCATGCGTTGTTTTGGACATGGCACTGCATGCATGGAACTGCATGCCTGATTTTTAAAAATAAATCCTATACACTAGTAATGGAGAAAATGATCTCACAGTCAAACCTTGCATAGTACTTCTGTTAGGCTGTACTGGTCAGTGGCAAGGACCTGGTCTAGGAACCAGATTGGCTGCTCTAGTCCCAGCGTGACCTGCAAGCCTACTGCGATTGATAAATCACAACATGTATTGTCTGCGCACATGAAGTTTCCCACCACCCGAATATCTCTACTGAAAACTTCCACTAGTGGAAACCCTGACTATACTCCTCTCTGGGAGCAGAACACCCTTACCCCTACTTTTTGCTGCGTCTTTCTTCCAGGTATAGGGTTGTGCCAGCTGTATGGCACTGGGGCTGATCTAACTCATTTTCATGAGGTTTAAGAAATGTGGCATTTTTTACATTAACTGATTGAGACATTTCATAAGCAGCTGGCAGAAATGGGCACAAAAAAGTAGGATGCCTCCCTAAAATGACTTCCAAAGCTCTTGCAAATAAATCAACTCATGCATGTTAATTGATCTGGGAATTTAGAGATGCACATGTTGACATAAAGGTACGGTGATGCATTCTGTTTTGATTGAGTTACCTTTCCACAAATTCCAGAATTACAGAAAACTCTGCTGTGCATCCAGATATACAAACAAAGCCCTAATGCGCTTTCATTTGCGATGCAAATTTCAAGAAAGCTTTTACCTTTATGTGCGAAGCATTGATGTAGCCTGTATTATTTTCTTTGGTTGGCACCAGCTCGACTCTGTTCTCTTCATAAGGAACAACCTCCCTGATACGGTTGCGCTCAGTGTTTTCAGGCAAGGCAGCAGTGGTGAAGATCCCATCTGCCTTTTTCTTTGGAATCTGCTCGTATTCTGTAAACACCATCCCCTCTTCCAACTTCCTCTTCAAGATTTTGCACTACGATTTAACAGAAAGGAATACCAATCAATTAGCCTTTCCTAGGAGAATGTTTACCGCTAGACCAGGTGCATCAGTTCTATAAATTTCAATATATAACCATAATATTCTCTTACTCTCTTGTCAGTTGCAGTTACCTAAGGAAATATGACTCCCTTTATTTTTGCTAGCTGAAACCATCAGCAAATTTTACATTTCTGCTTTGTACCTTCACATTTTTAACATTTTGATGTCAGGAAAAGCAAAAGCATGATAAATATAATCCTGATTCAGTATAAATTTGTCACCGCAATAAATACTTGTAAAGCTATTTTAAATTTCTCTTTATATGAAAGAGACTTCATTGTGAGAAGTGTAATGTGGTCCACATTTTCAAAATACTGCCTAGCCGGCGTGCATGCAATTTCTGTGGTCATATAAAACCCCACATACGTACAAACTAAGGGCATATTCTGTCATCTGCATACCAGACACTAAGTCTGCAAAACTCAATTCAGAAAGCCAGAAAGAAAGATTCTTTGCAAATATCTTGCAAATCTTAACGCCAGTAACTGTTTTTAATTTCTGAAATTCCATATGCATGCACATGTGCAAACATTAAGACATATGGGTTTTTTTTATTTAATTAGAGACATTATCTGAACCTGTTAGTTTTCATCAAAAGATGAAGAATGTTATCTAATGAAGATCACTATGGAAAGACTCCCTCATCAAGTAGAAAACGTACAAAATATTAGATTTACAGCCTGATCTTGTATGACATTGAACAGTCACGTGAAATGCTGAGCAGCCTCAACTTTCACTGACTTCAGTAAATGTTAAACCCATTTAACATTTTGTTTAACATCCAAAGATGCATCAGTGTTAACCGCAGACCTTTGCCACTAACAGCTCTGAGGACAGTTATGTGAGAAACGGTTTCACGCTTTAAATGAAATTTTAGTATCCTGGAAACTCGATGCTGCTAGGAAGAAAAGGAATGAGCAGCATTTCAGAAGCCTCCATCTTACCCTCTCATCCATTGGCACCTTGGCTACTTCATCCTGGCTGTCCTCCGGCACGGGAACCCTAGCAACCGAGAGCCCGTTCAGCGCTGCCAACATCAAGGGCCTCTTCTGGGCCTCCAGGCCTGCCATCTTCTGCTTTTCTAGATTCTTTTGGCAAGAAAAGGCACGTTTTCATCTCTGTGTGATTATTTATAATGCCAGTAAAATGCTGGAATGTTTTTTTAATCTCCAAAATCTGCAACTCTCTGGCCAAGGAATGCAGATGATCACCATTAGCATCGTAAATTCAAATACAACCTCTATTCTTCCTGTTATTCCTCACAGGCCTGCTCCTACATGAGCGCAGAATTTTAATTTCAAAGAAGCAATTCCAGTGTATAATGCAGTTTACATGCCATCAAAAGACATACAAATACAATCTTGAGCGTTTTCCTGTAAACATAATTCTGAATGTAGGACACACAAAGCATCACCCTGTGATGTTAAAGGAGCACTGCCATAGCCAAAATACGTGTGGCATCTTTTAAAAAGCAATAATTTCAATCTTTTGCAACAAAAAGTAAAATGCAGGATAGCTGTTTCTCTTCTGCAATGTTAATACTTAAAATGAGAAGTGTTCTGATACAGTCACTTTTAAGTCCTTACGCCACTGGGGGCTGAAGCATTAAGAAAAGAGACAGACAATCTCCAGAGGGAACAGAATGAGAAATATTTTATTCTGTTTCCTTGATAGTTTTTCCTGCCTATTTTGGAGGGAAAGCTGTGCACAAGGGAGGCCTGCTTCACAGCACGCGTATGAAGGCTGTGGCTACCAAACAGGCCAAGCTCAGCTCCTGGAAACATGCTACCGAACCTGAATGGGTTCCTCCCAAGTGCTACATAAAAAGCAAAACAAAATCCCAAAACACTCTGCTTTTTTTTTCTTTTTTAAATTCCTATTAGGTTTTCAGAAAGCAGAAAAAGGAAGGATTTTTTTTAATCTTTATTTTAAAAAGTAAAATAGAAAGTTCGTGTTTAAAAGATCAAGCTCTCTGAATTACAGGTGGTATGGTATGCAATTCCTGTGGTAAAAGAAGGGTTTACACATCTTAAGAGTCCTGAACAAGCCTGAAACCACTTTAAAAGCTTAATGCTAAGAACACCCACCTACTTTCCAAAAAAAATTACCAAAACGTATATACTGAAAGAATGAGCAAAGGCTGATCTGAATGATTATGCAGAGGACGAGAACTCAAATAACATCTCTGAGCTCTCTTCTCACCTTGAGTTGCATCCTAAAATCCTTTAGGATCCTGCTTCTCACTGTGCTTTCACTCCCCCAAAAGGTCAAAAAAACATATATACACTTGCCGTTACATCCTATCTCTGCAGAATTCATACATGAAAGATTACGTTTTATAGTCAGACATCTATTTTATATTTAAAGTTTAAGATTCTGTATGGATTAAATTCAGTTTGCCACAATATAACTGAGTGGCACAAGTTTGATTGCCAATCATTACATCAGAGCAAGAATCAACAGTGAACAAGAAGCGTTATACATAACTTAGAAAAATGCTCTGACTATTCAGTGGTATTTAAATCTAAGTAGTCAGTAATCTAGCACACTGCAAACAATTTCTTTCCTGTTCTGGCTCATTTGGATGTTTCATGAATTTTTTTCAGCAACGGTGTTGTGTAAGGCCTAAATTCTGAAAAAAGAATCATGACACATGCTTGACTTTGTGACTGCAGTTGCACTTCCCGACATGTAACATCAAGTACACAAATAAGTCACTGCAACGCAAACATCCCTCATATTCCTTCTGTTGCACAGGGCAGGACTGAAGTCTTTAAATACTTTTTATTCTAAATTCGTTGTGGGCTTAAAAGGACCCTATTTCTCACACGTGAGTATGTGAGCAAGGAGGAAAATAAATAAATAAATAAATAAGCAAATAAATAACAAACAGATCTTCAACCACCCAGCCTCTGCTTTCTCTGATTCTGTAATTAGGTATCAGGTCACTGTTATTGGCAAAATCGTGTGTTATAGAAAGCGGCAGGAAAGGCAATCAAACAGATACCTCAAAACAAAACAAACAAAAAAACCCCTCAGAGTCTCCATTATGTTATCTATGATGAAATACTTGATTCTACATCCCTGGGAAGAAGGAATAAAATCCTACCGCCAAACCAGAGTTCTCCATTCACCTCGGCAAACACATTTCAGACTCCCTCTGCTCTCAAATCTGCTGAAGCGGGAAGGGAGCAGACCTTAAGCGGATGCTTTGTGATTGGCCCCCTCTTCACCCAGCTGCGTGATCTGCTGCCCTCCCTTTTGCTGGCACTACTGCCAGCGTGGCTGCAGGATCACCCAGATCAGCCGCCGATCCGGCCAGCAGCACAGACACCTGAGTGATAACCACAGGGAAGCAGCGGAAAAGTCCAGTGAGAATACATGGGATCAACCCCTTCCAGTGGCCACACGGATCCCTGAAACCAAATTTTAAGTGACACTTAACACTGCATTTCCTAACGTTAAGCAAATCAACACTTTCCCATTTGCATGCTACTCCTAATTTACTGAACCAACAGTTTTTTGGTACGCAAAAAACCCCATATGATTACCAAGCTTCAAGAAGTTACCGCAACAGAGGGAGGCACTTACCCTCATCATGATTTCTCTTTCTATAATGCTGTCTTCAATAGAAAACATCTCAGACACGGGCCTTTCCTTGACAGGCTCTTTCTTGACCCTCTCCTTCACGCTTGTGAGGTCAGGCTCTGAGATAGAGGGCCCAAGCGAAGACCCGTTTATAGCCATTTGATCAGTTCGAGACACACTAATGGCCTTGGACGGCCCCGGCCTCATGGCCTTGGCCCTGGCAACAGCCACAGAAACGCTAACGTGGTCCTGCCTCAGAGCTCCGTTGCTGACACTTTTACGAGGCCCAGGATATTCTGGAGGAGGTTTATTTGGTATTCTAGCCAAGGCAGCTTGTAACTGAGCGCTATATTCCATGTTCTCATGAAGGGCTGTTATCTGTGACACAGATTCTGCAGTTTCTTCTTCCTCTTCGCTTTCGCTGCTATGTATTAGCATTGTGGCATCGGAGAATGTCTTTTTATGATGATAATGAGGAACCTGCTGAACTTCATGTCCCATCTGAACTGCCTCTTCTGGCTGCACCTGCTCTCGCAAAGTATTCCTGCGTGGCAGAGGGGCATTTAAAGTTTTTAATGCCATGGCTTCTATACCACGTACCATGTTGCTGATGACCTCCAAGCTATGGCGCTTGTTCACAGCTGCATGATGCTTCACTGCCATGAGGGGCTCGCTGACCTCCTGCAGCGACTGGCGGACGACCGGTGAGCTGTCCTCTTGGAACGTCTTTACTGAGAGTTGGACCTTCCGAGTGACCAGGTCAGGACTGCTCCCACTGACGTATTTGTGCCGGTGGCTGGCCAGGTCAGGGGTGCTGGTGGCAGGACGTGGGCGTGGATATGGAGGCGGGGGTCTGAACAGATAATTTTTTAACATATGAGCAGTGTTGTAATTCTGGCTGCTTTGCAGCTGCATATTAGCCAGTTCCGGTGTGCTAACAGTGTGTGAGATGGCACTGGCTGCTGTCTTATTTTGCACAGTGTTATTAGGGTTCATTTGGTCAGAGGGGGCAACAGGTTTGTTATAGCCACCACCCTGGGGCCCATAAGTCATAGCGTAAGGATGTCTCTCTCGAATCTCAGGCTGACTGTAAACTAGGTCTTCCGGCTGGTTGTAAGCATGTGTGTTTCCAATATTGAGATTCCTCAAAGACTGACTTTGGCTATCCATCTGGATCACCCCTCTCTTCATTTGCCTCATGACAGTTTCATAATCTGGAGTTGGCCGGTAAGATGGTACTATGATTGCACTATGTCTGTGGCTGGGGATATAATCAGCTCTCATGATGTCGCTTCCAGGGATGCTCAGGTTGGAGGACATCGGAGATGCCTGAATGAAGTTCTGTGAGCGATTAAGGGAGTTCATGCTGTGGGTGCTGCATACACTTCCATTGGGTCCATTACCATTCAGGTAGCTGAAGTCCATTGGACACCTGTCCAGACTGGTCTGAGACCTACCGTAGAAAGTTTCTTCATTTCCATGGAAAATGCTGTCTGCGTAGAGCAGAGATAAAGATGAGGACAATGTAACATGCAAGGACTCATTCAATGTCATCAAAACTTCAAATGCATTCTGCATCAATGATTAAAGAAGCAGCTTAGTGTACAACTGCAAGGAACATTTGGTCTTGGGAGCATCCTTGAGTCACTGATACTGAACTAAAGCAAAGCTACTGACATAAACACTCCTGACAGTTAGCAAAATATGGTAGCTCAGATCCTTGTGGGAGACATGAAAGGGGAAAGAGAGGAAGTGTTTTTGCCTGAGGTGACAAGAAAGAACAAAGGCAACTTCTCCCTCAGCATCCTGGAAGGATTCACTGTTGCTGCCTTAAGAATCCAGCACTGCTGGTCTGAGGTAATCCTAAAATATCTCTTGTGTTTTCTGTTGATGACTCTGCTTTCTATTTCTCAAAGTAGCAGATGACTGTGAATTGGAAATCCTACTTCAGACTAATCAACAGGGTTTTAGGCACCTCAAATACAATACAGCAGGGTGATCAAGACTCAGGAAAAAAAAAAATTCTACAGATATGCTGAAAGAAAATTAAATGATTCAGCAAAGGATGTTTAAGAGGGCAAAGATGTCATCTTGGGTCACACTGAATGACTTTATCGCAAGACTGTCCATGTCAACAACCTTTTAAGAAAGGAATAGCAGCTCCAAAAACTCTGACACCAGTTTGTTATTCAACAATACAGAGAAGTCTGTGGTAAAACTAAGGGAACTTTCCAGTTCTTCTAAAATTGAAAGTATTCCCCATTACAGCCTCTGTTCCATAGTAAAACAGTGCTAGCCACGAAGTCATATCTTCTACTCTATGCAAAGAACTATAAGTTTTGCAAGAAGTCATTTATTATCAAACTCTACCTTAAAATTAGTCATACAGCCACTGTTCTAAAACTCTACTGGGTATGGCCTAAGAGCTCCTCTGCTGGTGAGAGCACTTCAGCTGTACCTCTCATGAACTGCAGAGAACACAGCCTACAGATTTGGACAACAGGTATTTCAAAAGATGGTGTGGTTAAGGGTGTGAGACTTGAGGTGTTCAGAGGCTCAGCTGTATTCCCTGTCTTGATCAGAATAACTTCGTGCAACCTCGTGTTGGGGGGTAAAAGTAGGCAACTCTCCTTAAGTCTATAAGTATAGTAATGCAGTGAGAAGTTGATGAAAATCAGCAGAAAAGACCAGGACACTATTCTCCCTACAGTAAGAGACATTTTCTGTCTCCTTTTCCCTCATTCCATTTCTCTCTCTGCCCCCAGTTGGCACAGCCTTTGATTGCAGCCATCATACTTTCCTCAGAAACTATTTTTTGGTTCACTGGACTGGAATGCCAAGTTTCAGGTCCATATAACCATGCACAAATATTCCAGAGAAATTTGAAAACTGAAACTGGAACTTTAAACAGAAGCCTTTCTGCAACATTAACTATAAAACTGCAAGTTCTCCTCCAGCAGAAACTCCCATTTGACCATGATGGCATTAGAAATCTAGACATAAGGGGCAGGAGCTTCTTTGCATACATATAAAGTTGAAGTCCATTAAAGAGTACATGTACACTGTAAGTACCTTGTGAATTATGTGTTTCAGTGTAGTGCTCTCCACACTGGACATGCATAGGAGGCAGTATAAATGGGTGTTGTCTTGGCTGAAATAAAAGCACAAGGCAAAAAAAAAAAAAAAAAACCACGCATGAGGAACTTCACCAAAATAGTTTGCTACAATTTTTGCAGATGAAACAGAGGAAAAATGATTCTATACCCTTTCCCCGAATACGGCTCTTTCTTACCAAGCTGAACAAATGGGCCTGGCATTTCTTTATAAAATGGAGACTAATATTTTGTTAATTGTTGTTCAGTTTTGTTAATGAGCCCGAGACTGACTGGTTAGGCTCTTTTAAATTCAGTTTGCTCAGAAAACAACATTCAGGCTCCCAACTCACCTAGAACTTTTCAAAAGTTTATAAAAAGCCCTTGTCCATGAAAAATTAAAGACGAAAAAGAAAACCCACAGAGAAAACAAAAGAACAAAAAAAACACACGTTAATCAGGACAAAAGCAGGAGATGGAACAAATTCAAGGATCTGCAGGTGAAACACTGTCATACGAGCAAGGGGAGTTAGAATAACTTTATTGGTAACCTAAATACTAGATTCCCTTGATAACGAATTACCATCGTCTAATCTTCCTCCAATGATCAGCACCGCAACAAGCGTTTTAACAAAACAAATATCACAGGGGGGCAATTCAGTATTAAATCAGTGAGATGATTTACAGGGAAATAAAGCACAGCTGATGCCATATTCACCAGCTTTGTCCTTTGATAAACTCATGTGCTTTGCAACAGCATTTTACCACCTGCACTGTACTCTCTTGTCTGCAGTCACTGAGCAAAGATAAAGAAAGCATGCACTGACATATGAATTAAGCACAGAAGGAAGACGCTCTTGTCTCATGAATCGTCTCTTCCTTAACAATGGAATAAGGGCTTTTCATCTAGGCTGATTCAAGTAGTGCAAACTATTAGCAAAGACCGTGAGTGCCCAAGGCAGAAAAAGAAACACCAAACAATTTACCTCCACATGCATATGCACACAACAAGCACCAAGCAACAATAAGCCACTGATGAGAGGGGGGAAAAGGGGTTAAAATTCTATTTTCTATGTAAATGGGGAGAGGGAAAAAGAATGAAAGAAACCGAGTGCACATACGAATTCTTGCATACGTAGCGGCTGTTAAGCCAGAGGTGGAAGAGGACAGGAAATACTTCTACTAGATCAATTACTTCTAAGGGCATAAAACACTACTCTTGCTGAACAACTGGGGCAAAGGAGGCTGCCGCTCACAGTCCAAGTAGCAGACGAGCCTGGGAAAACCAAACAGTTTGAAAGCCTAAGGGATGGGGGCAGAGGAAACCTGCAAGAAAGGAGAAAATAACTTCTACTGGAAATGCAGAGTATAGATCTGGAGTAGAGTTTGCTTTGTGATAGATGTTATGGAAACTGTCTTCAAGAAATTACGAGTTATTCTTTTCGTCGTGGGCAAGGCCTTTTTTTTTTTTTTTTTTTTTTTTTGTTAGGGCCCATGGGGAACCGTCTCTTCTGAAGAAACAGGGGAGAAGCTTGAGATCTGCCGAATCTCAATATCCAGTTTAGGGACAACTTGGTATTTAAAAAAAATCCATTAATTAAATATATCAGCATACTAAAATCTCCTGCATGGAGGAGGTTTTTCTGGAAAATCAGCATCATTGGGTGGTCTGACAGGGATAAGAAACACAGTGTAAAATAGCCTCAGAGTAGCTGTTAATAAAATATAGGCTCATCGTGTTGCCGAAACCATGCAAAGGGTCTTAATATGAGAGCAATGAACACAATTCGCAGTCAAGTGATAGAGCCTCACCCCCAAAGATTCTCCTTCACTTCCCATTATTGTCTATTGATTTATCACCGTACAAGACAAATGAATAGGTAGGTGTATAAAGTATAGTCAGGAAGACTTTTTATTTTCTTCCCCCCTTTTCCCCCCCAAAAAAGGAACTGTTCCAACAAGTTAAAAAGACAATTATGAAAAAAAAAAACCTGAAAGTTCAACATGAACAGTAAGCAGTCGGGTTCACTTTTTAATTGACGAGCATGTATTCCTCCCCGTTTGATCTTCCTGAGCCACTTTTTTTTTTGTTTTTAAACTTTTTGCATGCTTATGTTCAAAACCAATAGGCAGCAGGATTCACTTTTCCTGTTAAAAGGTAGATTTCCATTTTCCATATCTATTAGAAGAAGGCTGTTCTTTTCCTTGTGATACAGCTGAGGCAACAGCATAAGAATGCAAATCACACTTCCTCTCCTCACCCTGAATTTTTCACAGCAGACTTGAGGGACCAAACCAGTAGATAGGAAAAATACTGTAACAACGCCTCGGACAATGTAACACACAACCTCTGTGTATTATGATGCCCTAAAAACAAGCTAAAAATGAAAGGTCAAAGAAATATGAAACCCGCTAAAACAGGTTTCCTGCCAATGTCTGGGAAACACAGAATGCAACTTTTAAATCTACTATACCACGTGTAAGCATCAAGAAAGTGGCCTGTGCTGAAATCTGCAAAGATAGCGGTAACTCAATATCACTAACAGCCTAAGCTTAATTTTGGACCATTTTCACAAGCTGTGATCACATCTTGGAGATATGTCAAGAAAACGCTCCTGCCACATTAGTTCTCCATCATACAGCAATAGGCTAATGGAGTTAGCACACTGAGAAGGACTACAAAGCAAGTATAACCTGTGTCACCAATGAAAACTGGCAACCTTCATACAGATAATATTGCCCTCTGTCTAAGGGATCAGCAGTGCTGTTGCTACTCTCATTTAAGGCATTCTGAACTACTGTAAGAAATAATGACATACTAGACATTAAAACTGGATCAATAAAAAGCATGTGCTCAGAACTGACTGGAAAAAAAGATTCTTACACATTGTCTTGCAAAGATTTCATGAAATAGTTAACCAGTTTTGTCAGATTTATATTATTTACAGAGATTTGTTAAAATGAAACAAATACTATTTAAGAAGAAGCTCAGAATCAGGATCTTGGATTGATCATAAAAGTTTTACTTAAAATTACAGTAACTTCACACAGAGAATAGGCTCTTAATCCCAGAAACTGGTAAATTAGAAGTAAATGTGACATAAAACAAAGAGGAATAGAAGAAATACAAGATGAGAAGCTGTAAAATTATATAACGACTAGATTTTTATGGATATAGCACAAGATACTTCAAATTCTTCTCAGGCTGTAAAGGATTATTTTCCTTTCCTTCCCTACATTGAATATACCTCACTCCTGTAGAAAAGATGCTCAGTTTCTGCAGGGCAAATAAAAATATAATGCCTTGAAGACTGTAATTTTTAATATTCAGTGGTGATATTACCCAGGTAAATTAATCAACGGAGGCAGCCACACCCTTGAAGCTCATTTCAATCATATTGCCTGTAAGAAACGAGTTCAGGTGCTTATTTGAAATTTAGAAAGCATTCCATCCTACACAATGGCCCATCCCTTTAGAAATGGTATAAACGTAGAGATCCCACCATGGTACATACCAAGGATGACCTACTCCAAGTGGGCCGCCGTCTGATAGGGGGAGGAGAACTTGATTGTCTGTGGGGGAAAAAGTGAAGAGAAACACTAGGAACTACAACATTACAGTTCTGATTCAAGAGCGAATGAGGAAAACAAGAGATGAAGAATCTGTAAGTACTGCTCATTAATGAGATTCAAAAAAAAATATGAACAGATGAAAATAATTCAGGTCCTCCTCTAAATACAGAAAGTATTCTGATTCCAAAATACACATATCTTCCATTCATTATTGTATTTGGCTTACTTGGAAACACAGGAAAGAAAAACTCTGTTTTAAAAATAAATCAAGCAACAACAACAACATCTCTTAAGCAATAAAAATTGAACATGTCACACAGGCACAGTCTCAGATGCCTTAAAGTGAACACTACATAATGAAAATCTTTCAAAATTCATAGCAATCACTCCAGAGCAATGCACACAGATTGGGAGGAAAAAAGTAACTGGTTAGATAATACCAGCAGAGCCAGATACACTGTTAGAGTAGCCAGTTGCAATGGAAGAAACAATAGTGGAGACAAAAAAAAGAGAGGAAGAAAAAAGTTGAAGGAGGCAGAAATATAGTGCTTACGTGAAGAGAGGAAAGGTGGAATTTCTCCTCTTACAGTTTCTGATCTGGTGAATGATTTTATGTGCAATTAGAGGAAATGCACACAGAGGAAAACAAACAACTATCATTATAACACAGAGGTCAGGAAAATTATTTGGCTAGAAAACACACACTGGAATATGCTGTCATCAATACATGTGACCCTAACATACAAGCTGGCACCACAGGACACTCTGGTATGGAGGAGACCAGTTTCGACGGCAAAAATCTATTTAAACTCCATTTATCTCACTCAGTGACTTCGTGATGTTCTCTATTTTTATTATTTCAAATATTTTTAAGTTGTATACGAAGCCGCTACATACAGCCAGTTCATGGTATCTACATACCTATTGCTCACTGTTTAGAAACAAACAGAAATAAACAGAAGAAAAAGTTATTGCTTTTGCAGTCTCTGTTATAAGCTGCAACGGAACAGTCCTCTCTGTTGATCCCAATATACCACTTCAAACAGGAAATAGTCTAAGCCAAAGGATTATGGGTTTTTGTTTTCTTTTCTGACTGCCATTGTTTTTCCAGGGGAGAGAACCAGGAGCTTTCTTTGAACTCAGTTCCTCTGAAACTGTTAAAATAAATTTGGTATTGGACTATAAAAATACAATATATTCTGCTATGAAATGTCTTTTCTGGTCTTCCGTTCAGCTCCCAAGGACAGTAAATGTCATCCAAAATCTCATCAACGTCTTTTTCCTGTAAGTAAAAAGATCGCTGTATGCAGTTCATCTCACCAGTCTCCCCAATACTCTAACTCAATGTATGTTTATATACTGTGTACACACGCAATATTAGAGAGTTAGACCTTCCAATCTTCCGTTCATTATTTTGGCTTTATTTTCTAACAGATGGCATTACCCAGCTGAACAGATGGGATGTCCAGCTTTAACTAGAGCTGTGATAGAGATGAGACTTCTTTGCAGCTACCTAGCTGGTATGTTAGATATTTTGCAAGGGATTCATATTCTCATTGCTACACAAACCTGGCATGTTATGAAAAGTCCTCAAATTCTAATTCACTCAGTTTATCTCAAACTAAAATTGGCTACATGCTGGTATGCATGAAGTATCCTCAGCTAATAAATTGATTTTTGTCTTATAACCAGCGCCTCAAGAATTCTTCCTCCAATTAGGATGGATTCACCTGTGTGAGAGGGCTAGCTCAAGGCCAGTCCCTCAGTCAGCGCTCAAAGCAGAGACTAAAAGAGAGACTTAGGGCTCTGATTCATAGGCTTTTTTGAGTCATGCTAGGATGGCTACATAGATTAACATTCCCAGGTGTCCTCCCCAGTAGCTCACTTGTTTGATGCATTTAAGAAGCAGATAAATTATACTGCCCAAATCAGGAGAGGAAAGCTGTGTTTTCCATCGACTTCAGCTGCTAGATGGCATCCTCAATAGCCTACTGCAATTCACATTTTGGCATATTAACATATTTCACCTTTCCCTCCAATTTATTCTAATATTCTGGGTCACGAATGGCAGAGACCAAGGGCTTCAATTCACAGTTCTCTGCCAGATCTGGCTGCACGGGGAGCAACATCCAACTGGGGACATGAATCAGGCCTCACAAGCCTCAGAATTACATTTCATTTTCATTCTTTTCTTCCAAATGGTAGTTAAAAAAGAAAAGGGAGAAAGAATAACTGGCACAAGTGACTAGAAAAACAAACAAAAACTGACACACAGAAACTCAGAGCGCTTCCAAAGCAGTGTGTCAGAACATAATTCTGAAAAAAAGAGTACTCACTCTGTGCAGATTTTGTTCTGTTTGTAAAACTTATGTCTTGCTGCAAACAGTCGTGAAATATATTTGGCATTTTCAAGATCATCCTTTAAACACAAGAGAAATTAGGAAAAAAAACCTAATTATTCACTTTGTTATTCTTATCAAGCATTAACAAAGAAGAGTTCTAAAAATTCAATCGCAGTAACGCTTGGTAAGGTTTCTCATGTACAGAAGCGGCTGCCAAGAACATGTCTAGCGCCCTCAAAAGCGTTCAAGGCATTGAACTACTGAAATATAGTGGCATGCCTTTACACGCTGCCACTTCACTGCTAAGTCACGGTGGGAGGGGAGGAGGGACAATGAAGAAAAATGGCTCAAGCTTGCTGGTCTAGTTTCCATACTGGCCTTGGTTCAAGGAGACATGGAGAGATTTTAAATGGTGCAGAACAGCACTGCACCCTTCCTTGAGTCCCCGTATGTGCACGTATGGGAGCCTGCGCACAGTTTCTACATCTGTATTTATGCCAGCATGAAATGTAGTACAGCACTGTGAACGTTTCATCCAACAAGCACTTCAGATTTTTTGCAAACTTATCAGCATAGTACAATTTAGGATGCCTAGAAGAGAGTGCAAACATTGATAGAGAAATAAAATTAATTTCACTCTCCACATAAAGGAGAATGCACAACTTCACGGTGGGTGGTTTTATGGGGAGAGAGTCCCTTTGGGACAATGGAATTTTAAAACTTTATTTTTTATATAAGCAGGTTTCTTGATGACACCGATTAGATCTTTTTCTTACTGTGTGAAAGAGCACATTCTCTTCTTTGTTGATCAACTCTAGAACAATTGAAGACTTGTTATGTGCTATATTCCCAATGTCATTCCACCTGTAGAAGGAAAAAAAAGTTGGAACATTTGCCAACACATACATTCAAACATTTCACAAACACATTAAGAGTCCCTTAGTCAACATCAGTCTCATTTAATGGGAAAACTTCTCAGTAGCTATTCGGTGAATAAACACAGTCAGGAAAATAAAGAAGTTGTGTCCTTAACCCAAAACAGGAGAGTCAACAGTTCTCTCTCAAAATACTCAGTAGAGGAATCACAATAAAAGATAAACTGAAAGTACATTAATGATAAACTTTAGACTGAATTGAAGCATCTTTGTAGTGATTGACTTTAGCCAAGTGGAAAAAAAATATGCGGTTCTGTCGTGCCATTCCATTCCAAATGCCATTTCGAACTTTCCCATAGAGCCAATTCTTCCTAAAGAAGGTTAACACAGCAACATGGTTATGCAGGCTATGCATACCATGTTAATATTCTATGTTCCCAATCTTTTTTTCAAGTAATTGTCAGGTTACACAAGATCAGAGTTATAATCTTCTTACAAATAGCTGACAGACACATTTGCGTACATTGCATGCAATCCACGGGGATGGAAAGGACTTGTTTGTTCTGTTTGCAGCATGCATTCCTCTTCATGTCATGGCAGGATGCTTGAAGTGCATATTTCCAAAGAGCACCAACTATCCTTTCTACATTTAAGAAACTTCTTGCGTTTGTCACCTACACTTTAAGCAAGTCTTCAGAATGCCATAGTTAAAAGGAATACCTAATTTCTTCATAAAATTACACAGGGAAAACATCAGATCAAAGCCTTTTTAAGGCCAAAAAAATAAAAAATAAAAAAGAAGAAAAGAATGACTGAAAAAAAAGAAAAAGGAAAAAAAGAAAAACTCTTCCTGCTCAAGCCTGATACAAGCGTTAGCTACTGACTAAATATTACTGTACCTCATCACAAATAATCCATTTGGTTGCACAAATGTTCGTATTTCCATAAAAGGAAGGTCCATAAGGGACCAGGAAAAATCCATTGTAAGTTAACAATGATATTAACAAAAACAGCCCACGGAATAGTAGCAAATAATAAAAGGAAGCAGTAAAACCTTTGCTTCCCTGGAATCATGGAGATTTTTAGCAGCATCTTCACACAGGACAGGATTTTATAAGAAGTAACAAATGCCACAAAAGATGATTAATGAAAAGCCTTAAATGATCCCTAATCGCCAAAATAAACAATAGTACAGACAAGTAAGCGACACAGCCAGGATTTTCAAAATTATGGGATAAGAAAGTTCAGCTTTTTACTGGGGCACCTAAATATGGCAACCAGGTTTTCAGAAATGTTGAACACCTGGGCTGCCAGCAGTGAGGTTTAACAGATTTGCATTCAGATGCATCAAAGAGGCAGACACAAAGGCAAGAAAAGAAAAGGGATCAAAGCTTCGTAAGTAGAACAAGACACATGACAGAAAACTACGTCTTTCTTGCCGTCAAACCCATTCACAGACATCAGAAATTATTCTTTATCACATCTCTTACGGCCAAGAGGCTAGTCCTGAAAACAGTGAGGTGAGTTCTTCTCAGTTAGAGGACTGGCACTGTTGAAGTCATATGTAAGGAAGGACACCCCCCCCCCCCCCACACACACACAGAGCTCTGAAAAAAAAAAAAAAAACCCTCACTTTAAATACAGAAGTCATTAGGTTTTTACCTATAGATCACAGTTGTCCTTCCAATTCTGTTTTTTATGAAGATGCCCATGAAGAAAATACCGAGGTGTATGTCATTTCCATGATTATCCTACACAAAAAGCATATATATTTAGTTCAATAAAGAAATTGGCCAAAGAACACATAAAAACACAGGTTGAACTACCAAACAAAAGCCATTCTTTAAGACGTAAGGCAGGACAGTTGCTAACCAATATTCTGTTGTTCTGTTTGACTCCGATTTTCATTATTTCAAAGCAGTTAACACTTAAGTGGATTCAGTCTGCTGATGAGTGAGAGCAGATGATGGCTTAATGAGCTCAAGGCTCTGTTTTGTGAAACAACAGGAACACCACAAACTGGCATTATACAATACCAACATGTTATAATGTTGGTATACAACATACATTATATAATACCCCATGTTCTCTATTATTGGAGTTATAGCTACCAAGAACCCATATGACTACCAAAAGCAATATTCTTCTTTCCTACTCACAGTATTACTCATGCCATTTGGTGAAACAGGTAGCGATTTCTGGAAACCACACCTGGAGATGGAATCCCTCCCAAAATCTATACCCTTCACACTTCCTCCTTTTGAGCACTTTGTGCAGGAGCTCACACCTTGGCACCCGAAAAAGTACTTGTATTTCTGTACAGACAGATTCTCTATTGCTTTTCAGGCTATTGGTTGCATGCATTTCACTACCTAACATCCACTATCCTTGCATTGTTTTCCAGAAATTCTATTGTTTTTGTGCGTCGCCATGTCTCCTTGCAGCCCCCTGTGGGGGAAACATGAACTCCTGTTCCACTTTGCACATGCTTGTTTTCTTAAAATTCCTTTTTCATATTGCAACAAAAGCTTAAAAGCTAATGACAAAGAGATTTTGGTACGTTTACCAACAAAAACAATTCCCCCCCCAGCTGCATACACAGTAATTAATTCACACTTTTGAGCGGTAAACAAAAATCATGATAACACAGATAGTGTGGTTAAAAAGAATGCTAAAAGAAAGGATATGAGAAAAGTTACACACGAGTTAAACAGGAGCCCCTGCATTTTAATAGATCAGATTTGAGCCATTTTCCTGGCCTTCTTGTATTTTATCCCTAGAAGGCACGAATGGAGTAGCTGCACCTGTTTCTAACCACTAAGGGTTAGCGCTCTGGCAAACAGAAGACGGACACCAGGTTTCAAGCCCCTGCCTATGTGCTGATTCTCAGCGCTGCGCATGCCAGGATTCCTCCACCCATACTCAGTCAGGTGTGGTTCAGCAGCCGACAGGCCTCAGTTTAGTCCGTTTAGAGGAATAAACTTTCTTCTGTTTTGTCCCAAACACAGCTTTAGTAAGCAAAGACATTGCGAAAAACTTTGAGGAAAAATTATGTATTTCTATCTAAATACATATTTTTATATATATGTGCACGTCAGAGGGTGTGTGTGTGTGCATGTGTACTTGCAAAAGAAGCAGATTTCTAATAGAATTTTTTAACAGGAACAGAAAAAGAAATTTTTAATCTGTCCCCTTCAGATGCATTTCTGTTTGTCCACAATGCCAGCCTGCTGTTTTCTGATATAAGGATAACATCTTCCTGCAATCTGGAGAGCACCCAATCCACCGCTCATATGTACTTTCCTTACACGCAATAATATCTAATGACAATTCCAACACAGAATTGTCATTTCAGCAGCCCACAGCGCTAGAAGGTGTTAATGTGAGGAAAACTTTGATCGGCAGTTAAGGTTCCATGATTTTGGGGGTTGCTGGGGGTTTGGTTTTGTCATTCAACTCCCAAAATCGGCCTGAAGGGCAGGATCTTTTCACTTTCGACTTCAGCAGAAGCCGAAGGGCTTTTTGTTTGGCTGGGGGGGTGGGGGGGAGTGCTGTCTGTTTAAGAGCCGTCTTTAACTAGCAGAGGATTGCTAAGCAGTCCTTCAGACAGCACTCAGAAAGGAAAGCAAGGAGCATCTCACCTTCCCAAGTAAGAAGGGACTTTGAGCAGCCCTGGCTCATACGACCTCTTGGGTGGAAAGGATTTTGGTGGAAGAGAAGCAACAGGGTCCACTAGGGGCCTAAGATATCCTCATGCTGGAAAGTCCATTCAAACTACCAGAATCACTTCATCTTCTGGAACAGCGAAACACGGCTGTTTCTTGTCGACACCGGTAACTTCTATGCGTTCCAAAGGTCACTGCAGACCCTTGTATCACTTAATTTAGAGGCTCCTTTATAATATATACTAACATTTCTAACATACCTTCACAGGGAAACTCTCCTGCCCAAACCCATCCAGGCGCTCCACCTCATGGATGTACATCAGCTCAGCTTCTGCTGCTGTAATGCCACTGCAATTACAGCAACAAAAGGCAAAACATACTTTAATATTATAAGCACAGAGAAACTACTTGTGAAAAAACGGCAGGTTCACAAACCACTTTAGACAATGCTTCAGATATCCCACCTAGAAACATACAACACAAATCTAACTTTCAACATTAGGATCATAATCAGGAAGAGGAATTTTCCTATATGTTGCTAGGGGAAGGTACAAAGCACAGCTCAAATTACAGGTGTAATAAACTCAATTGATCATATTACTCATTTTCTTCTGCACACTTCAAATCTTTTCCAGGCTTTATTAATACATCAGGTCATTGCATCAGGATAAGTCTAGTTTTGGATGGCCAATTTGACTCATGGACTGTAATCTGCAAGTGAAACAAGTCCACTGAAGTTGCATAAAATGACTTAAAAGGGAAGACCTTTGTTTTCATGTTGGTTGTTTAAAAACAGGCTCTAAGTCTATATTTTGAGCAGATTCTCTTCCATAATAGAGAATGAACTGCCTGAAAACTTATACACGCTTGTCTACACATGCTCCCTGTTACAGCTCAGGAATTTGGACAAATTTCAGTTTGCAAAAGCAGGTCAGAATAGATTGTTGCTTGCTCCAAAAGAAGGCCACTACTAATGGTTCTCCTTTTTGATCCTCCTTACCACAGCTTACAGACACGGAAAGGCAGGAACTGGATAATACTTGGGGGAAAGAGGGAGAGAATTGCGATGGAATTTGAGCTACCTGCTGAAGCGAGCTAAGTATTTGAGCTTTGCGTTCCTGAGATAGCACAAAAGAGCACAGCAGGGGATGGAAATCTTCCCTTTTAAGTCTGTGGTTTAACCAAGATCACACAAGCAGCTCAGGGCAGAGGGACAGAAGAACAGACCCAGGCCTATTCACGGCCAACTGGGAAGCTATCCCTTTGGTTGCATCAAAGGCCCAAGTCTGCCTTAAATCTCACACTGAGAATGGCCTACAACTCAGAGACCGGCATTTGCCCCCTTACAACCATTTTCTGTTACATAGTGAAGAATGCTGCACCTTTGACATAATATTCCTATTTTGTTTTATATAATAAAGCTTTAAATGCAGATTCATAACATAATTTGAAACATTATTTCCAATGATGTACAGGCACTGCTTTTTTTCTAAGGACAGCACTCTCTAGAGGTTTGAATACTTCCACCACCAGTACACCTACACGACACCAAAGGAGTTTGCTTACAAAAAAGGTATTTGTACTGCAGCACTAACATGTACACTCCTAGATTATTTACTAGTGACAGCTTATTATATCTTTTTCATGATGGGACTTAAAGCGCAACATGACAAGGTCCCATCTGCTGTTATTTTCATTTGCATTACATTGAAAGAAGATAGCTGCTTAGCGTGTGTCTCTCTTGAACGAGACAGACACTCGGACCACCTCTGATTAAGTCATAGGGTCTTTCACCATGAGGACTTAAATGAAACCATAAAGAGAAAGGAATCTATCACACAATGCAAGTACTGTTGCACATAGTCGTTAAACCTTATGGTGGCAATGCCTATTTACTTGGGATTAAGTTCCTTGGCCATTTTATGGTTGTAAGAGGCAGAAAATCTTTTGTTACAGACTAATTAAAAATCTAGCTAGACATAGCATAAAAGTAACATGAAGATGGGCTAGTTTACCACTGTTCGAAGAGGGTGGTGAGGAAGGGGAACACAGGGATGACATTTAAAAACAAACAAACAAAAAACTGAATGTTAACGTGTCAAGCTGACCTGTGAGTTCGGTGTTCCTGAGCAACCTTTTGAGTCAGCTCCTCCAGGACAGCTTCATCCTGGGTCCAGTCCTGTAAGAGTATGAAGGAGCTTCAAAGACCCATTATCCAAAAAGACAGACAACAAAATGCAAGACAAATTATGATGGTACGTGTTCTGGTGTTGTTTCCTGTTCATACTCTTGCAGATAGCTATACTGAGAGAACCTAGCACCAACTGCAATGAAAAGCCAGTGCACATGCTTGACCACAGGGTGCTTAAAACTTGCAAGAAAACCATGAGGGTCTGTTTGTTTGTTTGTTGGAGGAAGGGGGACACAGAGGGGGTGGACACTTTTCCCAAATACACAGCAGTACACACAGAGCATGGATAAGGGATTTTTTTTCCTGGATAAGGGTCAAACAAGCCTTTAAAAATACTTGGAAGGCTAAAAATGAATGCACACCTTTCAAATCAGCCAAAAACAATGCAAATAAAATTAGCATAGACATACACCAAACAAAATGCAGTTACGGGTCTTTGCTGTCCAGCAAACTGCCGGTACTTCCTTCCATGTGTTAAAAGAAATAAAAAACTTCAATATTCCTTTAAATATGTAACGAAACTCCTTTTATGTTTTCAACACATTTCTGAGCAGAAATTCCTATCTTTCACAGATTTAGTAATGTGGTGGAAATAATTCTGAAATAATCAGGAACAAGTTAATAAAGGAAGCCTGGTCATAAATTCCACGCAAAAAAAAAAAAAAGTTGAAAAACTTACTAGTAAAACCTCAAAGTTCTTATTTTATTTAAAAAGAAGCCTTAACGCTGCATGTATTGTACTTAAATACACTGCCTGCTTCTTGCTCAGTGGGGCCCTCCCTCTGATATTTGCTTCTGCCACAAAAAAATGTGAAAGTGGTAGCGTGCTAATGAAAAATGTCATAGTACATGCCTCTACACAGCTACACACCTGTGGGGTGTACTGTGTACATAACTTTGTTCTTTTCACTGCTGAAGAAATGCCATTTGACACACATTGTAGCCTCACAAGATCAAACACTACAAATGTAGCTGCCCCTCCCTCACCAGCTCACTTCACTAATGAATTTATAGCAACATTCTCGTTGGAGGCTCTTTCTATGCCTGAGATTCATTCAAATCCTCCCACTTGCTTTAGGACTAGTTTATATCTGCAGCAATTAGCAACTGTCACAGTACTTGCAGTGAAAAATTACTATTACGTTATACAAGTAATAGTGCCTAGAGGACCAGCTGATTTAAGCATAGAGTCCTGAAGACTGTAGGAAGCTGATACTTTGCAGATCTTGCTAAATTCAGCAGTAGTAGCATAGGTCCAAAACAGAAGAGAGGCAACTGTGACACAACAAAGGACAGCTGACCCCAAAATGGGATATGTATATTGAAGGGACTTTGCAAAAAGGCACTAAACTTGCAAAGTGACATCCTGACTACACATTTCTCTGTCCATATTGCAGCCATCATCTTTCCCACTTAGGCTATAATATGTCACTTGATAAGCTATCAACTATATGCAAAATCAATCAATTACCTAGTAATAAATAAAGAAGACCTAACAAAGAAAGCCCCCTCCACCAGTCTGGCTAGCAGAAGTTCCTTAGTGGAAAGACAATACCAAAACCATGTTCTAGGTATGCAAAGCACACTCATATTGCTACGTACTCGTTAATCACTCTTCTTCCTGCTGGATTTCACTTTCAGGTGGTGTTGAACTCTCTGTCTAACAGCCCAAAATTGCACTTTCATTTCCCTGCGCAACAATCACCTTTTTGAAGTTTAGAATACACTTCCAGCTTACAGAAGGCTACAGTTCCTATATAGCCGAAAAATCAAGGTAATTGGGATGAGCTGCTTCCGGAAGTGCCTTTCTCAGACATTCAAGTTACAATGAATCCCTTCTTGGAGATGCCTCTGCCTCCCTGCTAGCTGTAGGGAGAAACCAGATGTCTAACTTTTCAGAAAGGGGAACCCCACTCCACTTCCAAATTTTGCTTCCACTCTGAAAGAATTTCAAGTTCTTTTACATTTTATGAAGCTTACGCTCATGCTCTGTGCTGCTGGAGTTGTTAGTCAGAGATAAAGCCAGCCCTAAACTCAGCAGTTTTTTGCAGTAAACTATTCTCCCAGAGGGGCTCAATGTCATGGGTTGCAAGCGTCTGGCATCTATCACCACGGTCTAATGTAATCAGTGACCTAAAACACTTCCCTCAGTGTTCATATTATTTGCTAGTTTCCAATTTAAATTTCAAATAATAAGTTTACAGCACAGTCCCTGTAGGGCATTTTCAGACCTCCTGATTCATGCTTTATTTCAGTCTAACAGTCAATTGATTTAAGTTCGCATTCTCTTGAGCAAAGTCTGGATGACTTATCCTGTGATAAAACATTTCCTACATCAGCTGTCCACATACCCCTTGGTTATGCGGTATTACTAATACTGCAGTACTGCTGATATACACCCTTCTAAATAAAACGCAAATTCTTAGTTGATTCAATTAAGTACATTTCTTTTGTTGACATCTATTCCTAGCAGAGGCTTAACAAGGACTGAAAAAGGGTTAAATCTTCACAGCATGTATTAGCTCAGTTACAATCAAATACATCACAGTTTTGGGGAAGCAAAGTTTATTTCAGCCGTTAACAGTACTCTATTATCAATAAAGCCATCTCTGAGGCATGGAGGAATTATTCATAAAAGACCACAAAAGAAGGGGAAAAGTAACTCACCATAGGAAACAAGACATATTCTCGGAGGAAGTCATGAGATTCAAACTGATTATAGTCTCCAAAATCCGCTGGAAAAAAACAACACAACTATTATTTTAGCACTTTCTGCACATGTTAAGACCTCACTCAGCCTTTGCACAGATGCTTGATATCAAGTGGGTGACTTCCTTCTGAAGTCACAACCTAGAGCAAAGCTTTTAACATGGAGGTCTGAAAATAACAGTGTTATTACTAGCAACCAAATAACAGGCAACAAGTAATTTCTCTCTTTTGTTCCTTTATTTTACAGCCATCTGCAATACTTTAAACTATTAGGGATGCAAGAGCTGCTTTTCTGTGGCCTTCATGAACTAGTATCACCATCTAACAAGCCTAGGGTTGCCCAGATGGTGCACACTTGTGCTTCTCCAACACTCACAGCTCTGACCCGGCAAAAAAATTTTAATCTACCTCTGCTACAATTCAACACAATTGTATGACAGACACTTAATTTTACAGCCTAGGAGGCTGAAATCCACTGGCCAATTCTATTAAAAATGAATTGTCAATAAACAGCACAATTTAAATAGATGTCTTATCTTTATCCACCACTATAACAGCCCACTGAGTCATTTTCCTTTAATTGACTGGGCTTTCACACCTTTCTACTTGCCTCTTCTCCTTCTATATCTCTTTAGGAGCTACTCATCTGCATGCTCACTTTCACTCATAAAATGGGCTGAGGATTCTTGTCTAAACGTCCTTGTACAGAGTTTGAAAATGCTTCCTAAAGGCTAAACTACTTTAAAAACAAAACAAAGCCTATATTTATCTATCTGTTAAATACACAACAGCTTATATCAAAAGGATATCTTGCCGGGAGGTTTTTATTTTATTTTAATTGAACTGCATCAAACGCCATCTACAAGATTCTCATATTATAGAAGCTGGAAATCCCCATCATAAATCATACTAGCTAAACATTCTTTCAAAGCTTCTAGACAACTGCACACATTGCAGGATGCCAAAAATGCAGTTTCATTTTGTTTTCACCTCGGAGTTATGTTTTAACATAAAGAAATCAGAATGAACATGAAACAGAGTCTGCAGCTTAAAAGAAATAAGTATTTCAAATATTCTTGGTTGCATCCCAAGTAAAGGACAAAGAGTAATACAAGGTCATAAATAAAGCAAACAAGATTAGGTGAAGCATTTTGATGCAACGGTCTTTGAAAGATAACAGATTATGTAGAAAATTCACAATAAAACTGATTATTGCAAACTGCTTACAGTGAGACTGACTAGCTCCCAAAGCCGGCAAAAAGCTCCAGAGATAAGAGACCAGTGTAACAGATTCAGTATCTATTTGCAGTAACTTGCATACTGGAAAAACTTCATTGACTCAAATTCAGTAAGGACACATCCTTTCCTTTTTTCATAAAACATTTCAAGACTTGACAGGAGACATTTTTACTTCAATTTGTATCCAAAAAATAAGACACTACAATAGAACTTCCATTGCCCTAAGAAAGATCATATTAACATTGCTTTTAATTACAATTAGCATTTCACTAATATTACTTGTAAAATATCTTGATCCGTAATATCTTGTAAAATATTACTATTTTATATTACTATTTTACAAGATAACTTCAGAGAACTTAAAAACGTGATTGCTGGTACCTCTCTAGAGTACCGTGAGGGAAGCTCGTGCCACCAGTGCCTAATGACCTGGGTTTCAACCTGATGAGTACCTACTGTTCCCCTCAATGTCAGAAATAGGAAGATGTTTAACTCCTCTGAAAATCCATTCTTTAAGACAGCTGTAAAGAATCTTATATATTACCAAAGGCAGTCAGAAATAGAATATCATCCTTACAAACAATTCCCTCTTGCAACTGCTAGACTTGGTCAAAATGGAGAAGGATGTTTTAGAAAGTCACAAATGAAGTCCGAAAAAGTTTCATATTGACAACAAAGCACTCCACAAATCAGAGAAGCCAGGACTGAAGCACTGCATTTTAGAATCAGATTCTCCCATTTAAAAACATTACTAGGACAGGCTATACCACAGAATCTTAAATTTTCAAGGATCAGAACTACATGGTCCTTATTATATGTATACTCCTTCTGCCCTCTCCCCCCTGCCATCAGAAGGCATGTCCAGCGCATGATAGTTGAAATTCTGCCTTAAGCTCTCATAGTCATGGATGCACTGAAATACACTTTCTTCAAATAGAGAGCTTCCTCTTCTGTCCATATACATTATGCAATCTCACTTTTATTGGTGTCCTAAGGATGCTCAAAATAAAAATCACACTGTTAGAACTAGTTTATTATTAATTTATAACTCACATAACAACTACAGTCATGTGTTCTTCCTATACTTCAGATAGCAATATAGAGCAAAATGAGTTTTTAATTAAAGGTAAAATTAAAGCTGCTGCTATACTCTTTGATGTAATTCCATTTCAAACTAGAGAACGTGAAGTAAATTCTTTACTAAAAAGTGTTCCATAGCTGAAGTTGGAAGAAATGGAGCTTTGTTCAGATTCAGTAACAAATCAATTTTGCAAACGGCAACGTTGAACACTATGATGCAGTCCATCATTCCCCTCCTGAGGGTGCAAGTCATTCAGCAATGACAGTCCTTTTTTAAACCAATAGGAAACTTAACTGTTGTGAACAGGGGTCATGTGCGGCCTTAACTAGTGCCCAGTGAACATCTGGATCAAACCAAAAAAAAAGGAAAAGTTGAAAACAGGCTATAAGGTCACATCACATTACCTTGCACTGCCAAACCAGCTAGCCGAATTCCCTGCTCCAGCGAAGAACGTAATCGGCCATCAAGAACATTCTTCTTCACTTGTAGGTAATACTGATACCTACAAACAAGAAAAGAGAACAAATTACAAAGTCTTGTAATTACAAAGTCTTGCTTGCCTGTTTTCCACAGAACAAGAGACTGTTGAAAGTAAGAAAAATTCACCATAAACACATCATGTCATTAAACAGCAGTCCATGCCTGAAGTTAGAAGTTCCACATCATCTGCCAGGCACACGGACATCACAATGAGATTGCCATGCGGACAACGTTTCCAGGTGTACAAAAAGGAAAATAAAAAGTTCTAGTTTGTATTCCCAAGACCATATAGAAAAGTAGTATCTGCTGGGATTACCTCTTCCATAAATCCTGCAGGGGTTACCATGCATTCTCCAATACAGAAAGAGACTGTTCCACATTTCTTCTATGGTTTTTGCTCCAGGGTCACCATTTTGATAAGAAATGGAATTTTAGCAAAATACTTTGGCCGACTGATTTAACTTGAGCTGGGGACCATAAAGAAATTCTTTATATTGGCATCCCTTATCCATAAGGATGACTTAGACCCACAAATCAAACAAAAGTAACTAATAGTACTATGCACCTGCTGATCTCCAGAAACTGATCACAAGGGTGAACTATGCTTGGCTGAAACCACAGTAACAGAAACTACACATTTCACCTTGCACTTCTAGCAGAGTAACCGAGGACAAACAAGAAGCTTTCCACAGAAGTTTTACAAGTTACAGTGTCCCCAGCCTTGCAACCCTCCCATCCGCTGACCTGCGTTAGGCACACAGCACAGGTGGCTGAAGCAGCAGGGATATGGACCAATCCCTCCGACATTATCAGGCTAAAGTCCAACAGAGACAGCTTCGTCACTAGGCCACAACGTTTTATTCTGCAGGCACCAACGTGTGTTCCCCTGAGCTAGCTGGCGGACATGGGTGGTAAAATCAACAGGGGACAAGACAGGCTGAAGGAATTACAGCCACCACTGCAAGATCACCATATCAGTCACTGATGTGCCAATAATCAAATACAGTTGAGTTACAACTTAATGATCCAGTGTCCAGCAGCTCAAACTTTGGGTGCACACATACGTAACCCATCACAACAGACACGAAAAACAGTTTCTTCCTCAGCTGATATGCAAAAACTCATCAAGTCTGAGCCCAAAGATATTGTACCAGTGTAGCCACAGCTCGTGTGTGCCCTCACAGCCTCCCGCGTCCAACCTCCAGACCTACCAATAGTAAAAGATGGGTCTGGGTGACCGAAGCTAAGAAAAACTAAATGCCAAGAAACAAAGAACAGGAGTTTCTCAGGCTATGACCAGACACGTCAGTGTGGTTGCAGCTGAGTCAGGTTATGAGGTTACTGCTTCAGCTCCTCAGCACTGCTTCCTGACAGAGGCCACTGCTTCCTCCGTACGGCGCGCCTGCTCATCCCCTCACACAAAGGGCATCCCCTCAAAGCAGCATGGATTTAAAAAATAAAAATAATTGCTTGAGCTAAACCAGATCATTCTGACAGAACTGGGTTAGAAACGAACCATATAGAAGCGTGCCAGCCGGTCTGAAAGACTGCATCCTCCACAAGGAGGACAGTGAAGAGCAGTCAGGAAAAGACTGGGGGCAGTAAACTCTTAGCTGGGCTCAGCTGCAGCCAGCACACCACATCTTGGCCTTAACCTTGAACCTTTGGGATTAGCAAATAAGCAGTTCTTGTCCTGTTCTAATGATTTCAGACAGGTGCGTGTCGGTTCTTTTTTAATTGCCTTCCTAGGCAATTAACAAGGCAATTAACCTTTCCTTCTTGGAAGAGAACCACAGTAACAACATACATGCTACAAGGATTTCACTGTAGAACAAATATATATTCTATACTATACAGTCTATAGTCTATGCTATAGTCTACATTCTATACTACACTATATAGTCAAACTATACTCACAAATGTTACCATTTAACTCTGCGGAGATAGTAGAAACGACCTGGGTGCTTCAAAAGAAAAAAAAAAAAAAAACCCAAGTCATTCTTTGAGAGATGTTAATCAAAATAAGGCATTTTACATTTCTCTTCAGTTAAGTCTGCAATGTGAGATGCAAGAACTTGCCACTAGACAGCACCAATGCTCTGACCAGACCTGTACTCGCAAGGTAACAGCACCGGCTACAAGCATTTTCAGCGCAGAGGAATCTTCTCAGTGGAAGGCCTGTGTACATGATCCTTAACATCTCAGCCGTTCCCTTTTGAGCTGACAACTTTCACGTGCGCTTAAACGGCAATTGTTGGGCTAGCTAGCTTCAGGTTGGGAACCTAGCTTTAGGTTCCTTCTCCCTCTATCTCCTCAAAAAGAGCAAACACAGAACATTTTCAAATAGGAAAAAAATCTCATTTAAAATGTTTACATTTAGCTTTCACATAGACTAACAAAGATTAAAAAACATCAGTGGGAACTGAAATTTGACTGAAGGGAAGGGAGTGTAAAAAGCATACTGCTTCTCAGTTTGATCCTTGTGCTTCAGCCCCAGGTTTCACACTTGCTTGATCCAGGGGACAAAATCGGCTTCTTTCCAGTTCTTTGCAATGAACTAAATGAACTAAATCCCAATTCTGCAAGTATTCATGCTTTCGTACAAGCTTCACATAAGCTGCTTTGTCAAATATGCAGGTGAATAAGTGCTTATCGAATCTTGTTTTAGAGACGTGTAATGCCAAAGCAGGCTGTTTATTTATGTCACTGTAGTATATATATATACACAAGTTGCAAGAAAAGTAACACCCTCATCTGCCATAAAGCTCCATATAGTTAGAGCTACTGCTAAAATGAACACTAAGTTAATAGATTACACAAAAGTCAAAAATGTAAAATCTTAAAGTGAAATCCTAGCTGTATTGAAATCAAGAGTGCCATCAGCTTTAGAGGAGCTGGGATTTCAACTACAGTGCCCACAAAAACACAGATGAACCACAGTGAGGATTATCTATATAAGCATCAACCAAATATAGGACATTAATGCAGTTACTGTAATATCAAATATTATGATTAAAGCTTTCAAAAGGAATCGTGATGTTGGAGATCTCCAATTTTAGTTTGCCGATACTTCAGAAAATCTGTTTTTAAGAAAGCATTCAGCACCCACTGTATGAAAAAGCCGCTCATTTAAAGGTGTTTTACCATGAAGGTCAGAAACAGGTCACTTACAAATCTTAGCAGGAATACTCTACAGTATTACAGTACAGCATTGCATCTACTAACACTGCAGCAGATTAAAAGTATCGGATTTATTGTATATTATGGATCACTGTGCGAAGAGAGTTTGAGAGATGTATACAACTTGTTCTGTCATATTAACTAGTGTTTCCAACAGAGAACACCTGTGGAGAAAATTGGCAGCTTTCAGAGGCAAGCGCATGGAAAAACAATCACCGAGTATGCTTCTGACATCTTTTTTCCACGGAAGTGGCAAGATAAATTGAAGACGACCGAGACAGAAAACCATGGTTAGCGATAGCTCCATCCTTACTCTTGGATGGAGAGTGACTGGTCACCCACAGAAGGCGTCCCCTGGCATATCCTTTAATTACGGCAGCATAAGGCACAAACTAGAATCATGAATTCCACTTTCCAGGAAGAGGAGGAGCTGGGTTGTCACTGAACAACCTGGACAAAACTCTGCTAAAGGCTGTAACAGCTCTATGAGCCACGGATTCATAGCTGAGTTGTGCTGCAAAACTGTGGTTAGGCTTTCTGCCCGTTCAACAGATAGAACAGAAATTGGCCCATATTCCATCAAGGATTTGAGGCTCCTCTGTCTGAAATTATGTTAAATGTTGTTATTATGTCACGAGCTGAGATTACACTTTGTCTGTTTGGATTGCAGAAGCGTATCTATAATTTGAAGGAAATCAAACATTTTAAAAACGATTCATCTGTAGATTCACTGAGGGAAACTGTTCCAAAACAGCAAATAAAAACATGCATTTCATAAGCCTCCGATTTGGTGGTTTATCTGGGAAAGCAAATGGAAAATGAACAAAAGAGAAGTCTGCAAACTGTACCCCAAAATAATAAAAGCCAAGAAATTCAAAATTAAGACTCACAAAGCTTTATTCAGAGGGCCAATATGGCATACTAGGGGAGTGCATGGCAGAAGACAGACCACACCACAGGCAAGCGGGCTGAGAGCTGAAATCTAGCCTTGTTTCTCTTGTGCTCATTTTGGGTTACAATTTTTTAGCAGTCTTTATGTGTTCAATATAAAAAAGGCTACTACAGTTTGCCAGCCTGTAGCTAATTCCAAGGGGAATGGGAGTGGACAACAAGTCTGAACAAAGCCATAATTAGAAGGATATCATTTCCCACAACTCTATTTAGCCAACACAGAAAACATTAAGCGTATATTTGCATCTATTGCATCAAAAAGCATACTTTATAAAGTAAAGAAGCTGCAACTGGACAGTTATAAGACAACATCTGAACTCTGGTATATTTTAGCGATCAATATTGCATCAGAGAAAAAACCCCAAATGGTACTAGGAGACAGAAGATAAGGGTATTTGTTTAAAATTTAATTATAAGACCTATACTCAGACATAGCTATAGTTGTGTAAATCTAGAGTAACTCCATTTGCCCATACAGTTTGTATAGATGTCATTGAATTCACTGTACTCTTCAATCATCACTTTTTATCTGTTGTATAATCTCTACTGCTGTTTTAAATATACAGAAGATAATTCAGTTGACTTCACTGGTTTGCCTTCTCTTGGGCAGCAAATTTTTCAAATATTACAACCCACGCAGAACCTGGCTTGAACAACGTTGGAAGTGACAGTCTACAAAAGCAAGAGCATGGAGTTAGTTCAGCAGAGTGCACTGCATCTTCGCACTTTTCCTACTACAGACTTCCATAGAGAGCCGCAAGGCAAGCACCTTATTAATAATTATTCATAATATTATCATACCTGACAGCCCTAAAAATCAAGCAGCACCCAACTCTGCTAGGAAATGTACAAGAACAGAACACAAAAAGCTTATTTCCTCAGGGATTTACAATCCAAATATATGTAAATATATATTTTTATACATATGCATACATATTCACATAGATGTGTATGTAAACATAGACAAGATAGAGATAGGAAGGATTAATACTATTTCCATGTTGTATTATGATCAATATGAATTTTAGCTATTTTTCCCTGTTTCTACTTTCCTTCTGTGTGCACCATGGACAGGAAGGGTTAAGAAAATACACATTGGTTCTAGAGCAGCAGGAAAGACTTTTTTTTAATTTTATTTTTCAATCCATTGGCGTGATTTTGCTGGAAATTTCAAACTAGCATGAATAAATCCATTACAGTTTCAATACAAATAAAACTATTTACCTTAAGTGTATCTGAAAACACACACAAGCTGTAGAAAACATGTATTAGTACCATAGAAAACATGCATTAGTTGTACCAAGACGTACAGTTCCCTTAAAATTGTTTCTAATGATGCAATTACTGGCTTGACTAACTTTTTTATAACTCATTAGGCACCTTTTTGGCATCAAGCCTATCTATTGGATAACTGCATTGCTATGTAGTTTAACTTCTTTTCTTGAGGAAAGAAAACTGCTTTACTGTTTCCATATGTCCAAAATAGTAAGTATTTAACACTCAAAGGAGAGAGAGATTGTTTCACAAGTGGTTTAGCTCAAGTCCTGCTGCTCTTTTCCAACTTCAAAAAAATTGTAACTAGAGTAAAAGACGATCATCTAAAATTAGGAACACCATAAAAGTCATATTGAATCACAGCAACACTTTAACTCAGCTCATTTGGGTTTATGTCAGAGTGGTAACATACTTCTGAAGAGACACTCTGCAATGTACAGTCATGCAATAATCTGCCCAGAGGGGACACAATTTCTTCTGAACAGAAGACTTCTACCACTTACTACAATTATTTTAAGCATTAGCTTTGATATTGATGAAACTATTGTTCAGCTAACATCTTAAAATCTGCCATGATCTTACTTTCAATACCATTTGGTGATAGGATTCCACAGATACTTATGTATTATGTTTTAAAGAGAAAACTATTTTTCATATTAAACAGTGGCCTTCATTTTCAGCCACTGAGCTAGATAAGCCAATGATTCAGCTATTCAGAGAGCAAGCAAAGGAACTGATTGATAATGACCAAAATGTTATTTTTTTCAGCCATTGGAGACAATCATAGTAATACTTAGCTCTTACTGGTTGCTTTTCCTGAGAGAATCATGCTTTAAATAGAATTCATGATCATTAGCCCTATGAAGTTACTTGTCTAAGCTGAGGCAGGAAAACTACAGGACGCTGGGGAGAGCTGAATTTTTTTCCCAAGTCTCAGTTAGGGTTCCACTTACTAGATAGTGCTTATTTCACGTGGGTGAAGATATAGTAACAAAACTTACTGCAAACTGGAACTGTGTTTTACATAGCAAAAAAAAAAGGGACAAGACTGGTCTTTTCAGATACAACGTTCAGTATATCGGCAAAGATCGTGTTATGATTTCTGGGCTTGAGCATGCTGAAACTTATTTTAGGTGCAAGAATTCAATCAGCACATTTTAATTTAAAGGCATTTAAAAAAGAAAAAACATATACATACACTGATGACGTCATTGTCAGCAACACAGTGCTAAGGTCTTGCCTTTGCCTTTGGAAAAAAACTTAGATGGTGTTGATAAGCAGAACGTCTCTAGCTCGCTCCTCTGGAATTTCACCAGCTAATCTCCCAGCGAAAGTCTGATGTTTCGTGGTACTAGACAATAGCCATTTATCCGGGATTTGTGGTAGAATATAAAAAACAATGGCTATGCTTCACTACTGAAGAGTAATAGTTTTGGAAGGGTATTACTAAGAACAAGTCTACCACACCCTGTAACAGACCTTCAGAAAGATCAGTAGACTTGCCAGAAAAAGAGGGGAAGGAGACAAAAGAGCTGATGTTACACGCAGGAAAAACTTCCTTCAGAAGCTCAAGCTGTCAATGCCAATAGTAAAACACAGTCGTAACAGTTTCTAGGGCAGAAACTCCTTGATCATAATAACCTTATAAGGCAGGTCAAGGTTAACCTCAGGCAACTGAGAAATGAGATTGTTCAAAAGCAGAATCCAACTGTCAACATCCTGGTTTCCTTCAACAGCTGGGTGGAAAAGATGACTGTGAAACAAAATATAGTAAATGAAATATACGGAAAGATTTGTGTCATTTTTTTCCCCCTTCCTAATGAGAGAGAACAATGCTAGGTTAGCATTATTTTCATTTCTTTGGTTCATAAGATTGAAAAGGAAGGACAGATTAAAGCGCAGTTCATATCATCTGCTCCCACATCTCTCAGTCTCATTCATTAAAGACAATAGTTTATAGCTGAAGGCATAGAGGAGGATTTGGATAAAAGGCTAATTTCACAATGACAGTCACTTTCCATTTGTTTCGCTATAAATTTTGCAAGCATAAGCATAAATAATACATAGCCTTGCTGACTCGCAAGGAGTCCTATGAGGAGCAATAAGGAGCACGCAGAAAGCATGTAGAAAGGTAAGCTATCAGATCTCACCAGTTTAAGGTCCTACCAAAAGCCAGTACCTTTCAGAGGTTCAGCTTAAAAAAACAAAAAAAAAAAAACCAAAAAAACCCAACCTCCTGGCTGAGGGTACTGAAACAGAAGACCTCTGCATAACTTAAAACAGCCTGATCAGAAATTTCCATTTTTTAGGTGCTATTTACCATCCCCATTCCATTAGTTTACTACTTAGAGGTTATTTTTTTGTATGCATTCTCCAAAAGACACACTATTAAAATTTTAGATCTCTTCCCCACCACCAATGCTTTACACAACTGGCAGAAGTTTTCAAACAAGTACGTGCATTTTAGGAGCGATAAACTTTCTTCCTGGTGTGAATCAGTCAGCGAAGTCAAATTCCTGCAGGAAAATCAGTCACTCGAAAAGAAAAGAATATGCATATTGAAAATGGAAGAGCCGTGGTCTATAACCTCTCACATATAAACAGCTGCTTCTAGTATAGCTTGGTATCAAAATGCTGTGGGTCTTTGGCATCCAGTGTCCAGTGTTATAGGAACGGCTAGTGAAATTCTTAGCAGTTAAATACAAGATAAGAGCATCACATTCAGCATTCTTCTTGGCACCTTCACTGGAAGGCAAAGGACTGAATAAATCTGGAGGTTCGTAGAGCTCTGGAATTTTCCCCTCTCGCTCGAGTTGAAGGACATGGGCAGACCCGTGAATCTGCATGCCACCATACTCTTGCTGTGCCTTTTCTGTGGTCGCCTTTTGTCTCCAGCTGTTAACTCTGCAGCAGCAGCACAGCTTTTCACAAGAAGGAATCTCAGATTTTAAAGAAACGCTCCGCAAGAGTTTTATTTTTCCTGCCACTTCTTATGGACCACAAGCACTTACATGCCTCCAGGCCTTGTGGAGGCCTGCAGACATGACACAAGCCTTCCAAAACACGTATTCCTTTCTTGAAAGGCTTAGCCAGCACATGGAGTTGTGCAGTATCCATCAGTTTCTCTGTATTTCAAAAGGACTGCCCCCCTCCCCAACCACAACAGGTCCACCCTCCTTCCCTGGATCCGTACTTTTTCTTAACAGCATGTTATACTTTTTGGATACTCTAAGTTCAAATAAACCCACAAATATGAAGTTAAACCTTCATATTTCATAAAGGCCAGTAATAGCATGCTTTAGCAAGAGCAGAAGGCATGCCACAACCTGATCCTGATTTTCTGCCCTTGAACTCTTGAATTAATTATAACAAATTACAGGGAGCCCCACTACAATTTATAAGCACAATAAACTCCCTTATAACCACCTATAATTTTATCAAGTTAATCCAAATACCTAAAGAATTATACAATACAGTATTCCAACATGCCTCTTAGAGTAAAAATTTTGGGAAGCCATATTCTCTTGTCTTTCAAGCCCTCTCAGCAAAGGCTAAATTTGGTCTCTTCAAGCCAGAGTTCAGCAAAGCCAAGCCCTGGTGACAACACTATACTTTTATTCTTGTAAAAGCTGGAGTGCAATTGCAGAAATAAAGCAAAATAATCAAAATCACAGAGTGAGAATAAACCTGTATTTTAGTGAGTTTTCAGCTAAAAAATAATATTCAATACAAGTATAAATATTATACTGAAACACTAGAACAAAATATTTGGGAGCAAAGGGTTCACTAGGGACACTTTGAAAATATGCCATGTGTCCATCTGTTCTGGGTTTTAAGCACATGCTTAAACTTTCATTGTTCAACATGACAATCCCATTGATTTCAGACTACTTATATAGTTAAGCTTAACTATACGCTCACGTCTCCAGAGATGACAAATCTCTGCAGAGATTCAAAGATTACAAAACAAGAGACACTTATCAGTTTTACTTCAGTTTTAATCATAAAGAAGTAGGACTGATTCAGGTAGCTGAATCACCTGAGAGACCAACTGTAGTAATTCCACATACAGCTTTTCATCTGTAGATCTTAAATGTTGTACGTAAGGATTAGTATTCTCATTCTTCCACCCTACTTCCTTAAAAAAAGCATAAATAAAACATAAAAAAGCACAGTGAGAAAACAGGGAGCTAAGGAAGGATGCAACTTCCCATAACAGTGGTGACATTGGAACTGAACCCAGATCTACTCTCAACCAGTAGTGTCCATAGGTCAAACGGATATCAAAGCCTACAAGAAAAATTCCTCTTACTAAACCTTCTTAAACCTTTCTGTGTGGTTTGCAATTAAAAAAAAAAAATCAATATGCAACAGGTTTTTTTTTTTTTTTTTTTATGAATGCTAACCTATGAAGTCTCACACAACTCCCCTCACCACCACTGCCACCTTCACCCTCCTACTAAGGGGGTCTCCCCCATTTGTAATACAGGGCCCCAGGGCTCGCTCTTCCCATCCTGGACTCCCACACGCCAGAGGCAGCTGAGCACCCTGACATGGGACCCTGTGAGGAGCCAGGGCTTTCACATGCAGTGCCACCATCCAGCTCAGGAGCACAAAAAGCAGGAGCTGTGCTGCGCTCCGGGGGGCATGCCACCAAGGAGAGGCTGCTTTGCAGAGCAGGGTACGACCAGCCATCACCCCTAGGACTGCCACAGCCTTGGGCTACCACCCCTCCTTTGCTGCATGACGTAAGGCACGTGCTCCAGCTAGCTATAGGAGTTCCAATTGCATATAGGCTCTACCTATTTATAAATGCTCAAACATATGACCTGGCATGCAGCTTACGTGTCATTTCCCAGTTAGTCTCATCCTCAAAACAGCAGACCCCATGCACTGAGCAACCCATGCCCCCAAACCCTTAAATGCACGAAAGTAATGGCAACTGGGAAGATCCATCCTCACAAAGATGTAAAAATGGAAAGATGAGCAATGTCTACGTACACTGAAGACTACTAGACTTGATAGGGAAGAGGAGCACAAAAAAAACAGTAAGAGTTTAGATTTACTTCCTTTACTCATATGCGTTGACTCATTTCAAAATATGCTGTTGCCTGCCCTGAAAAGTATATGCAGCTAACCTTCTAGCTGTCTCCACTGTGGGAAAAGGTGGTTTAAGTTACATATAGAAGCTACATGAGTCAACAGTTTGAAAATTCTCCTGGTAGCCAGCCAGGTTAATGGTCAAGCAGGTTAGAATATCACGCTAAAAAAATGTGGTGAGCTAACTAGAACATATGTATACTCCAGCTCATACTCTGGAACACTGAAAATAAATATAGAGATGAACCATTTAAAAATTAGGTCAAGTACAGATATAACTCCAAATTATTCTTAAGACATAAAACAAATGTGAAGAGCTCCATATGCTCCATGCTCCCCGCTCCATTACATCAGCTTAGTTTAATAAAAGACATTGTATCCACCCCATAAACCCTATCTCATATTTAAATATATATTATAAGGAAATATTCTCCTATAATGGAGCTCTAAACCCTATAATAACAAAAGTCAGCTACTCTTTTTCCTGAGTGAGTATACTTCTATGCGTTGCTGGTGAAATTGAATAGAGCGTACACCAGCGAACAACTGGTATGCATACCTAAGTATCCAAACGCACACCACAAAATAATCGCTTTGCAGGTGCAGACTGGCATGCAAGTGTTTGCAAGTGTTACTTTATTCAAAGAGCAAACAAACACATTCAAACTCACAGAAAATGTGCTTAACCAGAACTTAAAAAAAAAAATTAAGTCTCTAGTAGCCTGCCGTGGAAGCTTGTTCATGGATTTATGGAACTCATTAAAAAAATCATCAGTAAAACCTTCAGGTACTATTCTAGCCTCCCAAAATCAAAACCCAAGAAAGCTCTGCTGAGGTTAGTGGAATTTTACCTTGTAAGGAGTTAAAATTCAGTCCAGTCACCACTGCCTTTTACAGTAGCCAGCCCTAGTAGTAAGAAAACACTGCTTGAAACAAGACATAATGAAGTTGCCCTCTATCTATAGGGTCCTCAGTACAGTAGCTTCCATTCCTGTGAAAAGATTACGGAAGGACCTACATTAGAGTGCCTCTAGTCTACTCACTGACTGCCATGTAGTAGAAAACAAGGAAACTCAGGTTGTTTTCCCCCTCCAAGACCTTGGCAACCTCAGTGTTTTCACAGGGTTAGTCTAAAATAGTCACCCCACAAGTCAGCAGATAATCCAAGAAAACCATGGCCAAGGAAGTTCTAATGTCTCAGTGAACATAACCCTGCAGAAGTGAACACAGCTCTGATAACAACAGGATGTTGCCAGAGAAATATGTGAGTTAGTGCCCTGTTTGGGGGGGGAAGGGGGAGAAGAGTAGACTCATTTTATGAAATGAATAATTATTCTTTGTAAAAGCTTCAAAAACAGCTGAAGATATCAAGTGCAAAAGCAGCTGCCAAAGATAAAACAGTGAACCAGTAAACATCTCACTGCACAGGAATCTGCCATCTTCCGACACAGAGATTTCTGCCAAATTCTTGTTGAGACTTTCAACTGTGCAAGGGCCTCCACACAAACGCTTCTTTTAAACACATTCAGAGACCTCAGGATTGTATGGACATCTAATTGCAGCTCCTTTAGCTTTATACCCTGCCAGTATTGGAAAAAATGTTTAAATATCAAGCTTCCTGAAAAGGGCTATGTCTAGAGCACTAGTTTCACGTTTTGTGTCTCAGCAAGAGAGAAGGGTAAAAGACATTGCTCCACCCTGCAGTATAGCCATCAAAATTCAATAAATCTAATGAAGACTAGCACTGCTACTGCAACCATTGCCTATTAAATTCTTGAAATTTAAGCAGCAATTAATAAGCCCAATGCAAAACACAAGTCTCTTTGTTTGCAAGTTACTGCTCCTGGATCACCTTCTATCTCTGAACTTTCTGATGCTGTAGCCAAATTTTAGACATTTACCTGAGACCTCCTATTTAGGAGACCAGTGAGCCGTGGCTGCCTTTTCAGTACATGCAGTAGGAAAAAGAGACGATGAATCACCTCAGGAAAGTGATCCACAATGGAGAAATCCTGAATCATTCTCTGGAAATGCCCATTTCTCCTCAAAGATTGCACAGGAAGTCTAGACTGACCTTTCTCCTGACCGAAGCACCAAGAGTAAACTACACAAGTAAAGTAGGCTCAGCCAGCATCACTAAGACTTAAGTGGTACATCCTTCACTAAGTCCACACTTCACTAAGGAGAGACTGCTAGTCCCCACTCCTGCATCACCTGGGAAGATAAGCAGGAGAATACTAGCCCCAATCTAGCTAATATATTCACACGTCAAAAATAACACCTTAAACTATAGCAGGACACAAGTCAGAGGCAGCATACTAATCTATGAGGTACACATAATATTTATACAGTGATGCTTAATGAACGGGCAACTGCATTCTGCAGTGATACACATTCCTACCACACCCTAAGGAGGAAAAAAAAAAGTCTGTCAAGCACTTTGCAATAGTCTAAATGACAAAGGCAATGGATGTCAGAGTTTGCAGATTATAAGAGGAATGATCCCTTTCATCTTTATGTGAAAAGCTGCATGAAGGCTGATAGCCAGTTCTGTGACTTAAGCCTTTAAGGATGACAGGGTGTTTCCCATTTTTCCACTTGCCCTGTCCTTCTTCTGGAAACAGAAAATCTGTTTTTCTAGGGAAAACAAAATTAATCCATTACAGTAACTACAGCGGTTATGCTAAAAATTTCATAGAAGAGGAAGAGAACGGACATAACACATACAGTAATTCTCAGGATAACTCTGACCAAACTACTCACTGTAAGCTACAAGGGAGAAATTAGAAATAGATATTTGTTGAATTAACTTTCTCCTTTCTTCTGTCTGAAAATACAATGAATAGATTCATAAACATGTACAATGCCTTCCCCCCAAACAAGCTTGGCTTAATAAAACACTAATGTAACGGGTCAGACCGAGCTCTGAAAAGTTGGGAAGGGCCTTGGTTGCACTATCACAAATTAAGTGGATGATAAACTGTCCTTTTTAATAAGTAACCAAGTATCATTTGGTCTTTGCTTTCAAAGTGGCTTGTTTTATGCAAGTGTTTTTTTTTTTTTTCATTTTATGGGCAACAGGACTTTATTTTCTTTTTCTCTTTCTTCTTCTCAATTAAGGAAACAAAAGGAAACAGTTCTAGTTCCAGCATGTCACCTCTTTGATGCTACGCTTATTTATTTTCATCAAAGTGTATTCAAAAATGGGCTATTTTAAGCTAGCAAATTTCTTCTTGCATCTGTTCCATGCAAGACTACTACAAACCACGTCCTCTGCCCTGTGCTCTCTGCCAGCTCAGAGAGATGCCTGTATACACAACATACATATTGATGCAATATAACAACGCACCCACAAAATTGAATTGCATTCATTATCACATTTACAAAGTGCTCCCAGGCCCAAAGTGCTCTTACCTGTGGCCAATCCCAACGGGAGAAATGATTAACAACGCTTAGCAGCTCTGAGAATTGCACCCTTCAGTGCGGATTGAGAACACAGGAAATATAACAGATACCTTGAAATGCTGTGGGGTTTTCCAGCAGATAATAGCACTCCCATTTAAAAACAATATTGTCCTTATGAATTTTTATATGCTCTAACTGTTACAGAGTAAAGCCAAGGAACTACATCTCTCCTACCTCTGCTGCTGTCCCGTTTTTTAAGGTTTGGAAAAACCTCATCAGCTACCATTATCTCTTCCCAGTGCTTTTCCTGATCCCAGTACTACATGAAGCAACAAAGAGAAAGGATTTGCAAAAGGTACCTTAGCTCAATCCCTCCACCCAAAAAACCAAAAAAACCTACCAAAGCTAAACAGTTTACTCTTGATGTATGTAAGCTTTCACTTTCTTTAAGGAATGCAAAAGGCGGTCTCTCCTGGGTCAGAAGCTGGTTAGATCCCCCCAAAGAGGTGTCAGAATTCTTCATTGATTTCCTTCTCTTTAAGGATCACAAAATGGTCTATGTACCAGGTTCGGTCCAGCAGAACTTCAGTTTTTCCTGCTGAAATTAAGGTTTAATCTTTACTATTCTATGCAATTCAAGACCCGTTTTTAACATGGTAGTTTGTGGTCATGCCCTAACCATGAACAGGTACTTCTTCATCTGTCCTGCTGCATATATCTACATTTTCTCTCCGTCAGGTTCCCTCTGCACTTCTGAAATGGCTGCACAGTTAAAGCATTGTCAATTCTAAAGTTTCACAGGCCCCTCAAAATCATGGTATTATTTTAAAATAATACTTTTTCTGCTTGGTAAAGTTAGGAGTTTTCACTGCCTGTTTTTGAAAGCTATGGAGTACTCAGAGTCATACTTTTCATGCCTTGTTTTGATTTCCTTACTGTGTTACAGATCTAGTTTGATGTTGGTTTCGAATATCAAATAAAAAAAAAAGAAAACTCACAAACACCCGCATACTGAAATTCATAGAATTATACCATTTCAACAGCTGTAAAGTTTAAGGAAAATCCTCAAATACTCAATATAAATCACAAGCAGTGATAATAAAATTGTTACATCATTCTACCAAATGCATAATCTTTTCAAGAGTCTGAATCATTTCTGGTCCCCAGATACGGCAAAAAGCATCCATTTTCCTCAGCCTCCAGCAAGAGTGCCTCAGTATTTAGTGCAAGCTCAGGCCGCCCAAGCAATGTACAGATCCAGCAAGTGTCTCCAAGAGCATGCATGCCCGGGTAGACAGAAAAGGAAGATACCAAATGTCTTCTCCCAAGTGCATATGCTTCCACCAGCACGGTTGGCATGGAGGGATTCAGGCAGCTGTGCCAGACCACAGAGGAAACTCTCTCACTCTGTGTAAATTGCATACCTTCATCATTTAAGAAAAGTAGAAACTCAAAATGTTACCATTGCTATTGTTTGAAAGAGCCCAATGAAAACTCCAGGGTACTTCAAAAGCATCACTTCTACTAAAATTGAACACAATTCAGGAGAGAGATATGTAAGAACATGTGACTAAGCTCCAGCACATAAAATAACTATTATTTCCTTATGATCAGATGAAAACACAATACTGTCTAATGCCAAGACATTCCTGTTACAACATTTCTAGCCATCACAGCCACTGCCTTCAAAATACACTAAAGCAAGAATGCAGGCTGAAGTATCTAAGATTGTGTATTTATAGTTATGCAACGCTATTTTTTAGAATTGCTACATATGTAACGCACAACCACACATACGAAAACACATTCACTTTCTGGTCTAAAAGCACAGTATAATGCAATAGATTAGATCTAAGCATCAACAGCTTCTTAAAATATCTGGCACAAAGAGCTCAGCTTTCAATAAACACACACAGAGAACAAGCTCCCCATTCACTGAAGAAAGTCAGCAGAGAGAAGGGTTTGCCCTCCTCAGCAAATTATTTTATAAACAGGGAATGAATGTTGAATCTTAGGTCTGCCTTAAAGGAACTTTTATTTTTAAGCCAGAGTTTAAACATCCATTAAAATAACACATTCCCGCCCCCCCCCCCCCCAAAAGAATATTACTGAAAAGCAAAACAATACATATGATGCAATAATATGAACACAAAAAAAACCCAAGGAAATACTGCACATTATTTGTTGTTGTTGTCGTTGTCCTCTAAAAACAGCATTAAAGCTAATCAAATATCAGCTTGTTTACAAGGCAGGCTACAAGCCCAATGTGTGTTTTTTATGCCGCAGTAGCCACTAATTTTAAAAAGTCTAATAATTTAAAAACACTTCAAAGGAGCACCAAAATGCAAATACCCCAGCCTAAGCTTGGGTGGCCACCCATGACTCTTCACGCTCATCCGGCTTGCCAACAGTCAGTCCGGTGCTGTTTCCCTGCTAGGGCTACATCAGCTCCCCAGACAGAGGCTGGGGCAGATGAAGGGAACGCTGTTGAACCCAAATTCCTGCAGTAGGAATAGGAAAAACAGCACCAGCTAAGGCCAACACTGTCAAGACACTTTAGGTCCAGCAAAGGAGAGCTGGGATCCCTGGAGACTTAGGGCCACCCCCACATCCAAGTGACTCCCAGAGCTTGCTTTCCTCCTAGTCTTCTGAGATACGGTGTAATTCCAGCCACGAGATGACCGGGACCCAGAATCTGCAGGGTCAGACGGGCTGGCAACCTCAGTCTAAACCAAAGTAGGATTTTATTCCAGCATAAATTTCTTAGCCTCCTACGGATTTACAAAATTCCAGCTCTAGAGTTCCTGCTGCTTCGTTTGGGAGACTCCATTATGATGCAGTCTCATGAGTACGACATCTATCTTGGCACTTCTTCCAACTTTTCTTTTACTCTGTTTCATGACACAGCACCTACCTACAGCACCATGTATTAGTTCTTCGATTAAAAAAAGTAAAGATTTAGAATTGCCAAATGTAGGCCAGTTGTTACCCTGTGCCACTTAATAGCTGTCCCTCACCACTCCTATGCAAAAATTACATGGCAACTTGGCCCTCTAAATCATTTAGCCTAGAACAAAAAGTTTGACAGGGATCAAGCGGTGAACTTGAAGGAAAATATAAACCTGCTAAAGGTGAGAAAGATCTTTCAGTATCATAGATTGTGGTGTGGAACAGCTTTGCCTGGAGAAGTGGTGAACACCTCTTTGTAAGGAACTTCTAAGACCAGAAAGGAATAGACGGTCCAGTTACTATCTTCCATTTCTAAGGTCTGCCATTCTGTCAGGACATTCTGTCCTTTTCTGCTCATTTGATATGATTACAATGTATAGAAGTGATTGCCTTAATTCATGTAAGAAATTTAAACTACAGTGGACCTATATAAAATACATTAAAAAATTTTTATATACATATGTATATATAGATATACAAACACACACATATTTACACACATACATAACTGGAAACATTCTAGTAAAAGAAATGAGCTACACTGACTTACACTATACAAGGATCCAGCCTAACATAAAAAATAAAAAAGGGAAACAACAGAAACATTTTAACTAGAAGCAGTTAAAAATACAGAGCTGTTCTGATCATTAGTGTCATACACGTGTTGAAGTGAATAGTATTTTTTCTTAGCACAGAGGTGCATCTTCTTGCCAGCTGGGTGGACCACGTAGCTCATTCTAGTGCCAAGGGAGGGCAACATGCTGCGGCCTTTCCCGCATGATGTGACCATAAGCTACGTAAGCACGGCACAGTTGATCAGCACAAACACTGTAGTTACAACATTTCCTGAAAAAGAGGGCAACTAGAAACTGGTCGAATTAATTTCTCTGGAAGCTACACAGCCCGCTGCTGGACACCGTCTTTCCAAGAGAGCAGGCGTAGTCTTGAAACACTTGCTGGGGAAGAAGCATGCAGCAAACATGAAATGGCAAAGGTTCCTGGGAAGAGGTGGATTTGGACAAGGTGGTAAGGCTTCCACTGTTTCAAAATCACACTTTAAGAGCAGACTTTTCAGCTCAGTTACACCAGTAATGCGGAATGAAGGGTTAAATCCAGACTTAAATCTCCAGGTGTGAAAGATCAGATTCAGGTCTTTTGTTTTTAGGCACTCAAGCTTCCTATTTGCTGCACAACCCCTACTTCTCATTCATTTGCCTACCCATCCAACTTAAACACGCCTGTTTTCTCCTCCCACCTTCCATGGTATTGCTCTATATTTTAATAGAATCTTTCAAAAACGTTGCTGAACTTTTAAGAATGAGTATTATTAAAAAATCCTAAGTGCTACCAGAAACGTGTATTAACAAGTATTGCCACACAACATGTCACACCCCATCACTTGAGGCAAGCACAGTCGCGGTTGTCCAGAGCAAATCACGTGATACACATCCTGCTGTTTTTCTAACATATTATGATATACTAAATACCAATTTTTGACAATGAAGTTGCCGTAGTGCTCAAATCAGCTACTCTGAGCTCTAAGGTACACACACACACACACACACGCACTCCTCAGGCGGCCACAAGCTGAAGGTGTGACCAAGCATAAAAAGCAAAGTGGTCTGACGTACCCTACCACCTTAACAGTCAAAAGAGTTCCACATCACTAAGCTTGCCACAAAACCAGACTGGAATAGGAGGATATGTTATCCAACCTTAACAGTGCAATTAAAAGCACTGCAGTGACTAGTGCAAAAAACCTATCTGACTGTACTTGTATTAAAAGTTAGCAACATATGAGGATATGAAACTTTAGCTTATTCAAAGTAAAACAAAAATAGACTCAAAGTACAGATCAGTAGGTGAAACATTTAAGAAAGAATTTTTTGAGAGGAGTTTAAAAAAAAAAAAAAAACAAACCTTGAAGACAGAAGGGAAGGAAAAGACGACCAGAGTTTAAAAGCAAGTGGATTTGCCAGAATATTTTTCCCTGTAAATATGCAGCAGAATTTTCCCCTTTACTTTATTCTCAAGTGATTAAAAAACTCATACAGTCATAATAGTCTGTTGCTATGTATATTTTAAAAGAACATCTGTTTAAAAATTCTTCCCCTAACACTTGAAGAAAAATAAAGAAAGGGAAAGTGGGGATTGTGAAGAAGAAATATTTGCTTAAAAGATAAACAGAAAAAACAGCTACAAGAAATAGTACAGAACAGGATAAGGCGGCAAAACATAAGTGCATATTCATTCAGGTAAAGGAGGATATGTTCAAGGTTGATTTTTCACAGGCCCTCCAAAAACAGGCCTGGCAGCCACAGACACTAATTTTCCACCTGCAAACACATCCATTCCCACCCTTTGCAGGTGCAGTCATCCTGTTCCAAATATAGTCCTTCAGTGTTTTCTTTCACAGAAAAGCCATGCAGTGCATTCTCCAAGAAAAATGCAGAGCTGACAGTTGAACTCAGTTGAAGATTGTGCCCAACGTAGCACAGTGCAAACGCTGGAATACTACTCCCACCAGCGTACCAAATCTACCATGTGAAGTAACGAACATACCCAATTGCACTGAAATCACCCAGACTAGAAACCGTTCATCATTTTGCAGTATTATGCACTAAACTGCAACAGCACCATCCCCATCAGATATTACTAGCATAGGATAAGATACTGAAAGCTTCTTCCAAGAAAGGAAAGCAGACCAAAACAAACCCTCATTTTTCTACTGTGGGGACTAAGCTGTCACTTTAGTCATTTCTTGGAACTGTTAAAAGAAAAAGAAAAAAAAAAAAAAAGGACATGGATTGTCTGATACTTGTGCAGAAAGCAGAGTTGCACCCACATTTTCAAAAAGCCACAAGAGCGTGTGGGTTTTCTGTTTTTGGAACAAGAGCACAGTGAAAGCAAGTTTGTTTACTCTAGACACTGTACAAAGACTTACTTTTTTAAAAACATAAATGGTTGAAAGGATGCCTCCTCTGAGGAGTTAGCCGAAAATAAAAGGCAGATTTATATTTCTAATCTATGCAAATATCTATTCTACAGGGCATCACAAAGACTGCTTTATATCAGACAGTATGCAAATCTGAAATGTTTTAATATGCCAAAAGCAGGCACAGCATCTCCACCTGTGAAGACTGCTCACTCTGAGAACAGCTGGATGACTAAAAAGAGTTTTTCTAACTAGCCTGTAGAGCCTTCCATGAAAAATTCCTTTTGCTAATGTGCCAACCCCCATATCCCACCCAAATGGCTTCTGCTGTAGCTGCCATCAAGGGTAGAGACTTTTTTCTTTTCTTTTGCTCTATGCACAAATTCTTCTAGAATGTTTCAAATTATAGGAATTATAAAATGCTGAAACTACTGCTTTTGCCTTAGAAAATGATCATGGGGCTACAATTCATAACTTTCACTGGAAGATATCTGTGGGACTGGGTGCAGCTATAACACGGCGACTGGAGGTGGCGGAGATGCTGGAGGCACCAGGAGCTTGGAGGAGACAGAGTAGGATCAGGAGGTATGTACGAATAGGGACATAGGGCCAAGACAATAAAAGCAGTAGAGCAGAAAGAGGACTATCACTATCTAGGAAGACTGATCAACGATGGAAATTCTGGAGCCTGCAATTAACTGAAAACTCGGGCTGAGAGATGGATTTCACCTCGGGCTTCAAACATGGCCAAGCAAGCTCAGGACTGGCGATGTTTCCACCACGAGGAGATTCCACAGGTAACGAGTTCACCACTAGCAGTGTTCTGTCACTATCGCTGCAGATCCGGCTTTTGCTGATGTTTTGCTTTGGGCTTGCGTTTTGTTTCGGGGTTGCGTTTATTTGTTTGTGGTAGTTCTGCAGCTTTCTAGAAGGTGATGAAGTGCTTGGTCAGAAGTTTTGTGTTCAAGGAAGATTTGTCACGTATATAACAGAAAAGTCAAACGCATAGGAACTGACCGGGTGAGCGTAGTTCGTACCTTACTATCATGATCAAGCCTAATCCTAAAAACAGTTGGTCTCCGTTTCAAAACAAATGGTTAGTTAGTTTACCAAGAGCAAACAAAACGAAAAAAACCTAAAAAGCTAACCCTCTCTGTCCACCTAATCATACTTCAGACTAAGGCTCCCTCCACCATTTGTTTTAGAAGAGGAATTCTCCGCATCCCCACCGCTCATCATTTTGAGCATGAGACTTACTGCATCTACCTAGAATTGCACAGTTGAATGTTTGCTGTCATCACACGATCCAGAGCGAAGCAATTCTGATTCAAGAGACAAAAAAAATCTTAGCTGCCTATTCTGTATCAGGTCCCTTAGTAAGCTGCTGTTTTTGCTATAGACATTCAAAGAAATCTAAGAGACACTTATAAGACTCTGCAGCTAATATTAGCAAACATATCAGAAGTGGGAAAAAAAAAAATCAGCAGCCACTCAAATTCAGAGCGCTGTGAAGTTCAATAGTCACCAACATGTCTTCTTATTACCAACCAAGGCAAAATGTGCAAGCATACCTCTGCAGGTAAGCTAAGAATGAGCAATCAGCACGGCAGGCTGCAGCTCAAAGAGATAATAGCATCCAAGTGGCTGTCATTCTTCCTTGCAGACAATTAGACCAGGATTGGGTTGGCAAAAGAGAAGAACAGAAAGTTTCAGACGTTCCCACTGCACATTAATTAATTCTGAAGCACAAGTACAAGGCTTCCCTCTCCCAAGGCTTACAGAATGGGAGCAGAGTGGAACAGACAAGAGTCAGCCTTCATTCTCAAGTCTGTTCCCAGGGACACGTAAGTTTTGCTACACTTTCAGCCCACCGTTTGACATGGACACTACATATATTCAGTGGTCACAGGACTACTTGACAGCTGTCATTTTAAAAATCAAAATCTTTCACATCCTATCAAAAGTATTTCCCCAGTTCATTCTTAAAACAGATCATTTAAAATATACAATGTGCAAAAACGGCAGTGCTTCACATCTTGCACTTTCTAGAATCAAGCCACTTTTTCTCAGCTATTTATATACCATTTTCAAGTAGGATGACCAAGTGGTGAATTTCAGGTTTGCCGCAACAGAATTTTTTTTTCAGTGACGAGATTGGTTTAGGAGGCTTCTGCCATCCTGCATCCCCCACCCGCTTGCTCCAGGCTCCAGTTTACAGTTGTGCTGATGCAACTTTGCTCTAAACCAGATAAATGAAATAATTTTGGTTAAAAAGAAGGCAGGCTCACCCCTTTTCGGGTGAGGTGGGCTTTTTCTTGGTTTTTTTTTTTTTTTTTTTTTTTTTTTTTTAACTAAAACACAGATGCACACAAACTACACTGATGTGGTTTACAGAACAGCCCCTCAAAACACTTATATTGTTACAGCTGCAGCACAGTGCCCTGAATAAAAGACCAATTCCTACAGAAGTTGTTTGTGAAGGTGCACCCAGATTATAATTAAAAAACAAATACCGGCTAACAATTTAAATCTGTTTGTGAACTATGAGGGGGGGGAAACAGGGATGGCATGGGCAAAAACCAGAAAAAGCTCCAAAGTCTACTTTCAGCAAAACAGAAGTAGACATAAAAATAATAAACTAAAACTGTATACAGAGGTCATCTGTCTATAGTTTTAATTAGGAGAAGGTTATAGAAAAAGAGTATGGTCACCATCGTCCATTTTTAATTTTATTTCAGGTTTTTAAACCTGTATCTACTATTCCCTTTTATTTCTGCAGATGGCTATGTGTAATCATTCCCCAATATTTCTACTTTTTCCAAACAGATACAGTCAAGTGGTGACTTCTCTCAATTTTTCCCATTTGGACAACAGACAGGAAATTAAAGAACGAGATGATACCTGAACAAATACTGAACTCCAAAAACAGAGTAATTGTCCATTCCTTGCCAGCTATATCACATGGGTGTGAACAGAGGGAATCCACATACCTTGTTACCTCCTGCTGCAGTCGGGAAACACTGGGCACATAGAACATTACCCCAAAGAAAAGCAAAGGCTCATTGGCAAATTTGTCCAGCTGCTTCTTCAGAGGTTTTTCCAGTTCCACCCATCGGGCTTGCTGGCTCTTGCTGAGAAACCAAAGGCCAAAGTAGTGCGTCTAGATAAAGAAGCAAAATGTGTCAGTTCATCCTCTTCAGCAAGACCACCCACACAACCAATGACTTGAATGCAAATAAGAACAGATGGCATTGTGTCAATTTTTCCATTCTCGTATGCAGAGTAATTTTTTTACTGCCTTTTTTGCTTTTTAGGACTATTTTGAAGACAATGACAAATTAATATTGCACTACAATACACTTCATGGAGTGCTATCAACCCTCCTCTTACTCTCTCCCAAAAGCACGTTAGAGGGGTCTCTTTGGGATTATGGCACAGGTGACACAAACGTCCTACAGAAAAGAATTTAAACCCCTGGAATGTCTGGCTCTTTTCACTTTTTTTATTTAACATGTTATGTAATCATATGTGATGATATGTTTATGTCTGTGCCTTGTGAACAGACAGCAAACCCTAAGCCTGGATTAGAGCACAGAGGCTCATGAGACTTTGGATCAGGCCCACTGCGTGCAAAGGGCAATATGATTCTTCCAGCTATTACAAGAATGCAGATCCACATAAATATGTTGAAATATATCTACTAATATCAGAACCATTTCCCCCATACAAAACATGATTATGCTTAAAAATGTATTCACAAGGCTTTATGACTTATTAAGTATTACACTTAATATTTGCATTACAAGCACAAGTTGTTTGTTCTAATCTCTTACAGAATAAAAGAAAACTTCAGTTGTTTCCCAAGCTGTTTGAATCTCAATGGCTACAGTAGCTCCTGTAAGCACAGGGGGACTGTTGCTGCTGGAAAGGTAGCTGCAAGGAACAGTAGTTAGAACTAGGACCTTAAATATTAGAAGCTGGTAATAAACAGCTGAAGGAATATCCAAACCTGTCATGAAGGATTCTAGCAAGAAGCCCTTAAATTACCGTATTAAACATCTAATCTATTACTGCAGGCAAATGCATCTTAGAATTAACAGTAAGTAGTGTAATTACAGATCCACAGAAACGGAGTAATAGTGTTTTCATGTTCAATGTAGGAACTAATCCCTCTCCTGCCTGGAAATCTGACGGTAGCCTCAGTTGAGAAGTTTGCACCTACTCCTCATTCTGCAGTGTTTTAGCTGACAGCATCTGGAGATTTCCGGCAATATTTCCTCAATATAAAATTGTACTCTGTCATAACACCAAAATGAATCAAACAGCAGCAACGAGGGGACCTTCAGCAGAGAATGAACAGATTTCTAATCTGGAAGTAAGAGCATTACTATTTCTGCATATTTTTCTCTCTTTATTTTCAGTAAACATTCCTGGGGTTCAATCCTACTGACTTCCTATTCAACAGAAACTTTCCACTAGTTTCCATTACTTTATACTAACCACAAAACAAATAAAATATATATTTTGTTGTTATAGCATAACTTACTTGGACGCCAATCATTCCATAGTCACAGTTCTTTATCCATAGCACCTCATTTTAAACAGTGATACTAGAGACAAAGAATAGAAAAAAAACCTATTTGCTGTGTTAAAAAGCTTTCATTCGAAATGATTTCCAAAACATTCAAAGAGTTTGGCCTAGCAATCAACCACCAAGATTTCACTAACTGAATTTCCCAGACGCTTTCATGCTTTCCAAAAAATTTATCTTCAAAAGTAGCAGACAAACTGCGACCATTACACCTCGCAAAAGCCACCATGAAACAGCCTGTTTCTCTGTTGTTCCCTTTCTCTGTGTTGTTCTCTGTCCCCTCTGGTGAGGATACGTATCTTAAAATCATTGCATCTACTACAAGTTAGCATATGGCACGAGGACAGCTAATGCAATTTTGAAAAGATAAAATGCTCAGAAATGACAAAAAACCTGCAGGGGCAACACTGCTAACCATTTTACAGCTGAAAGCGTGCAAGCAAGAATCATCCACTAAAATTCCAAACCAGACTGTAGGTGTATTTACTTTAGGGACTCTTTACACACATATTTTCAAAAGTTCAAGGAATGTCCAGACTTGCATTAAACTAAGGTGATAACTAATTCAAGTTGATTCATCAATGAAGCCTGACAAGCCTGCAATACAACTTCAGTCCTGCTTAGTCCATTCTCTTCACCTTTAGTTTGGTACAGTGAAACAACCCATTTCTCTTCTGAAGGAAATCAGCGCAGGATTTCCTTCTGGAATTTAAAGGCATCTTCAATAAAACAATCCATCCAGGGAATGAATAAAGAAATCGATTTCTCCCATAGGATAAACAAAAATTTACTAACCAATCCACTGATACATGTCTACGCTCTCTGTGTAGGCTGCGCCGTAAAAAAGTTCTTTCTGTCTGACTAGCTCATTGTGACAGTAATTAGATTAAAATGAAGGTGGGAGGGAGAGTGGAGACAGCAAAGGAAAGGAATGCATGTGAGGGCAGGAAAAAGCACAGTGATTTCACCATCTCACAGGGGAAATCCTTTAATATATGAACTCTTGAAATTCACTGCTGGGCAGCTCACCCTCCGCAAGAAAGAGCGCAGATCTGTGAAAACAGATCTTCCACGTTACTAAGAAGAGAGTAAACATTCACATCACCAAGCATCTAAGTTTTCAGTGTCAAGTATTTTTAAAACATCTAGCAACTAAGATGATTTGCAGTTTAAAGTCTAAGTTAGTTAATCAACGGATTAAGGGTAATGCAACCAAACAGCTCGAATGAGCACGGTCCCTCCACAGGCGATGGAGGGAGCACGGCAATTTAGATGTGCTACAGTAGAAAAGCTCTTCAAGTACCAAATGCAGGAAAAAACCCAGATACTGTGTGAATCACTTTCAAGGAATATGAAGCTAACAGAACATAGCAGCTAAGCTTCCAGCCTACTGGAGACGCAGTGGGCTGACCCATTGCAGCACGCATTTCACATGCCTAAAAGACGACCGTTTTCCTGGAAGGGAGCCTGGAGAAGATCGAGCCGTTACAGATGAAGCACATGGACTGCAGAGCAGAAATATTAAGTCACAAATGAATGCACTTGGAAGAGACAACCAACCTGAGTATCAAGCTCCCTGCCACAGCGCATTCTACTTCTTGAAAACACTAAGGTTTTCAAATAGCTCCACAATGCTAAAGTACTTAAATAATTGCTACTGTAAATGCCTGAAGAAACTCTCTCCTCCAGAAAAACGAGTAATTCACAAACAGGAACAAAGAAACACGGGACTGAAATTGGCTGGATCATCAAGGTCAGTATGGTACAATAGTCCAGAAGAGCTTACAGCATCTGAGTCGTGTGTTGCCATACGTTCCAGTCCACAAGACGTTTTTACAGTACAGATACAACATGAATTAGGTGATGGGATATAAAAATGGAATGTTTTTCTCTATAAGCAGTTGACTCAAAACTAATTTGCTCCCAAAGCTGGCCTGTTTGGCCATCTGCACAAAGTAAACCACTGACTTCATTCCAGTTTTCACAGAGTAAATATCTATAGCTACACCTGGCTGTTTTAACAGATAGACTAGCAGTCAAAGTACCACAGAAAATGAATGATGCCTTCCCTTATAAAAAGCATCCTTCTCCTAGTCAGGGCTGACACACTCTGGTGATAATGTTGAAGGAAACCTTTTTATAACACTAAATATGTGCACGCACGTCCATTTTGTGGACAAAGAGCTTCAGTTGCTAGTGCTTTTCATCTGCCCAATTTGCAAATATACAAAGAGTTCTATAAGAAAAGAGTTTATATGAATTTCCTCTCAAGTATGTTTTAAAATTGTCTCACTTGCCATACATCACTTTGTAAGCCACAATATTTAGTACTATGTACTCTTACTGGGAAACGGCTTGTTCTCTGCTAAAGCAGTAGACGGGCATCAGAGAACCTGTGCAGACTAATGACCCTATGTGGGAAAGGTGATCTTTGAAATATGGTCAGTCAGAAAATAAAACTGGATAAAGATACTCTAACAAAACCTGTGCTGAAAACTCTTAAAAGAACATTACAGCTGAAAGTTCAGGAGGCAATGTAGTAATTTTGTACTCAGTCTTAGCCATCTTCCCCAGTCCAGAGCTACTCTTTCTTGCATGTCAGCCAAAAACAGTAGAACTGTCAACAACAGCAAGACTACAGACACTTGCTAAATTAGCAAATCTCACTCAAAAGAAGCCAATGAGATAGGCTCAATGTTTCTTAAGGCATCTGGTTAAGCAGCCAACTAAACATTTATCTCTGAGAAAGGGCAGACTTCCAACTCCTCAGGGCAAAAAGGCATTAAACACCCCTATCCTGGCGCACTAGCCCAGAGGGGAAGGCACTACTTACGGCGGCCAGTTGCTCCTAGAAGGTCCCTTGTCCAGGCACTGCCTGGACCCAGTCCCAGCTTAGCTGGTGAGATGAGTCAAGCCAAACCAAACGCGAGGCAACACGGTGCTGAACACAGGTTTCCGGTTGTGCCCTACCGGGAGGGGACACCTTCTAGGAGGAAAGGTCAGAGAACTGCAGCAAACAGCCTCGCCGGTACAGCACTGGGCGAGCAGGCACCCGCAGTGCTCGGCCTGCCAGCCGCCTGCTTTGGTGGGACTTCGTAGTACCAGAGGGACCATTCGTAGATATGCAGCTTTATAGAATAATTCTGACTGGAAAGGATCTTCTTGTCCAATCTCCCCGCTCAAAAAAAATTTGAAATATATCAGAACACCCTAAACTCTTTAAACTTTAATTCACTTTGTAAAACGATAAAAAGACAACAAAAAAGAAGAAACAAGTATGAAGTCTCATAACAAATTAGTACAAATTACTCTGTTATTTCGAGCAGGTTCACTTACTCCATTTGAAGGGAAAAAAATCCCATCATATTGAAAAAAATCCTTCTTCTAATCCGTGCACATACATATAGGATTATAAATGACTTTTTTGACCTCATCTTTTTCTTCTCTTTTCCCTTCCCTTCCCCGCTCCTCCTTTTCATTTTTACATAATGCTAACATAGGAGTTCATTTCATTGGAACTGGTAACTGTTAACTAGAAGACCCGATGCTTCGTCAAGAGCTTTGCTGGAAAGGATAAAAACAGATTTTACAGTAGTTACATGGCTACGCTTTCTACTGACCTATTCCTGAACCCTGACTCAGTCAGGGAGGGAGTTATATTCCCCAGAGATCAAATAGAAATATGCATAATCCATTAGATACTGTTTTTCAGTCATGTGTGGTATAATGATTGACAGTCCTTCACAACAATACATACAGTCATCTCAAACAGTTTTGTTTTTTAGCAGGGTTTTTAGAAAGTTTCTGCGTGTTTATCCATTTGAGTGAAACATGGGTATATTCCTAACATGAAGGTGAAAGTTGGAGCATACCAGGAATTTATTTAAACATGAGAACAAATGAAAGTATCCAGCAAAAATTGAGGTTTATTTTTAAAAGAACAAACATTTTTACTTAAGATTGTATGCAGGAAAGTGAAACAGGATTTTAATAACTGTTTTGTGAGCATAGGACTTAATGAAACTTATTTTTTAACTGACTTGTCCATCATAGTTGACTCACCCAGACCGCTAAGAAAGGGCACTTCCCAGCTGAAGTTTTTTGCTGCATTTGGGAAATGCATAAAGTCTCTCTCCAATATTGATTCTTACAAAGTTTTTTTTCCTCCATTCAACTAGTACACTTACTGGGTTTCTCTCCTCAACCCAGATACATAGGTTGCACAAATCTTGCAGAAGTTTAAACTTTATCAAAATATCTTTGACCCTACTGTAAAATTTAATCAGTTGGCAGCAAGTTCAAAAATTATGGGAAGCCTAGCGAGGGAAGGGGACAGTCACAGGATGACTGCTTAGCTTTGTTTCCCTGCAAACCATGAAGACTACAGCAAGGAAGACTAGAAGTGGCTGAAGAGTGGAAGTTAGGATTAGGAAGAAAGGCCAACACAGAATTGGTGCAGGCACAGGCCCCTCTAGGCTCATGTTTCAATTACTCCTCATGAGAGAAGCTGAACAGGGTACAGGGATAGCCTATCCAGGATGAAGAGCCAGGTAGTTCTCTTCTCTCCTAAACATTTAAAGCAGCAATGCATGCTAGTAGAATCAATCAGGGAGGGAAAAAAAAAAAAACAAAAAAACCCAGACTTCTGCCAAAATATACTGTACTGCTGAAATCTGAACTTTACAAAATTGGTTCAGCTTTGCCAAAACTTTGTTTAGAAAAAAAGTGGGGAGGGTGATGAGAGAAGGGGAAAGTGGTCCAACAACATCAAAGTATTCTCTTCTGTGTTGTTAAAATATTTTTCATCTTGAAATGCAAACTTTTTGTGCTGACTTATTTCTTTTTGCATGACATACAGCTCTGTAAAGTGAGGGAAAAAACCCAAAACAATAGAAAACCTCCATCTAATTGAACACTGACCAAATAACTTCCTTTGCTACTTCTCTGTCTGATCTCTTTTTTTGGAAAATTTTGAAACTTTGGGCTTTCTTCCAAAGTGGAATAAAACAAGTTCTGAAATTACAAAACGCTTTGTGGAAAAGAAAGCTAACCCACTGACAGAGCTATTGTTCCCAAACGCAGGTGGACCTGAGAGAAAGAATCACTAGGCACCACGCTTTTGCTGGGCCAACCAGATAAGCTGTCAAGGAGTACGAAAACAATCATTCCAGAACTGGACTAATTTTTGCAGTGGGAGGGAAAGACCTAGCCTCGTAAGGACAGGCTAACGTATCACCAACAAGGAGAGAGGGGAAGGAAAAAAAGAAAAAAAAATCCACAGGCTAAAAAAAACAACTATGAAAATCACTTTCCAGTATTCTGGTTTTCTGCGCTATTACTGCCTGCACATTCCTCTGCCTATTCTGCACACACACAGTGAGGTTCCTTCCTCATTCCTTATCATCACTGATAGCTCACAAAAAAAATGAGCTTTTGTTTAGTTTTCATCTGCATCAGCTATTTGTATGCTATCTTCCAGGTGTCACCATTACAAAGGGCCCTATACCAACAAACATAAGACACTGCAAGATGATTAGATTTCCCAGCTGTGCTTACAGAAAGCATCAGCCAGGACAGCAGGATGACAAGCAGCAATTTCCAGGGAACGGCTTTCCAAATCTATGACTTGCAAAAGCCTAGGAGCATACAGGCTCCGTGTAAGGCACCTGCAGAAGGTAAGTAAGAAAAGACAATTCATCTGTGCCACAGAAGTTGCAGGAGAGATTTCTGAAAAGGCCTCGACACGTCTTAAAAAGCCCACAGAACTCTACAGAAAGAATCAGAAAATAAAGGTTTTTGGTCTTTAATAAGGTAAGACTGGGCCTCTGCAGCCTTTTGGAAGTATTGGCAATGAAGCCCTCCAGAGTTTCAGTTGTGAAATGTTTCAGTTAAACAAAAGGAAGAACAATATTCAAATATTTCAGTTAAACAAAAGGAAGAAAATAAAGGAAGAAAAGGAAGAAACCCCATCCTCAAATTATTACTAGTCACTGAGGCTAGTAACACAACTACTGAAATTGCCTGTTTCAGAATACTAATAAGAACTTACTTCATCTAAGCAGATGTTTGAAAGCCAGTGGTCTCCTTCGCACTGCTATAATTCAGCTAACAGTGTCAGCGAAATCAGGGTTACACTCAGATAAAAATTGGTGCAAGTTGGCCCACTGACACCTCAACTCAAAAAGTTAACAGCCATGCTTTTCTAAGAAAAGAAGAAAACCTCTTCTTTGTACTACAAAAAGCCCTCAAAGTGGGGATGAATGATCGACAGCACAAAACCCCGAGTGCCACTCTGTCCTCAGTTTTCATGCAACCAGAGTCTGTTTGTCCAAGGTCCAGCTGCTGATCGTATCGGGCTAGCTCTAAGAATAACACAATTCAAATGAACAGACTGCCTGAGCTAAAAATGTGTCAAATTATAAAGTGACAGATGGTCTTTCCCGAGTTACTCTTACCTCTCGTAATTCCAGCCTCTGAGCGACAGCTTCCAAGCACTCCTGCCCCGTGCTCTCCACAGAGAGGGTGCACTCGATCACATTGCTGTCCAGCAGACGGATCCGTGTCACAAAGCAGTTCTTGCTCAAGACGTTGTAGCGCCTGGTCCGTCGCAGCTTCAGCCCGAAAGGCATGGCTGTTGGCCTGGAAGGTCGCCCTTTCCCTTGGCTCTTCAGAGAGTATCAGCGCACTCGTCGCCTTGCCTTGAAGGCTTCTTCACTAGGTTCTACTCTCCTCCAGAAACGGAGGTAGCTGTCCATTCCCAGGGCAAGCTTCAAGGGATTCCTGCAAAATACATACAAATAAGTAGAGCGAAGTGTGAAATAAGATGATGCTAAAGATCAGTGGAAAAGAAGAAAGCTGAAAGGAAAAGCATCACATTTAAACCCATAAAACAAACACCTCCACACACACAAGATCCTAAGGCACTTTCAGTATCTCCCAAAAGACAAAGTTATACAACAGCTCTTTCAAAATTCTAGTTCAGTGTTGAGTTTAAAGCATGAATTTAATTGCAAAGCCATTCTTTGAGAAGTTCAAAACAAACAGCAGCTCTACAGGGCACACATCCAGAGGTGCTAACTCTCCCACCATTACCCCCACCACAGGGGTCTATAACTTAATCTTGAAGTTAAGTTTTGGTGCCCTCAGGCCAGCTTTGAAAGCTAGCTTAAAAAGCTAAGAAATAGAGGCATTTAAAAGAGGTGCGATTTTGAAAGAAGAAAGGCTGGCTGCAGTCAGCAGGAAATGCAGGTGCTCAGCACCTCTGAAAAATCAAACCCAAAGTATGCATGTGAAAGGCAAGAAGCATCTGAGGCATGAGAGAGACGCTCCTCTGAAGCAATTTCTGACATTTTGCTCACTTCCAGCTCCAAAACAGTTCTGAATTTCACCCTTTTAGGCAGAATGAATAACTGCAATAACAGCTGTCAGAGACGAGGGTAAAACCGCGTGGGAGGAAGAGAACACTTATTCTAGACACTGTTTCTAATTACTGCTCTTAAATTTTACGAGGGACGCATGTGACTTAAGCCAAAATACAACGCAGACAGAAGAAACAGAGATGCAGAATAAAGATACACACACACACACACACACATATATTTTAAGTTTAGCGAGGGGCAGGTTCAAGCTAAACCAAAATAAAGCATTGGCACCAGCATAACCATTTCAAAATGTGCACTTTCCACATAGAGAGAAGAATGAAATGAAAAAGGAAACTGCCAAGCCTTCCTGGTTTTTTGTTTACATGTTCTGGAGAAAGAGTTGGAGGGGGCACTAAGGTTGGCATTTAAAAGCAAAAGTCAATTTCTCTTAACAAATAATACTGAGGACAAAAACTAGCTCCTGTTTTCTTTCTTCTCAAGAGAAGCAATGGAAAGCATTTCCAGCAGAGTATGCATCATTTAGCTGAATGTGACATTTCAAATAGATAGTACACTGCCCACATGTATCATTTGGCATAAAACTGCATGAATCAGTTATTCTCAGTTTTTACTGAATGTAGTTGCTATGGTGATTATTAGACGCAACCCAGTTGACTACAGTGATTATCATTACACTAGAAACATATCTACCACATATTTGATTAAGTATATCTTCCAAGCCAGTACACCTTGGCATTTGTTAAGGGGTTAAAGCAACACCAGACATAAAAAAACCACATACACAGAAAAACGCAAGCAACTTTTCAACGGTTAGGTGTGCAACTACCCTGGCAGTCTACTAGCTGTACCACAGAAAAGCTTAGAGAATTGGAGCAAAGGGACACATACTATTTGAGCAAAGTGCAAACAAACCTATCAAATTAGCTTCTGTTGCTTCACCTCCCATTTCTAACTGTTGTGGGTACAGACATAACAATATATTATTTTCACATGATTGCACGAGGAACTCTTATACCCTGCATCATTGTAATATCAGAAGCCATCAAACATAAGTGAATATATCCTCACAACAGTCTGATGAGGGAGGGACATATTATCTATGATTCACAGAAGAGGAATTGAGACAAACATTAACCAGCTTGTCCAAGATCACTCAGGAGAATGGCAGCAGTTCCATGAATTAAAACATAGGCCAGGCTAGCTTTAACCCCTAGTCAACCATTTGACAATCATCTTTCCTACCACCCTATCCAAAACAACAACATGAAGTTGAAAAGCGGGAAGAATGGAAGGAAGCTGCGAACAAGGAAGGGGTGGAGGACTATGTCTTATCAAGAGCAGTATTTTTGTTCAGTCTCTGGCTTTGCAGATTATTTTAAGAAGGACACATGGAGAGTTCTTGCTAGCCCATTCAATTTTTAAAACCCTTATCTTGCATTAGTGTTAGCTATACACATTTCCTTGCAGGAGATAAGCCATCCCCTGTACAGTAATTGTATGAAATCAATGTTAGCAAACAATTGCTATTGGCCTTGTTCACTGGGAAAAGCGAACGATACAGCTATTGCAGGATAAACTGTCCCCAAACGCTCGTGTGCGGACATGTTAATCTGGAATAAAATGCACTACTTTCACTCTAATGGAAACGTGGACATGAATTGCAAATAAATTACTCTGCATTATATCAACCGATCTGCTTAGGTAAACAAGGCCAGTATTTCCCCCGCTTTTCAAGAAGCAGAAAAGTAACAGCAGTTTCTCCCCAATTCTGCAAAGGGCTACCAGCTTGCACCATTTCCTAACGAAGCAAACTTACAAACAGATTAACAGATGCACTTTGTGTAACGCAGTTTCGGTTAAATTTTCATTTCACGCCAGATGACACCTCTTTCACACAAAAATATCACCCTTTGATTAGTTTCCAATAAAGAACGAATCGGAAGCGTGAGGCTGGGATGGACTGAACTGGTTCCGGTTGGCCCAGAGCGTAACAAACGAGTAACTCTCACCTCAATGCACACATCTAACTTCTCTGCTTACCTGTCTTTGGGATGTTTGACCAACTTTACGCTTTGGTTTTCTGTTAACCTGACACTTCATAAATTTAAATAAAGTTTCCTAAGTAAGATCTCAACAGCCCTGGTCACTTACAGATCCTTAAAGCAAATAGGTTTTTGGCTTCATTATGTTGTATAGTCTTAAAAACATCAGGAACATCCATTTTTACTCACAGTATTTTTTAGACCTCTCTAAAAAGGGGAGGACTGAAGATAGATTTTTATCCTTCCAAATGAGGGTTGCATTTTCGCATGAGAAGAGCTCTCCTCCCAAGAGCTCACCAGCTGCTTAAATTAAGTTAACAAACACCCACAGCTCTTCGAAACACTAACAACAGACAACTGTGCCTTCTCAATGGAAAATAGTCATCCCTATCGTGACCAGGTTTCCATGTGCCAGTCAGGATTTGTGCCGTGTCTCCCTCTTCCTCAAACACCCAGGGAAAACATGCCCCTTGCTCAAAATTTTATTTTCTCGTAGCATGCAGTGCCCAGCTGCCCCAGGGTCCGGACCCACACCGACCCATGGACACTAAGCCCGCTCCAGCCCTCGCCCGGGCTCCTGCCTGGGAGAGGAAGGGGGAAACGCTCTTGCAGTGAGCAATATTCTGCCAAATCTTATATCGAGTGGTCCAGGGGCAGTGGAAAAAACCCAGAGCAGGAGGACGCGAGCGAGACCGGGGACCGCCGAGCCTGGGCAGCAGCGTGCTGCCGGCCACTGCTGGGGCGTCCTGCTCCCTCCCGCCCCGGCACACCAGACTCGGCCACTTCCCAGCCCCTGGGGCCACCGCGCCACGCGCGCACCGAGTCCGAGCTAGTTACAGGGCGGCCTTAAAGAGAGAGCCATACAACAATGCTCACTTTTAATACCCTCCTGATTATTTGGTCAGAGGGTCACCGTTACCGGTTAAAGGGCTGCCAGGGAGGGAGAGCATTTCTAACCAAGTCAGCTGAAACTAGCGTTCACAACTAGGCGTTCGCAACAATCTCACCCTCAAAATGGAAAACTTTTGCTTACCAGAAGGAAAAAGGGGGAAAAAAAAAAAAAAAGGAAATCAAAGTTAGCCTAGACACAGCTCATCCTAAAACTGCATCATAAGCACGTGCTCATTCTGTTTTTATAAAGGATTCGTTTTCCTAGAAGTATTTCAGGTGTGAAAGAGACAGATATGACATTTTTTAAAGGGACATCCTCTAATTAAGAATTTATTTTTATGAAAATAAACTAAAACTGAGCTCTTGAAAAACCTATTTTCTTTTATTTTTTGTTTCCTTTTGTTCCAGGTTTGATTATTTTGGATTCTTCCTTCCCCTTGCCATACTCTGAATTTGCGTATGAATTGCGTGCTATCAGTTAAACTCACTTTAATGAGCACGCTGAATTAAAACAAAGTTTTTAGTTATAGAGTAAGCCTGGGAATTTAAACATGCATCTGAATGGAAGTTTCCCTAGGCCTACAGAATATATATTTTGCACACATATAAAACACAAAAAATCTAATGCCCCTCAACTGCATACCCTGAAACCACTGCATCAAAGCAGAAAAAAAGCACCTTTGCAGAAGTACAAGCAATTCACATGCCCATCTAACTGCTCACCGCTTAGCGAGACATCACCAGTACCTGCCCTCAGCGCTAATTCAAAAGTGAAACCTCAAGAGCAGAAGCTGAAATAACGTCCTCCTAAAGAGCAAAAGCAAGACACCAAAGTACTCAGGTATCTGAGATCGTAATAGTGTCCAAGAGACGAAGAATGATTTAACGCGTAGATGGGAGCGAGCTGACGAAGCGCCGTCCAGCCATGCACGCGCTGCCGGCGAGTAGCAGGAGCCGGGCTGCCCCGCGAGAGGCCGAGCCGGGAGCAGGGGCGACCTCAGCACAGTTGTGCCCTCACCGATGGGGGTCCTGCTGGAGGAGCAGAGCTGGGTGCTGCTGACAGGATCCACGACAGCCCCTGGGCACGGCTGGGGTGAACCAGGTCCCAGGGCAGGAGCAGCAGGACACAGGGACACCACAGCTGAGCTCAAGGCTGGGGCTTGGAAGACCACAGGTGGCAAAGGAGGATAAAGAGTGAAAGTAGATTTGATGCAGCATAAAGCAAAACCCTTTACCCTCCCAACTCATTCCAACCCCAGTGTAAGTTCTTTAATAGTTTTTACTAAAAAGTAGCTTGAAGATGGAGCCTTAAATGAAACACCTATGTCTCGGCTCAAGATAAGCTTGCTTACTTCCCTCACTGCTACACCCCACCATCCTATCAGTATACTGTCTGTGCAAGGACAGCAAATACAGATGGATATTGCAAAAAACATTACATTGCTGTAGTCTCTCTCCAACACTATTTGATTCCTCCACAACACTGTTCCACCTTGCAAAGAAGGGGGAGAAATCAATGACCATTCTTGCAAGAATTCCTTCCATGTCTAAAAGGGGTTTGAGAGATACCAGTCCCCTATCATTTGGACAACAGCAAACTGTTGTTCACATCCACATATAGGTAGGAAAACATCACACATATCTTGGATAGTAATATCTTCCAAGCATGACGCTGGAAGCATTAAAGCACCTTCCATCTAGCCAGAGATGGCACAACTGAAACGATTTAGAAAAAAAAGGTACTTGTCACTCAGAGCAGAACTGCTAAATACTAGCAGCTGGCCTTCTTCCCTGATAAGTCCTCCATGAAATTTTACGGTGTGACCTGTAAGTCAGAATTGTTTCCGATTTTGACACTGCTTTTGAGAAAACTTGATTGGCCTTTTTATAAAATATATAATCACATTACGGGTTTAAATTACCTGGTACAGACGAAAATTTGTGCCTTTCAAAACAATATAAATTTTTTTCCTTTATGAGATATTATAGTGAAACGAGGTCAAATGACTAGTACACAAAAAGAGCAAACAGATGAACATTTTACACATTTTCCAAACCTAAAAATAAAAGAAGCCAGGAACATGAAAAATTCTTCCTTTTTTCTCCTAGGTCAATTGAGGCTTTTTATTTATTTATTTATTTTTTAAAGACAGATTGAAAGGATAAATGCATCTCCGATAAGCATTTGACGAGGAAGACGTCACATGCAGAAGCTCCTTTGTGTGGTGACGGGCACTGCTCCAACCACAGAGCATTCTCTTGCTTCCTGAAATTTATTTAAAGGCTAGGAAAGAAGAAAGGCTTATAAATAAGTAAGGCCAAGATAACTCCCAGGACATTTCTAGGTACGTGTTTTGCTCCTCTGCTACAAACTTCAAATATTTTCTGTACTACATTCAAAGAAGGAAAAAAAGTTAGCATCAGATATGAAATACATTTAGAACAGAACTCTTTCTCTTACTTGATTTGCTTTTGTACGTAATTTCTGAAATGCCAGGAAGAAAGCAATTACTGTCAAAGTGCAGCCTGTATTTACCAACAGTGCCTGGAATCCTTCCAGCATTCCAGGTATTACAGAAACGGCAGCACACCTAGCAAAACTATGTAACCCTGGGCTGGGCGTGAGAGGGGAGTATTTGATGCAAGTTGCAAACGGCATGCAAGTCTACAGTTTTAGGGAAGAATAAAAATAACAGTGCGTATGGGAGACAGGGCACGTGGTACAATCCATCTCCATGTAGCTGAATTCTATCAACAGGAAAAAAGTGTCTCCCAGCGAAACAAACGGTGTTCTCTTGCTCATTTCCATGCGAGAGTTTCATCCAGAATTTTTAAATGAAATTTCACGCAGGTAAACATGGCAAGGAATATTTCTGTTCCTACTGAGGAGTCTGCACACTCATTTATAGGTGGAATTCCTATAAATCTGATAAATGGTCAGGGGTCAAATTCTTGGATAAATGGAAGGGTTTTAAAAACTTAGGAATACAAGCCTTCTACTACAAAGCCACTGTTCTCAATAACTTGTTTATACAGTTCCTGGCAAGACAAGGGCCTCATCCTTGAGCATTTTAAGATCTTTAAAAATTCTTGGGGAGATTTAAGTGTTAACATAATCTAAAGAGTAATAATAAAAACATTCCCACTTCTACATTTCAGGCAAAGAGTCAAATCACACGTTCATTTCATTTTTATAACTAAAACAATATCCTATGCAAAACTTCGAAAGTCTCCAGACATCTAGAGGTCCCATACCTGCGTGACTGAACAGATGCCCAGGACTCCCCAGGACATTCAAAGCAGAAAGACAACAGCTCTGTTACCACTACGGTGCATCATCAGACACCATGAAGTAACACCAGCGCACAGTGGCCAAAGATCACAAAAATGTTCTCAGTTAACATTTCTACTTTTCCAGTTCCATCAGGGCTCTCCCTTCCAAGCTCATGGAAAATTTCACCTTTCCTTCAAATCCATCTTTGCTGTATCAGATTTTCTGTGTCTAAGTTGTTGTGTGCTTTCACTGCACCCCATTTTGGTCAGAGGCTGCTTTCAGTAGTCCCAATTTGATGTCTGCAAAGATTCAGCTGAAGTCAGATAAATTTGGATTAGTTAACATTCTGTCCTTCCTTTCTTCTCTTTTAATGAAATACTCGTGAGAAAATGTACTTGCTGATTGTCAAGTGCGTAAAGGTTATTAAGCAATCCACAAAGTATGCACCCAATTCCTTAGGTACACCAAGAGTTCTCAGTTTCCCCCTCCTCCTCTGCCAAACCTCTCTCGGGTAAAAACACCTTTCTTGTGCATGCACAGAACAGACCTCTGGAGTTTTGGGGTATGACTCCATTAAGCAGATCCCTAATGGCTCTTGAGTGTCGGGGGCACAGATACCAAGTATTTTTGTGGCTCTTGCCAAGTCAGTGTCACACAAATAGTCTCTGTCAAATAAACGGTCCGAGTTTCCCGAAGAGCAAATTAATGCCTTATCCTAAATTTTTACTTTCTTACTCATTGCTCCAGAATACCCTCAACAATCAAACAGGTCTTTCTAATGTGACTTTTGATGAAAGACTCTTCCTGAGTTTTTCTCAGCATTCACATTGGAAGTAACATCTGCACAAAGTAACGTACCTAAGTGACACAAGTTGCCACTGTAGACAGTTTCAAACCAATGGAATATCAATACGGAAGCTGGAGTTTTTACCCCTCACATATACGCCTTGCAGAACTTTGTCTCTTAAGTAAAAATTAAAAAATAATAATAAAATAAAATCAAAAAACAGCTGTTTTCCTTCCTGAGTAGGTATATCTGCCTTTCTGTGCATGCCAGGAGCTTGCAGCAGCTCCACCTCCTTGCCATGGCATGGTGTAGCTCCGCAGGGCACAGTAGTTAACCATTTACAACCTTCTCACCTTGGCTGTGTTGTTGCACGACCTCAAATTAGACAGAGCCAAGAATGATCAGGAGCCTGCATGGCCCGTCTCCAAGGATGCCGTTTCATATTAGAGGGAGGTAGGCTCATCTAACAGCTCACTACTGCCAGAAACGGGAGGGAGATCCTTTATTTTCCCCCTCCTTCGTTCCAGAGCATGCTGCCACAGCTTGTCTTGTGCCAGCTCTGGAAATCTTCTGGGACCTCCCCCTGGCGAGCCACTTGAACTCCCTAACTTTTTCGGATCATTTTCGGCTCAGTTAGTGAGTTGAACTAGCTCACGGTTGAATTCAGCAGGAGTACCTGAGGGAAGGGAGCAGGACTGCACAGCTCAGAGAAGGAGGGATGAGAGCAATTCTCCCTTTAAGCGACAGCAGTCTGCCAGATCAGTTGAGGAGTCTGTGAAATCACAGCCGAAGGAACGCTTATAGTCTCCACAGGCTGGGAAACTCCCCAGAAGAGACTGCCATTTTCCCCTGCATGGCCAGAATGGTTAGAATAAAAGTTACTTTCTCACAAAATAGCAAGTTCATTCGAAATGCCCTAGTTTTCGCAAAACTACGCAATTTACTCTGGAGCTGAACGTCCATAAGAAAAGTTAATATTGCAAGATCTAATACCTAATGGATTATGTTCTCTATACGGACAAACCGTTCAGAAAAACAGAAGTGAGCCTGGCATTTCTATATTTTGGCATACTGTTCTTCCAGACTTGGTACTACAGCTTTTTTCTCCTCAAAGGGCCACCTTTCACAAAAGGTACCAGGTCTTATGTCCTAAATTTTTACTGATTACCTTTTAGCAATTAGAGAACAGGAAACCTAACTGCTGTTGGCAGGGTTAACCATTTAAAATGAATTATTTTCCATTGGCTTAAAATCTCTCTTAAGATTTTGACTGAATTCTTCAATTTTTGCCCATATTTAGCTCAGTGGTTATATTCAGCAGCAACACAGTGTGTGCACCATACACTTTTCTTTCAGTTAGTTACCTTTGTGAAGGGTTATCAGCTCCGTCAGGCTTACCGGAGCTATAGCCATTATAAGAGATTACATTTCCTGCTAAATGTTTTTGATAGGCATGCAAAAACATGAAGTATATCCTTTGCTGTTTTTGTAATGAAAACCACAGAAAAACTTCTTAAGTGTGTTTTCATTATTCTCTCATGTTACAAGGACATGAGTAAAACCACAAATAAAAGTTTTAAACATATGATAACGTGAACAGTAGGAGCAATAATTCTAACAGAAGTGAGTAACTAAATCAGATACGAAGTTAAACAAAATCATGCACACTAGTACGCTTATACTAGTTATGTGCACTAGCACTAACCGGTGCCAGTTTAATGATTTCAAACAATGCAATAAAGAGTTAATTAAAGCGGATATTTTTTGTCTATTCATCAAAGCAGGACAGGTGATGTTTGAAGTTTTTTTGTTTTGATACTTTTACAGACCGGGCTGCAGATTCACTTCCATATTAGCATTTTGTTAAGGGCCTATAACAGACAGCCGTTTCAAGACTAAGCAGCGTAACCGCCACAACGCTGGTGAGGCTGTGCAAGACCCGCCTGCAGCTCCTGCCCAGGCACCCCGGCTCCGCTCTGCGGAGCCCGCCGGAGCGGAGCGGGGAAGCGGCCGGCTGCGCTCACGCAGCGCTGCGCTCCGTTACGCATCCCGCTGGGAAGGCGCGTTAGCTCTGCTGCGGCCCTGCGCAAACGCCGCTGGGCCGCCTCTGGGCCCGGGCTGGCTCCGCGTGCTGTCGGCGTACGTCTCGCCGCACCACCGTCCGCAGCGTTTCCGGCTGCGGGGTTAGCTCGCGGCTCCCCGCTGCAGGCTGCCCGCTCCAGGACTGAAGCGCAAGAGTCAAACGGCAGTCCTGCGGTACGTGTTCGTCGTTTCTTGAGCCCGGCACCTTACTGACTTCCCCATATTTCTTCCTCTGATCCCTGCCTGGCTCTAAATAAGGTCAGAATATGGTCCTATGCCCGCACTGAATAGAAGTGTGACATTTCTGCTCCTGCCTTTCTTCTGCTTCTGATACAGATTATGTAACTGAGCGCCTGTGATTTATGCTTTGGCATGAAGGGGAAAAAAAAAAAAAAGCAGCAGTCACATGCTTGTGTACCTCCCATTCTCCTTTGTTCCCGTTTATATATATTTACGGAAGACTATAAAGTCTCTCAAATTAACGGGAACTGGGGAAACCTGGGTGATAACTATGGGTTTCTAAAATGTATCAGACTACCTTTAAAGAATAAGAAAGTCAAAAAGGTACCTATTGAATATATCGAGGTCCCAACATGCTAGATTCTTTGGCCTACCAGGAAAGAAAAATCTTTTCTTACAATTTGTCTTTTAAAAAACGATGAATCACATGCATAATTGGGGGAGAGAGGGAAGATCAGCAAAACCCACTCAGTCTGCAATGAGATGTGGTGTTTACCTGCAGGTTTACAGTAAGAATAAAGCTTTGTCCAGCTTTTCAGCGTTCAGGGCAACAGTCTACTTCGCAGGAGAGGCTTCATGAATCCCCCTTGGATATTAGATAACGGACTGGAGTAAAGTGAGGGGACGGGAGGGGAGCAGCAAACGGGCAATGAGAGCCAAATCTAACAGGGTGGGGGAGGAGAAGAGGGAAAAAGGGGGGAGAGAGAGGGAAAAAACGAAGAAAAGCACGCGCCCTGTACCTTCCAACCCACAGCTGGGCACATTTAGTTATATAAGTAGATATTTGATGCCAGATCATAACATGGACTTTTGAACTTACGTGGAAAGTTTGTCACCGCTACTCAGTGCGTTAAGATGTCACTGCTGCAACGTGCTGAAAAATTCCTTCCACTTCTATCAAAGGCGGCTTATATTGTGGGCACATGCACGAAGAACGTAAATCTGTTATCTTTACTGAATATAAGCCTCGATGTAAATCATGCAGCCACAGCCTATGAATAACTGCATTTGTTTCAAGAGCAAAACAGAAAAACACCTCATGTGAAGTACAGAATAGCTGCCGGAAATGAGCTAATGGTACTTTTCTTTCTGCATTAAAGGATTATTTTCCAGTGCCCACTGTGTGGGCTTAAGCACTAGCCTGAAACAGTCAAAATACTTAGAAAGAAGATTTATAGCTAAAATGAGGGGAGGGACTTTCTTTGAAGCAACTGGCTTCTGTGACTGGTGTCTCAGCATTACAAGGCTTCAAAAGGACCACTTTCTGCGAGCGGCTCACTGCTCTTCCTTCATCTCTGCTGCGTATCATACTGATAAACAATACTGGAAAACAACTACATGGCAATGGTGGAGTTGGATGGCACACGGGAACAGAGATATTTATTAAAAGCAGATGTCATATTATTTCTAATAATTTTAAACAGAAAAACTGGTATGCCTTGAGCACCACAGAATCAGTATGACTCCTTCAGCACTAACTTATAGTCAAAGGCTTTCAAAGGCCCTTAGGAAAAAAACGTAATGAATTTAGTTCCACAGTGTTTCTGTAAGCGCTGCTCTCTCCGTTTACAGGTGAAGGAACTGTACGAATTCCAATTCCATGCTGTTTCTTTGTACAAAAGTGTAATTTTCTCATTTGATTATAGCTGATATAAATAACTTATCCATTATAATACAGTTGCTTATTTCCTTTAACCTATTATTCATTATTAATTCCACTTAACAGAACAGCTTTCCACTGAAGGCCTGTAAAATTGCATTATATTTGCAGGGCAAAATATGAGTTGCAGCTCTATACACAAAAGCACTGAAATAAATTCTAAAAACTGTGGCAAATAAATCTCTGCTCAGATTTCATAACAGTTATTCAATAAACGCTTTACAGCCCTCGCCTGTAAGTGTGTTTGGGCACAGTCTTCACCCTTTACATACGACGGTAGCCTTAATGGGAGTCCTATGTGAGGTTACCAGCCTTTAATGAGATTCAAGCTTAATTCTTTTTAACTGATGCTATTAAAGAGAGAAGTTGTCTTAGATCACTTGTGGGGAAAAAAACGCTTTGCAGAAACTTTTACTGAGTCATGAGATGGAAAGAAATTATTTAAAATAGAAAAGTTTTATTCCTTGCACAGTTCAATCCATTTTTATGTTAATATTCTGGCATATGACTAGTGCAACACTGGGCCAAAACTGACCTATAACTTTCTGGCCCGCCCTGGCTCACAAAATCAATTTTATATATTAAAATTGAGAGAGAAAATTAACATCTAACATTAACATTTCCCTATTTTGCTGTTCTTTACAAGCAATACAGATTTAGAACAGAGAAGTTAATCTCACTGCTAGCTCTCATACGAAGAACAGTAAGGTTGCTGAGAATTTAAGCTGTGCAATTTATAAATTAGGCTTAGATCTAAACACAGCTTGCATAAAATCAAAATATCTTATCTATGAACATGGGTAGGTATAGTTATTGTATGTGCATTTTAAAATGGCACAAATAGGCCTCTGACCCACTGTAGTGGCCACTAAAGTGCTACTTAATGCTATACTATGTATAGCTTATGTAATTTTATTTTCTTATAAATAGGTACAAATTCTAAATACCAGAACTTATTTTTTTTTGATGGTATTGTTTGAAGAAGATCGAGTAAAAGAAAAACCGATTACACAGTCTCTCACTACCAAGCCTGTTCCCTTGTTTGGCATCACTTAATTGCACTTGTAGAAGCCTAAGGAAACAAAGGATCCCTATCATTTATACTCAGTATTAACGGGAACTCAGGGAGAAGCAAGACGAGAAAGAAACAAGAATTAAACAGGTGGAGAAAACCCATGTGAGATGACCCTTCCTGCAAATCTGCTTCTGGTTAGCTAGTGGGAAGCAGCTCAGCTGGAGCCCGATACTCAGATTCTTCTCAGTTCAATATATTCCTCAATGACCTGGAGGAAGGGACAGAGTGCACCCTCAGCAAGTTTGCTGATGATACTAAACTGGGGGGAGTGGCTGACACACCAGAAGACTGTGCTGCCCTTCAGAGGGACCTGGACAGGCTGGAGAGGTGGGCGGAGAGGAACCTCATGAAGTTCAACAAAGGCAAGTGCAAGGTCCTGCACCTAGGCAGGAATAATCCCATGCACCAGTACAGGCTGGGGACTGACCTGTTGGAAAGTAGCTCTGCCGAGAAGGACCTGGGAGTGCTGGTGGACAACAAGTTAAACATGAGCCAGCAGTGTGCCCTTGTGGCCAAGAAGGCCAATGGGATCCTAGGGTGCATTAGGCAGAGTGTTGCCAGCAGGTCGAGGGAGGTGATCCTGCCCCTCTCCTCAGCCCTGGTGAGGCCTCACCTGGAGTACTGTGTCCAGTTCTGGGCTCCCCAGTACAAGAGTACTGTGGAGTACTGTGTCCAGTTCTGGGCTCCCCAGTACAAGAGAGACATGGCACTCCTGGAGAGAGTCCAGCGGAGGGCTACCAAGATGATTAGAGGGCTGGAGCATCTCTCCTATGAAGAAAGACTGCAAGAGCTGGGCCTGTTCAGCCTGGAGAAGAGAAGATTGAGAGGGGATCTCATCAACGTGTACAAGTATCTGAAGGGGGAGTGTCAAGAGGATGAGGCCAGCCTCTTCTCCGTGGTGCCCAGCAACAGGACAAGAGGCAATGGGCAGAAACTGAACCACAGGAAGTTCCATCTGAACCTGAGAAAAAACTTCTTCACTGTGAGGGTGACAGAGCATTGGAACAGGTTGCCCAGAGGGGTGGTGGAGTCTCCTTCGCTGGAGATATTCAAAACCCGTCTGGATGTGATCCTGGGCAATATGCTCTAGAGGACCCTGCTTGAGCAGGGAGGTTGGACGAGATGATCTCCAGAGGTCCCTTCCAACCTAAACGATTCTGTGATTCTGTGATTCTGTGGTTTGACACGGACATGGACAACAGCACACATTCATGTCTTCATGGGGTGGAGCGACTTAGCACAGCAAGCCCACAAGCTATGAGATGGACAGCAAGAAGCTTTAAGCTCGTGTTCACTTTGAAGAAAAAGGAAATCAAATGTCATAACTTCTAGCTCTACCACAGAAGTAAGCAACACCATATAGCTGTACCAGTGGTATTAAAGAAAGTAAAATCTGTCCTGCACTAACCTTGGCAGTTATGAAGACACTCCTGTCCACCTAAGTGCTGTGTTAAGAGGGGCTGCCATGTCCATGAAATCAATTAGCCTGTATCCACCTCGCGTGGGAGTGCAGTTTCAAGGATTAGTGCAAAAGGGCAGCAGGCTGAACAGAAATCAACCAGCAAACTGCGATGCGATCCTGACACGCATTCGATTCAGCAGCTTACCGCAAAGAAATGTCTGTAATAAATACAAACTCCTGCTGTCTCACAAACCAAAATGTATATTACTTTTGCTGTTGTCATGGAATAATAACTTGCTGTTGTCACCGTATTATGACGAAAAAGCACAGCGAGCAAAACAGTATGTGATGCATACACAGTAACATCCACCGCACGCGAGGCAACAGCATCAGCCACAGGAAAGCAGAAGTGCTCCCCACCGAGCGTCTGGTTAGCTGCAGGTCCACCCACGCCTTTCATTACTATCAAAGTTTGTAATTGCCATTTTCTGTGACAAGGCTCCGAGACAAACTCGCCAGGAGTTAATCGCTTTGTCTTTTTTTTTTTTTTAAATAAAACAATTAGCTGTACTTTTGAAAGGGTTACTAAGGACCCAAGGGCCAGAGGGTAATTATTTACAGAAGCGATGCTACGGATGAAGCAACAGAGAAAGCCATTACACACATCATACAGAGTAAGGAAAGAGAAACTCCCCGCACTTGTTCACAGTCCCCGGGAGGTGTGATTCAGCCCAGAGGTAGCCCTGGCTCTTTCCTGCTTCTCCCTCTTGTTACTGATGCACTCGAATGAAAATATGAAATTTGAATCAAGACTTTGAGTTCTCCATTTCCAAGTTCACACTGCATCTACCCCCGAAGAAAAAAGAAGAAATCAAGCCCACCGACTTTATGGTGAAGGGGCAATGCCTTGCTTTAGTGAGATTTGGGAGGACATTCAGCTCACTTACCGCAGAGTTACAATATTCCTTTTTAGCTAAACAAAGGCTAAGACTCAGCCAAAGCCTGTATTACATCTCAGTGTAAGGAGCGTTTATAATCTGGCTCTTGCGGGAGGGAGACTGAAGGCAGCAGAGTTCAGCTTTGATTCTCTCTCAGAGAGGGAAAAGGATTGCTGGAAAAGAGTTAAACTTAGAAGAGTTTTAAGTATCCTAGTGAAAGAAAGAACAGCTCATATCTTCCTCAGCCACTCCCCCTCACTGCAGACCACAGGACACTCACTCCAAAAGTATTTTCAGTGCCTAAATATAACGCAGGCATTCACATAGCATAAATAGGAGAATCCTTCTGGAGGGACATCTTCAAAACAACCTCCATTTTTAAGCAGGACTAAAGTTCAAAGTCATACACTGGCATGTCAAATTCAGGATATCCTTGCAAGAATAATGAATTTATTGTTATTGTACCTGGCTATTTTTATAAAGTTTCTAGAAGCAAAGAACATGAAATGTGCTTAAATGACTACTCATACAGCTTTGTGTTTTCTTCATTCCCAAATCAAGAAGATATGATGGAATACTATCATATCCTTAGATGATTTCACAGTATCAGTTTTTATTGGCAACCTCTGATTCCATGCCCCAAAAATCAAGCTGCTGTTCAGTCTTTTCTCCTAAACTTTGGAATATGAACTCACCAGAGCAAAATACAGCTGGCCCTTAATGATAGAATTTGTGCCAAAAATAATATGAATTTATTAGAATTATAAAGCCTAGAATTTAACAAAAAGGATAAAGTATTTCCAACTGCAAAGAGAGCACTGCAGAATCTCCAAGCTTAAAACAACACAATTGTATTAAGACAGAGTGAGAAAAAAAACAGGTAGAGTTTTGAAGAGGAAAAAAAAAAAAAAGGAAGAAAGAGAGGATTGCAGGGGACTCCTCAAAAGGTCAAAAGAAGAAAACCTGGAAGATAGTCTAAGAACTCTACTTCTTATTTTCATCCTCCTATTCCATCAGGTGTTCTGATAGAGAAAACAATAAGTATTAATTTCCAAATAGCATTTTACTAGGACCACTATCCACCATGCCATGAAAGTATGGAAAGCATTTCTTTGCTTCTTGTTTTAACCATGTTATCCCACCTGAACAAGCAGCTACTGTAAGACACAGAATTAGCTGTTCGCTGCTGCTAAGAGAGGTAATCCAGCTGCAGCATAAATAATTGGTAGTGAATTAACACTCTTAAGTGATAAGTATCCTGAGTTCTTACTGGAGCAAGTGCATGTTAGTGTGCAAGATGTAGTGCTCATACACTTGCTACTCACTGGGCTAAATAACTTTTTGCTGCTAGTAAGACTCAGAGAGCACCCTCTCTTCCTTGTGAGATATGCAAGTATTCAGCTTTACAGCAGAGAAAGTTTTTTTGTTTTGTTATTTTTTTTAATTAAAGCAAGTATTTAGTTTGCTGGGGGGAAATAAAAAAAAACTCCACCACCTTGTCTGGCACATTCAGATCAGCCAAAAATTATTGCAAACGTAATACTCAAGAGTGCCACATACACAAAACTATGTGACGTTACAGCAGTTTATATGGCTATGCCCATAGTACAGAAAGAGCTGCCTGAGCATTTGTAGAGCTACATTACAACACATATTGCTTTAGTGCTTTATTGTTTAGCATTAGCAGAGCTTAAAAGGAATTTTTAATTTCACTTTGAGATAAGCCAGTATATCTCCACAGACTTTCCTTAAAAGTGTTTTCCCATTTATAATTTTCATGATGCTATTATTGTTTTCAGAAGTACAAAAGTTAGTTTTAGAAGACAAGATTACCCTAAACAGAGGGAGAGACCACAAAAAGGAAAAGCTTGGCAAAGATAAGCAAAAAAGAAGAAACTAGAGTGAAGGATTTCTTCAATGCAAATAAGGGCGAAAAACTTACCAAATCTTGGCTGATTTTTACAAGTTTCAAAAGTGTTTGGAAGAAATAAAACAGCAGGTAGCATGAAATCCATGTAATTTACATAATCTAGAAGACCAGATTCTTCTCCTGAACTCCTTTGCCTGTTCAGACTTCTCTGCACTTTTTTTCCAGTGCAGCTGAAACTCATCTACTTTATATGTCAAGACCTAGTAAAATTTGACTCCAAATCATTTAATTGGTTTTCTAAATAAAAAAATACACAAAACACTTGGATTCGTATCAGTGATGAAAAACAACGCTAGAAACCACTTCAACCCTAGTTTTTCTTTTAGCTTCTTCAGTACCGAGGTCCAACATAATGAGTCATTACCCTCTTCAACAGTCAGGTTAATCCATTTGTCTGGGTTATTAATTAGGGACCAGAAGAGAGTAATATGCCACTCCATGAAAATAACTTCACATTAACATATTGCTGCTATCAACTCCCGAAGATTCACTTCTGTTCGTCCAATGCCTCACAGCACCAGCAATGATGTACTTGTGTACAGGTGTGAAAAACGATACCGTAGTTTCAATAAGAAAGTTAACAAGGCAAAGTAATTCATTCTGGAATCAAGAAATCCTGCTACACTGTATTGCAAATAGCCTCCAGATTTCTCAAGATTTTTTTTTCTTGGAACGGACTTTATGCTTCTTAGCTGTTCTAGAAAATAAAAGTAACTGTTTTTATACCTAAAAAAAGTAATAACATATTACATAATTCCCTACTACATTCCTACTGCTACTACATTTTCAATAGTCATAGCTACCTGTGGGGTCTCAAGAAATCTAGAAGCAAGAGAAAAGATAGTCCAGGATCCTGAGAATAAAAGGGAGAAGTTCAGGCAAGAACATCTGCAGTAAAGAATGGTCCGTGCAATTAGGAAGGTTTGAACACACTCTTTCAACTGGAGAAATAAGACAGGAACGGCAAGAAAAAAAAAAAAAAAAACTCAAGCAGCATTAAGACTGTATGCCTTAGCAGCATCCCATATATAGTTAGCTCCCTTTCATAGGGTGGTACCCTGAATACTGCACAATGAAAAGAGAGGAAGAGTCTGGCTATAGACATTAGTACAAACCCACTTTTATAAGTATTGTTTTCCTTCTACAGAACAAAGAGTGAAATATTCCATGTAACATTTTATTCTTCTGTAAATCAAGAATACAGCACACAGACTTCCTGTAGTGGAATGTACTTTTCTTTTCCATGTGCAATTTAAACTGCCAAGTTTAAACAGAGAAAAATATTGTATGTATCCATGGATATCTAAATTTAGAAAGACAAACAGTTCTCCTGCTGCAGCGGGAGGAAAAAAAGATGGAAAGAAACAAATAGTTATTACAAGTCATACAGAAAGGAACTGGGACGATGTATGACGTGCACAGAAGGTAATAAGGACTGAGTTGGGCAAGTGCCCTTCTTGGAAAAAACGATTCTGTAAGCTCTGCACCTAAAATGGACTAACTAAAGTCAAGGCGATTACATCTGATTGCCAGCTTGTCAAGTGAATTTTTCTAAACTGGAAGAGCTCTGAGAAGGATAACTGCTTTTAGAGTCCTTGCAGCCACACTCAAGTCCTATCCCATGCTTTTCAGCACCAAGATTGCCATTACTGAGTCCATGAAAGGAACTTTTAACATCTGCATGTAATTTAGACACGTTTTTTTCCCCATTATCATTGTGGTTTTGGCTTCCAGAATTTGAACATGAGTCTTAATAAATTTAGCTGGGAAATTTTCACATCTCGAAGCTGAAGCATAGAGCAACTAGATAGCTTTACTGCATACAAAAACACCTTCATACACTTCTTGCAACAAAAAAGGGAGAAAATCCAGTATCCGATATATACTACAAACACTCCAAAGGGGATACTGACTGAAGAACAAAACAAAAAATCCAAAACTTGATTAATTGAAACTTGTTTCTTTTCTAAGAAAAAAAAGTCACAGTCCTCAAAATAAACAGCTGGATAAAAACCTAGATGGTTTAGAACATTAGAAGCAGCCAATACATCTGCTGAAAAAACAGTATTCCCAGAAAACATAGCTCATCCTATCGCTAGCTAAAATGGAAAACAAGTTTAATTCAGGTTCTTCATGAAACTGCTAGAAGAGAAGAAAGTAGCAAGTGTATCTAAGTCAGGCACAAGAAGAACACCAGCACTCCCAGACCGAAACTGGTAGGCAAACTGACTGATTCAAGTAAAGGTAAGAATACACCTTTCCATCTTAAAACGAGACGCTGATGTGACTACACATTGCTAAGGCATTTGACGGCAGCACGAGGAACCCCGGCCAGCAGGGCAGGAGGCTGTGCTTTACCCAGCCTGTGGCCATCAGCCCTAACTCAAAGTCGCTCCTTTCCTCGCACCCGCACATACAGTCCTGAGGCCACTCGATAGCCATAATTTCTCTTATTCAGTCCATTCACCTTATTTTCCAAGAATAATTTCCAGCTGGGTCTGCTCTCTGGTCCAGCTTACCATTACGGGAAACTTCAGCATGGAGACAGGAGTAACTGGACAGGAAAAGCATGGTCGTTTCTTCTGGCAGCACTACCAAGTTATATTGGCTTAAAGCACACACGAAACTGCAACCTCAGTGAAAGTTCCTTCTTTAAGAGAACCACAACTATATTGCAAACAATTCAGTACCTCCCTTTCACTGCTACTGGTAGAGTTTTCTGAAATTAAGAAATAGTGTGGGGTTGTTTTGTTTCTTTTAATAATAACTACCAATGCAACACCTTCTGTGGAGAACGCATTTTCTATTGGCACAAAACTACAGAAAGCTTTTTGAGATGCACTCTTTTAAAATATTTTGGAAGCTAAGCACTTTTTTAATATATTCTAATCGTAAAAACAAATCATGCATGCCTAAATTTTAAAGTTTTTCCACTTTAGTTTCAATCAACGTCATAAAATCACTGAAACCTTTAAAGAAAAACAGTTATGTTCACTAGCGCACACGTCACTTCTGTATAAAGAGGTCCCAGTAAACAACAAAGGCATGCAGCTACAAAGAGAAAATTGATTAAAAAAGTACGTCATGGGTTCTGGAGCACAAGGCCAGACTCTCCTTATAAATGGAACATCAGCACTGGAAAACTGGTGTCAAAACTAACACATGGAAAGGTCTTTATGTTTGCCTAAAAATGTTGCTAAAGGTAGTAATGCTCTCCTTTGTAAAAGTTACTAGTATTCACTACTAGCAAAACTCTGTTAACACACTAAGGTTCCTCATAAGTACTCTGAGCAAAATTACAAACTGTCTAATTAGCAGTTGAGCTAGTTTCAATTATGAACAAGCTTTAAAATTCATATCTTCAGGTAGTATTATGCAATTTATAAAACACTTTCATTCTTTAAATGCACTATTAACTAAATTCTTGAAAGCAAGAATTGCTATCTCACCTTTAGAAAAGAAGCCTGTCTTGCATTTCTGATCTATTGTCCAGAATCAGCAGAAAAAAGCCTACCAATCCTTAGAGCATGCTGAACCCCACCCTAAGCTTTTCAAGTCATTTGAACTTGAAAATTGTGTTTATTTTGCTTCCCCATCTTTCACACATAAAAATTCCCACATGACTACAGATCACAAATATTTATCGTGAAAGATCAAGTTAGTAGTCTTAAAACCATCCTAAGTGCTCGTTGTTATTTCTTGCCAATATCATTATAGAAGGGCCAAGAATCTTATCCAGAAAGACAGAGAACAGAAAAATAATAGGATTATCATGATCTCAAAATCATGACAGGCCTCATGACCTTCTAATGATGGACCCTGTGAATTCATTGCCTGAACTGCTCTAATGCGAAATCCCAAGAGATACATATCTCTAGCCTTAAGTTCTGTGAATTACTGGTCAGAGACGTGCCTTCTGTTCAATGTGACTGGGGGTTTAATTAGCTCGTGAACATGTCAATTTAAAAATCTGGCTAGCTTAATTAATAAAAACATCAAAGTATACACAACTAAACTTAACTGCATTACTCATTAATACTACCGAAATTTAAATAGACAGCTTGAGGCCAAAGAAACCATCCAAGTCCACCAAAAAGAAAAGGCCTGTGGAAGGGCCAACTGAGAAACTAAATAAATAACAAAATATTTGTAAAATGGCAGTTATGAAATTCATTATCAAGCCTAGAAAGAGCCGCTGAACAATTACAAGTACGAATGTAGCTGCATTATGCAATGCAAAAGGATTTCAGCGAGGTATGCTGGAGCCCGAGCAGGGCACTAACCCTCCCCCTCTGAACCTCAAAGTCCTACCAAGACCATATAAATCACAGACCAACCGATTTCTCTCCTCTAACTCTCTCTGTGGCTCTTTGTTAATGCTTGGCTCAGTTTCGATTTTCTTATTTTTTAATCACACATCAGAACACTGGGCTATTTTGACTGTTCATACCTAACGTTCAAAAAACTTTCGAAAGAAGATACTCAAAAGAATCCAAATAAAATTGATCAACTAATGGGGGGGAGGAAAAAAAAAAAGGATACACGTCCCTCACTTTTCTGTTAAAAAACTCACTTTTAAACCCAAAATTTATCTGCTAAAAGTTTACCAGCCAGACTCCCTCCCCCTGCTTCAGCCACCGCAAAGTGCCTGAATCGCTTCCCGCAGTCAGCCGAGAACTCCCGAACCTACAAACTACGTAGGGAGCCAGGCGAGAGGTGCCCTGATAATCAGGTGGGCCTTGTTCTCCACGGCTCTTCTTCTGTTTGTACGAAGCGAACCTCGACAAAAATTTTTCTTTACAAACAGTACTGTGTGTGTAAACAAAGGCCCCTAAAATCCCCCTAACAGCCCCTAAAATCCCCTTAAGAAGCAGCTAAAATGTATCCATGAACAAGCCACAGTGTTAAACTAGATATAACACTCCTCAGGCAGCCTGAACCCCGGTCATTAAGCGTGTATTCAAAACCTGACAGGCAGGGTGGTTTGAAACCCGATACGCACTCTTTGATAGAGCTCAGTAGTTTAGAAAGCGGAGGGGCCATATCCTATTAAAAATAACAGGAAATTGACCATAGCAATAAATCTAAAGCTTCGGCTGCTGCAATTTCTTATCTTGGATGAGCAGTTGTTAGCGTGCCAGAAACCATATAACTTTTTCTTTTTAAAAAATAAAACAAGCAATAAAAAAAAAAAAAACCTCCAAAACTGGGACTTCCACTTGATAACAACTAACATCAACCAGTCACAGCCTTGGGAGACCTAGATCCCTAAGATCTTCTCTCTGTCATGGCAGGATATCCTGTTATATTTTGATGGTTTACTGCTGCCTTCAGGCAAAAACATGTCACCGAGAAAGTTAAGTCAGTACACTAAAACTGACAAGTCCCAAGGAATCTAATCAGAGGTTTTGGCACTTCTGACAGAACTTGCATATTCTTTTCATGCAATTTCTGCACCCAAATGATATCTCCATCTCCTCTGATGGCATATTTTCTCTTTATCTACTAAAACAAATCAAGATCTAAGACGACAGCAGCTTCTTCTAATGGCTTACTAAAACTTAAAAGGGAGTGTCCCAGCAGCGTTGTCTCCATGAGTGCCACCAGTGGGGACACAGCTACTGCTGGGCTAGAGAAAAGGGAATGGGGGGCAGGGAAGGGGTAGCCAAGCCTCTTCCTTGAATGGAATAAAATGCATAAGCCAAAGGATTTCATTAAACTGGCAGAGATTACACTGAGCTTTTTGCCAGCATAGCTGTGTCTATTGTGGGTATGACTCGTTTTCCCACTCCTAAAAGACAGAGCTTTGCCAACAAAACTTTAAAGCCTAAGACCAACAGTGTGGGTGTGGGGCTCTGTTTGTTTTTGGTATACAGGAATAAAGTTAACCATGGTCCAGTTTCCTGCCAACATAACCTGCACAACACTTGTTGCTTGTATTTTGTTTGTTTCTTATTCTGATTAGGTCATAAGAGCATTTCTGGAAGAAGAGTTTTCAGGCAGACAGGTCTGCTCTGAATCCGCCTCTTTTTTTTTTTTTTCCTCCTTCCTCCCCCTCCACCTCAGTCAAACCATAAGATCAGCACAGGCTGGAAAAATATCACCAAGTGCTTTAATACAAAGGACAGATATCTACTTTAAGAGCTAAAGCATTTCTAAAATGCATATATTTCATCTGTGTTTAGACATAGAGGATATGTTAGTTGTAGGAGATATTTACAATGGAAAGATCAAAACAGTGCACCTACTAAAAAATCTGAGCTCTTCCAGCCCTAAAGACTTAAAAACCAGAGCTGAACCTCCTCCTCACACCAGTACTAATTATTTCAGAATAGTTGCAACATGTTTGGAGATCACCTCACCTATGAATTTGTGCCAAAAATAAGGCTCAGTTCTCTCCTGTTATCCTGAAGGAAAGTGGGAGGGAAGGAAGTTCCACTTTGGATCCAATAGGACCCCAAAACCATCTCCCTTTGGAAATATATGTAGGAAACTGAGTTGAAACGATCTGCCTTCCCTTGCATAGATTATTTCTGCAGAGAGAACAATTAAGCTGTTCCTTTCAACTGTAAAAGCAGTTCTAGAGTTGAGACTACTATGTGTATCTTTTCATTTCAATTGCCTTATTTTGAATCTCAACCAGTTCCTGATTCCAAGAAGGAGGAAGACATGTCACATCTTTTTCAGAAGGTCTCCAAATGCAAAATCTTGTTAGCCACAAAGTTCCATTTTCTAGCATTACTTCTGGATAGTCTTTTCTCTAACATCCAAAGGCCTGGTATAAAAGTCTGCAAAGTGCATGGTGATCCCACTGGAAGAAAAACTATGCTCCACTGGCAGACAAATCATCATCAGGCACCAAAATGACTTTCCACTAACATATCAGAAGGCAGAGCTAGAGGTACAGAATTTCTTCATGCTTGAGGGCTAACTCTTACCAACATCAGCCCATCTGTTATGCATTGTTTTATGTCAGCTTTGATTTCTTTTCGCTACAAAAAAGGGAACGTGCTTCAGAAATGCTACGGACCACCAGATTTGTTTCGTATGTTATCAAAGCTAAACATTCAAGCCTTTTATGGAGATTAAGACATTAAAGTCCAAGAGTTTTTATTCTTCTGTGTGCAAGGTTCTCTCTTTCAATCAAATTAAAAAGTAGAGTTCAAGGTATGTTGTTAATTCCTGAGGGGAAATGATACATAACCCACACGCACAAAGAAGTTGGCTTGCATGCAGTTGTTTTTACAGCATGGAATCTGTTTCAATCTATGTTTGTTTAACAAGACGCAAGTCTACAGTGGTAATTTACTAAAAGTCTGTGCATTAAGTGTGTACAATACCAGAAACAATGGTCATAACAACTCCTTCCAAAGACACAAAAGCTTCTACAAAACTGCCAAAACACAAGCAGAGTGCTGGATTAGTTGTTTCAAAATTCCACATTCCAACCAGCTTCATAATTTTAATAATCCATCTATAAACACTTTAACTAATTTTAGACTACTGCTTCACATTCAGGGGACAAGTCATTGCTAGCACAAAATATCACTGTTTGTATTTTCATTGTTTTTTTTTTAATCCAGAATACCATTACTGTTTGTGCAGAGATCTTTTGGGATAGTAAATCTTGGCTTGAGAACTGTACTAGAAATACTGATTGTTTAAATGACTATTTACTATTAAGCTCCTCAATCTATATTTAAGCACTTGCATAACCAGCTGCTTGTATAGCTACTGGTCAGCGACAACACAGATTCAGGAGGCCAAGTGGCATTCTGCCTCTTGTACAGGCCTAAATGTCAATGATCAGGCCCAACCTAAATGCTGCAGGATTGCAAACATAATCATGTTTTGAAATGATTCATTATTTACAACAGTTGTTTCAGGCTTATTAGGTGGTGTCCTATTCTCTCTTAAAGCCAACATAGCGAAATGAAACTGAGATGAACAACAATCTCTGTCTTTATCTCTTGTATAGGATGGGTCAAAACTGCTTTAATTTCTATCCTCTGTTCCCAACACAAGCATACTACAGAACGTATCTCACCACAGCTTACACTAATGTTTTACCTGCATAGTGTCTGTGCTAGTAGTCTGCACTTTAGTTTGACTTGCTGAACATGGGGGCAGCTTGATCATAAGAAAATGTTGATTCAGTGTTTGCATGTTGCTCTGACAATTACAGCCTGGATGCAGTTTTAAGTCAAGATAACCTGGAAACTTCTGAAGAGGCAAGCCATTTCATTTAAAGGGAATCAACCAGAAGACATCCAGATGTAGCAATTCTCATTGAGTCTCATTATCATTAGAAAACAATTAACAACCTCAAAGGTGTGCCAAAAATGTGTTAGAAATACTTGATATGTAACAACATAAAGATGCATCCTTAACACACAAACCTTTCTTGCAGATAACTGGTTTTCTTGCAGCCACAGTCAGATATGTTGCACTAAGGAATGTAAACTGTAGGTGTTTACAGTGTACTACTTATTACCTTCAAAAATAAGGTGTTCCTCATTTCAGATACGTTTGGTCTTAATCAACTGTGGTAATCAGTTCACTATCATGCAATCACCCATATTTCAAAGATGACTCACCAGATGCTGGGTGTTTAATTCTACACGTTCCTCAAGTAACCACCTAGCTGCTGGCATTTTTCCCCTCCATCTCCAAAGCACTGTGCACAAATTATCACAGTAGGGGAAAGTTTTGAGTCAGAGGATTAATATCTTTAGGTCAGAGGAGAAATTTGTGATGTTGCAGCTCATGACTGGTACAAGATTCAGAGAGGCTATGATAGTAGTTGCCTCTGAAAATAAAAATAACAAAGAGAATGGAATTTCCTAGATCATTTGGAAATCGCTTTTTCATATTGATGTTCTCCTCGTCTGTTCTTCAGTCAGCACAATGCAGGCACCATCTTTATTTTTTTAACACATTCAGTGATACAACCTATTTAAAGGAAAACTATCATTTTAATGCCTGGCATCAGCCCAGGGCAAGCAATGGATTTCAGAGCCCTGAAGGGGCTGATGCTTAAAATCACAACGAAGAGCCTCTACGGTTGGCTTGGACTGGAGAGCCTGATACCACAGCTGACAGAACTCCAGAGCTGCTTGGGGAATCAACACACAGAAAACACTTTTTAACAGCAACACAAGGAGGCAAGAAGAGCAAATCTCTAAAAGTTAACAGCAATGAAAAGACTACTCCCATTATTAAAGGGCTTTGTGCCGTGCCTCATACGATTAGCAGTCCCATTCCAGTCCCACCAACTCAACCCAACCTAAAAGCAACAATACCCAGACTCTCTCTCTGTAAGAACATATAAATACAAAAGGCAGAGTAACAATGAAGACCAGTGCACTGAGGAAAAAACAAGAGGTAAGTAATTCTCCCTAAAATCAAACATACAACTTGCTAAGAACTAATAAAGTTACCGCAAGTTTCTTCAATTTTAGTACTTAGTTCCTGTTGCCTCTAGCAATGGTGTGATTAAAGTACTGTGCAGGCCAACCAGAGTCAAATCCTCTCCAACTGGCTACTTTGCCTAAGCCAGAATTTAAAGCAATTCATCCTGGAACTAAAGAAATAAAAAATAAAAAAAAACACTTTTATGATCATTCAATAGGAAAAAGCGTGTGTATGTATATGCATAGAGATCCACTGATTACTGACAGCACTGCAGATTAATATCTGCAGGCTTTATATACCAAAATATGTATCAGGCTTTATATACCAATAATAACAACAAATATAATTAAGGATATCCTTGACTTCATGCAAAATAAAGCTAACTTTTCTGCAAACTGTATGCAAAGCACTGACATTAAAAGTATCAGAAGCACTATATTTCTGTAAAAAAAAAAAAAACTAGAAAATTTAAAATGAATATGCAGATTTCTGAGCAGCTTAATACAGTGAGAAGAGAAATGCCAGTTCACAGCAGCACGAACAAAAAGCTATCTGCAGTATTTGGGATATATGACTTACCAGCTATACTTGAAAATTAACTTTTTTTAGTGTTTGGGTGAATGGAAAACATACCTTTCAAAAAAGACAAACTGTTACTGGAAAAAGTGATTCCTTCCATTAAAATATATTATGTGTATATGTTTTCCTTATAACTTTAATGAGCTTAATATTTAGTGTTCACAAAACTGAGAATGATTTTTCTCTAGCTTTCTATTGAGAAACATTTATCCAAGGTAAATAATGTATTTATATATTTAGGACTATAATTAATAGCTGCAGAAATTGCCCTCATTTCTCTAATAAGCTGTTGTTTTCAGAGTTCTTATAGAATCAGACTTCAAAATCTTTTAGCCTTCTTTGAGGAACTTTCTGCATTTTCCAAATCTAATCTTCAGGTTTAGTAATTTTGGAGGGCAGATGATTTCTAATTTTTTTTTTTTTCCTAATTTTTGATTCATTATTCTGGGAGCATTTCTTGGAACGATGACACTCGTTGCTCAGTCACTTAAGGTCACGTCTGCTACATTTGCTAACTGAAAGAGCTCCTAAGTGCATATAGCTATTAAATGCTTGGACTTAACGTGGACTGTTGAATTTGCAGCACTGTGGTAGGGAAACCATCTGAGGGAAGAGGATTTCCTTATAATCATACTGACACAATCACTTTCTCTACAGAGCATTTTTTCTGTACTTCCAGAAGGATAGTTTCACTTCCAGTTTGGATTAGACTAAGGAATTCTCCAAAGCGCTGAGGAGGGTCAGTTTCTCTGTTTGGTTAGGGTTATTTTTAAGTAACTTTGAGTAATTCATTTCCACCTCTTATGCATCAAAGCTGTTTTTTCTTTAATACCTTACTAATATCCAAGGGTGTGGATTTTTTTTTGTTTTGTTTTCGATACTCCATCACCACAATAAAAAAGATGCTACCAGTGTTAGGTATTACTCAAATTGCACTCATTAACTATTTCCTTGAAGTGCCTTCATCCAAAAGATACAAATAAATATTTCCCTATTACATTTTGAAACTGACTTAGAAGCTGCAAAATGTGACTTCTGATAGCTGTCCAGACTAGATGAATTTTAATACAGGTTATTTTCTGGTGTAATTTTCTATCACTTATTTGACATCACTGGTCTGGAAGGCTCCAAGTACAACCAAAGTCTCTCATTGTTAGTACATATATTGCTGTACCATACACACAGCAACAACAGAAAACATTTCTGAATGTAGAAAAATGTCAGATTTTTTCAGCAGAAAAATTTGACCCAGGCTCAGGCTTAGAACATGAAAGCCATTTTAAAAGAGCTAGCTAGATCTTAATTTGATGATATCTCTTTAAAGTCTCCAGTAGCTTAAATTAACTTCTGTTTTTTAAAATGTATTTTCACATTGTAAATCCAAAAAGCAGAGGTCCTTGAGAAAAGCAGCTTTAGACAGAAACCTGATCTATGATGAAAAGGCAGCATAAAGAAGCAAAGGGGCAAAAAGTTTGCTTCAAAATCAATTTTTTACACCTCTTGCACCCAGAGATGTAAAATTCACATCCAAAAAACGTATTTCTAACTACTGAAGACAGTGAATTTCCTAAAAGACATTTTTGGAAGAATCACTGGAATCCTCAATGAAGATAGCCCATCCTTACAACAGAATCCTCTCCCATTGGCATCTTCCAAATATGTTTCAGTACACAATACTGACTACTGGGTCTTTAATGAAGGTTACCTTTAAAAGAGTATTGAAGCAAAATACTGATCTAGGCTAATAATTTGCAACAACTGAATCATATGATTGCTGTCACACCTAACACAAACCTTAAACATAGATGTAGTTCAAAGGGCCAACTCTCACCAGCAAATACACTCGCATAGCAAAATATAAAAAGTGTTGGTGTTTCTGTGTACACACGTGCGGTATAGACAAGGATGTTAAACTTCCAGTCGTGTCTGGTTTCATAACACATGCCCTTCCTTATCAAATGTCATTTGTATTGCAATGCCTGCATCTGTCTCCACAGATGTCATCCCATGTAATGAAGCATATGGGCTTAAGCTGACATTGCTTGCAAACAGGAAGAGCTTTTGGCAAGAGAAATTGCATATAGTGTTCTACGGGCTGCCTCTCTTAACCCATCTTTGGTTGGCTTCTCTACTCAGCTAAAACTGATAGACTACTTTTTGAGAGGGCAGAGTGCCAACCTAACAGATGGGCAGAAGTGAAGTCATGCCAAAGAACCAGAATGTGCATCTAATTTGATAATTAGGGACTGAACCTCCCCTTAGAAATATTGAAATGGCAGCTTGCACCAAGTTTCCAAGCTTAAGGGCAGAAGAATATGTTTCAGCCTACCCAGCTGAGGGTTAATTCTGGAAATGATTCCCCCCAACCACGCCCCCCCAAAAAAAAAAGTCTGTTTGAACCATGGAGGAGGGAGGAGAACAACCATGGGCTCCTATCATTCAGGATTAGTGTTCTTCAAGGAGAGATGAAATACAGGAAGGGAGGAGAGAAACAGTAAGATTAAGCCTTTATGATGAAATAGCTCTCCACAAGGGACACCTGCAAATCTTGGCCAAAACAGTTCTGTGGCCTTGCTGAAAATAATTTATGCTGAATAGAGATAAAGGCAAGGAACTGATGGTCACTTTACAAAGCATTAAACATAGCTTTCCTGTCCACAAAGAATACCCAAGCTAATAGTTAGAAAAAGGCAAAGGACAAAGAGTGTTTATGGTTAGTGGAAATCAAATGTAATAATGTGAACACATATTTGGAGCTGTTGACAATTATCATCTTAGTTTTGATATACAGTGATACAGAGCTATAGCCTTTAGAAAAGGTAATGGCAAAAGAGAGAGAAAGCTAGGGGCAAAACTGCAATTCTTTTCTTACATTTTACAAGTTTTCATGCAATAATGCAGTGGTTCTACAGCTCTTCTAAAGAGTGCTATTAAAGCAGCCTCTTTTCCTGGACCATTTTCCTTCCCTAGCGTTCCTTCTACTTCTTCCTCAAAACATTTTGTTCAACAGGATGAATGCCTAGAGCCATGTAAACCACAATGTGGAAACGCATTGTTCTAATTCATTCTCCTCTTTCACTACAAAAGCTCCTCTTTATAACTTTTAAAATGAAAATATTAAGGGCAATAACAACAATAGCTTCAGTCAGGTGGGATTTACAGAGTCATATTTTAGATAAAAAAGAAAAATTTCTAATCCGGTCATCTTATCATATACTACCCTGCTGTAATATTTCAAGAACCTAGGAGATTGCGTACTGTCTCTCTCATCTCACCTACTTTGGGGAGATTAAATTCGGAGGGGGTATTCACGTTGTTGGTAAATGCAAATTAGCTGTCCAGCACAAGTAGTGCTCTGCTTCAGACTTTCAGAACAGAGTAGCAGACTCAGCTACAAATTTAAAATCATTTAAAAGTGATAGCTGATAAGTGCCTAAAATCACTTGCACTGTTTTACAGACCTCCACTGAGATGTTTTCTTCTAAAGAACTTTGTCAATGAAGCTTCCTTTGTCCAACTGTCAAATTCTGGCAAGCTGTTCCCTGGATATAGCATGAGGCTTTTTGCTGCTTAATTGGCCTTTTGTTTAATTACTATCAAGACAACGATGCTGAAATGAAGAACACATCACGGGCAACTCAGTGAATGCGATCAATTAGGATGACCCTGAAGTTGTCTTTTAAGGGAAAAGAAATTGTAACTGTGACCATAGACTAGAAATGAAAAGATATAAAGCTGCCACTTTCCTAAAAAGTGCATAGCTCTAAGAAGCAAATAAATATAACTAATTAAATGACATTTAGTAACTACAAAGGGCAAGCGTCAACATGAAATAAGATCAACGTTTTATACCACAGTGCAGTTGGCACAGTTCAGGAAAACACAAAATTGAGTTAATGGGTACTGGTGTCAACTTGGTACAAAGTCTCCCACGTTTAACTCTACCACAGGCTTCATATTTAGAAAGAGTATAGACTGATTCAATAAAATAATCAATGACAGCACACAAGAAGAAACAGATCTCATGGAAAATTTTAAGTGACAATTAGCATGCAAAGATCAAGAAACTATCTGGCATCCCTCAAAAAATTATGAAAACCAGATCTAAAGATTACCCTGATAACTCCCAAATTCAGTATTATATCTGAAGGCAAAAGAACACAAAAGGAGTTAATTCATGCTCTATAGCAATAACACAAGAGCTGATGTGAAATCCACAAAGAAACATCAACTGACAAGGCAGCAACTGCATTTGCCAAACCACACAAGTTTAACAAAGGTGTAAAACCTAAAGACAAGCCTAAAGATCTTCACATTCAAATGTTACTTCAATCTTTACTTACACAAAAAGCTGCAAACTCACCAAAATTATAGGCAAATACATACAACATCCTGGCAAACAAGTGACATCTATTTATAGAAACGGAGTAGTACACAAATACAGAAATTCATTAGAAATCAAGATCATCTTATCTCCAAAGTTATTCTGAAAAGAAAAAGGAAAGTATTTGGAGCATGCTGTAAGACTGGAGTCAGAGTCTGCCTTGGCAGCGATGGATACTAACCCAAGGAGGTCTGGTAGGAACAGCCTTTGCCCACAGCAAGCGAGACTGCACCGTAAACGGACTGCAAAAGGCCGCAATGGATATGCAGCAATGGCAAAATTCTTGCCTATGATCTAAACAAGGCGAGAACCGCAACAGTTTTTGCATTCTGCAAGTTGAACACTGCTTTTTGCTTTACAACCCCATATCTGGATTTACCTTCTGCTCTGGTAAGTAAATGACTACATCTGAAATCTGGCACGTCCGTTATTTTCAGCCCTCAGGATTTCCATGCTTAACGGTAAGAGAATATGCTAAAATCCACGTTTCAAGATTAAAAGGAAAAGTAGCTTCATACTTTTGTCCCTCACCTGAGGGGAGGGACAGCGTAAAAATAAAATGCCACTAAAAACCTTCACCTTTTAAAGTCAGATTTGCTGCTTTCACAGTAACTAGCAAAATCTCCTACTCCTTTTATTTAAAAAGGACAGAAAGATTCTAAAGTTCTGCCCGAGATCTAGGCCAAACATGAATTTGTGCATCTCAGATACTCAATTTGTTCAACCAAAGTTCACAGACGAAGGGTCATCCATTAAACAACAGTACTCTCCCCATAAGAGGACAAGTGTAATCGGGGATTGGAGAAGGTAAACAACAAATTTCACGCAATTTTACGTTGTCCAACCTGGGACATCACACAGGTGAGTTTACCCCTCTCCTGCCAAACAAAAACAATCTTAACAAGCCAAAACCATTCAACCAAAACATCCACACCACATTGCCGTATGCTGAGGACCAGCTCTCTTTCAACACGAGGAAACTAAAGCCATCAATATCTGACACAGTGAAGGACACGGCTTTTACAGCATATACGCCCCTCTTCAAAAGTGCGTCTGTGATAGCTCACAGAGCAAGCATAAAAAGTGATATAGCTGAACAAGCTATACAAAAAGAGCATCAATTTCCAGGGAAAAGTAGTACTGTTTTCTTAGTCTGCATGTTATTACTACAGCATCTGCCATTTAAAAAAATCTGAGAAAGTATCAGGGAGGAAGAAAGCTGCTATATTACGCAAAGTAAAGAAAGTTGAGAAAAAAAATGAAGACAGACCCCAAACAGAACAACTATAATTTAAATAAAATCTTTATTACAGAAATAAGGTATTAGTAGCTCCTAAAACTATTGTAAAAATAATGGAAAAAACCCTGGTAAAACAGGAAGCTTTAACACAGCTAATCTAATGATGTCTTTTGTTACACAGGAAGCAAGCACACTACCAAACAGATGACAAAAACAGAATTTATTTTAGATTATTTAAGGTGTTTACTCATTCCCAGGCCTGGCTAAAAAGCGTGCTAAATGACCTTAGGTTAGGTACATGAATCTTATTGCTAACAACTTTTTGCTTTAAAATCAAATTATAGCAATTTACTTTTTAAGTAATAATCCTGTATGCTTAATACAACAAAACTTACTTTGCAACAAGCTGTCAAGAGTTACTGACCCATTTCATGCACTCACTTTTGAAAATGCAATTTCCTCTTGCAAATTGATGTCCTGAGCCCTGCACACCTTTGCCCAAAAGAACACCCTAGTTGGGTCCACGGGGCTGCAGGTTACCCCTCCAGAAGTAGAACCTATTAGCAACGGGAAGAGGCTTTTGGATGCAATGCTTCCTGCTTGGAACTTTCTGTACCAAGGTAAATAAATAAACACAACACACATTCACAGAATTGTCAGAAGTCTGAGGCATTAAAAAAGATTTACTGCAGTTTCAAATAACTGAATTGTATTTTTTCCCACTTTCCTAGCAAGTAATATAATGATGTGTATTGCAATGCCAGTATGCAAACAGTTGTGACGCTTAGCCTTTCATATATTAGAATAAATTTGGACTGTATTGATCTCTCTTGCATAAGACTTTGAACGGCTCCTATCTAGTTAGGCTGCTCCATAATTATCTCAGGAAAAAGGTCTGAACTGAATTTAACCAAGTTTCAACGAAATATGCCTTATACTCCGATTGTTCAAATGAAACAAAACACAGTTGTTATGACCATGACTGTGGCAGACACAGATAGAATAATCAGGATTCACAGAATGGCCAAGGTTGGAAGGGACCTCTGGAGATCATCTAGTCCAACCTCCCTGCTCAAGCAGGGTCACCTAGAGCATATTTCCCAGGATCACATCCAGACGGGTTTTGAATATCTCCAGGGAAGGAGACTCCACTACCTCTCCGGGCAACCTGTGCCAGTGCTCTGTCACCCTCACAGTGAAGAAGTTTTTCCTCATGTTCAGATGGAACTGCCTGTGGTTCAGTTTGCGCCTGTTGCCTCTCGTCCTGTCCCTGGGCACCACGGAGAAGAGTCTGGCCCCAGCCTCTCGACACTCCCCCTTCAGATACTTATACACGTTGATCAGATTGCCTCTCAATCTTCTCTTCTCCAGGCTGAACAGGCCCAGCTCTCGCAGTCTTTCTTCATAGGAGAGGTGCTCCAGCCCTCTAATCATCTTGGTAGCCCTCCGCTGGACTCTCTCCAGGAGTGCCATGTCTCTCTCGTACTGGGGAGCCCAGAACTGGACACAGTACTCCAGATGTGGCCTCATCAGGGCTGAGGAGAGGGGCAGGATCACCTCCCTCGACCTGCTGGCAACACTCTTCCTAACGCAGCCCAGGATCCCATTGGCCTTCTTGGCCACAAGGGCACATGGCTGGCTCATGCTTAACTTGTGGTCTACCAGGACTCCCAGGTCCTTCCCTGCTTTCCAGTAGGTCAGCCCCAGCCCGTACTGGTGCATGGGGTTATTCCTTCCTAGATGCAAGACCCTGCACTTGCCTTTGTTGAACTTCAGGAGGTTCCTCTCCGCCCAACTCTCCAGCCTGTCCAGGTCCCTCTGAATGGCAGCACAGTCTTCTGGTGTGTCAGCCACTCCCCCCAGTTTAGTATCATCAGCAAACTCGCTGAGGGTGCACTCTGTTCCTTTAGTCTTACCAGACACAGCAATCGGGCATTTTTTGTTTTTAATTTCCTTTGACCTTACAGTTTGTCCTTGTAAACTTCTTGCTATTCATCAGCTAACACATCTATGTTTAAAGCAACTCTGTACACCAGCTGCTCCCACATACTTGACAATGTCTTCTGTTCATACTTCTATCAATTTCTCAGAACTACCATTCATTACCACACTTTTTATGCCAAGAAGAGACGAAAGTATAGAAATTATTGACAATATAAATACTAAAGTTTAAACATGTAGTCTTTAAAGAAGGCATATATGGACAAACACCACAACAAAATACTGTAATTGGTTTCAACATTTCAAAGTTTCCTATACACAAAGTGACCATTTCATTGTCTGACATATTTTGAACTCCTGAGATACACAAACTGCAGAGATAAATTTTATGGCCATGTCTAGACATCACTTTTTCCAATGCAAAATGCAACAATGGATGTGGTGATAGGCAGCACACAATGCAATCATTACACCGTCTGTAATAAAACAACACATTACTATTGGGAGATTACAGATTAATGGTTTTCATTGGTTAAGCCAAATACCACTAATATTTTTAAAACCTTATGTGTTTTAGTTTCCGAATCATGTTATAAATATCCCAATATTTCTCTATCATTACAGGGGCAAGAGATGTGTTGCTGGTTTTTTTTTTTTTTTAAATATTTCAAGTTCTCCTATAGTCTCTTTTCCTAACAAGTGGAGGATACACTATATAAACACTTAATAATAACACCCGACATTGACAACATTATTTGGGAACCGATTCTTTACTGCTTGGCGCTTTGCACAATCTCTTATGCTCTAGTTAGTACTTGATAGCCCACACTATCAGTTTGATACACAAATTCTGCTCAGCTTGACCCACCCCATGCACAAAGGTAGCCACACAGGTCAGTGAAATAACTTGCCAATACAGCACTGGAGGAGTATCAACATCTAAGTCATTGCACAAGCTGTTCCTCTCTGCACTGGTTCTCCACCAGATGAGTTCACAGCACCTTGCCTGCAGCACATCGCGGTGAGCAGGTGTCCATTCACACCGTACCAATCGAACAACAACACGAGCCGAGCCCCCAGGCTAGCCCATACAAAACTGGCTTGGGCATCGCACCACGAGACAGTCATACTGGGGCAGGAATAGGAATGGGTGAACGGATATACGGCCTGGCAAATACCTCAGTACGAAGCAAAAGCGAAGTGTGTGCCAACAGAGGGTAGCTACAAAGGTATGAAATTTGCAAAGGAGATCACTTGCCTCATTAAGGCCCCAAAACGCTATCCTGCCAAAACTAATTACATGAAGAATCTCTGGGTTGTTCCTATACCACTATTTTACTAGATTCTCTGCCAACTAATGTGTATAAAACACATGAGCAATGCTGCCTGTCCCCCCACCCTGGACTTTCTCCTAAGTTCAGTAACACAAACATTCTTTATCCTTAATAGCGTTAAAGAAGGTAAAAAATTATTAGAGCTGATGACCACAGGTGTCTGATTTTAAAAATAATAAATTATTTCAAACCACTCTCAAGAATGATACCTGAGTACGAAGCCAGGATCTTGTCCGTTTTTTTGTCAGCAGAGATTTAGGCCCTTCAGTGAATGCTCCAGTGGATTCTCTAGTTTCATTTTAAGATGTCCTCCACAGAAGTACTATTCTTGAGAAATTAATGCAATAAATCATAGAGCTCATTATCGAGAAGTTCTGCCTGATAAACAACCTAGGTTCTGTCTTCATCTTATAAAATCCTTTTGTTCATTGTATTACCAGGAGATCTTTTTCAACACCAAGTTTAAAATTGAGTTTAACTGTCTTTCCCGTGTTTTAACTTCTGAGAAGGAAGGCACTCTGTGAGACTGACGTGGGTGCAGTTCTCCAAGTGGCTGCCCAGTCCCTCCTGGGCTGGGCTGAGCAGCCTTTCTAAGGTGACCATCCACAAGTCCAACCTCAATCCTCAGTTTCCAGCATTGAAAAGGGGCCCAAGCATGCTTTCCCAATCCTCTGAAAGAACAGCAAGCTCACTGTTTTTGTGTCTATCATTCGTCTCCATCCTTTACTGTCACTTTACACCAAAATAACCCTGACACTTGCAGACAGATAAAATAATACTTCATTTTATAAGTCTCTCTCTCTTTCTGCCTCCCCTTCCCCCAAACACAAGCATAGTATTTTTTTCATGCTAAAAATACATCAGAATAGTTGAGGCTATCCTTCACTGTTGTTTTAATATGCTCCATAGCTCTGTTTGACTGCAATGAAGAGATGAGAAATGCTTTGATTCCATCCAAAGTAAAAAAAAAAATTCAGATTACATGATAACAAAGGTTACTAAGCAAAACAGAAAGAGCAAAATTAAGTGGCATTTAACAGTGGACAGTCCTTGCTGAAGTTAGCTGAACACCCTGTGTGTGTAAGAGATTTACTTGTGTGGAACTTACTGTACTATCACAAGCTAACACTCTTGCCACTCATGAACATGTCAATGTATTATCCTGGGGGAAAAAAAGGAAGGGCAAATTTTCACAGCAATATTCAGAGAGTTAGTGGCAGCGATCAAGTATGCTAAACACATCAAGCTGACAAGAAAGTTAAGCTATACGATAACAAACTTCTATCGTAGCACAAGCGGAAAATACAAAGGTAGGAACAAAACCTTATATTACATCATCAGAGGCTGGCATTACTAATACAACAAAACGACTAATTGTCTCCAATGTGTACCAACCCCCTGTCAGATGTTTTGACAAATTAATTAGCACATAGGTGACAATCCTCATACCTAAATCAGATTCTAGAGGAAACTGTAAGAATGTATCAGTCTCTCTGGATAAACCCACTTGTACATCAGAAGAAACAACAGGGCCATCATTAGGCAAAGTTTAATGTTTTTTGAGAGCACATCCTACCCAGATTAATTATTTACCTTTTCAGTAGTAAAGTTATATATAAATATTTATTATAAGAGCACAGAGATGCTCTGTGAGCAAGGCAAATATATTTTAGGCTACTACACCAGCAACAAAGAACAGGAGAAAGAACTAGAGCAAAGCCAACATATAGCAGGCAGAAAAGATCTCATATTCCAAGTTGAAATGTTCTTAAACATGCCAGACACCTTCCATTTCAGTTCCAAGGAAGCACTCATTACTTCATAAGGTCAGGTCCTGAGGTGGGATCAATAATTCTCTTCTGAATCAGCTGTCTCCCAAACACTGAACTTTAAATTGGGAGGAAATGTTCATACCTGAACGTGCATGTTTAAACGCACATTTATGAAAATTTATCATTGAAATACAGAAACCAGAAAAATGTCAAGAGATGGACCAGCTGCTGAGTAGCCTATGATCAAACAAACCAAAAATCCTAAGTGATACATGCCAGCTCCCCCCAGCACACCCTTTGCCAAAGCATTTATTCCCCTCTTTTTTAGATTGTAATTCAAGACATGTATTACATCTTTTGCTTTCTGTAGAGCCCTCAGCACATTCTTACAACACAGACAGGAATTAAAGAATGTTAATTATTAAATGAAATCTGACTCTCTATATACAGCACTGTGCTTATGTAAACATTTTCTCTACATACCATCTAGTATGAAACATTAAACTATTAAAAAGCCCTAAAATACGTAAGAGGTAAAGTTAACTTTCACCTTTAAATGGCAACTTTTATTTCTTGCATGTTAGAAAGAAAATTAATAAAGACATTTTTGAAGTGAAACCATTAGCAATGAATATACTTAGTAAACTTAATATTTGGATGCTAAATGCTAACCTGTCTCAGTAATGCTCTCGTACAATATTTTTGCTCTTTTGCTTTTATGAGCAAGATTTCATACTATACACAGATGGATTTTTGTGCACCAAGCTACCAAGGGAAACATGGAAACATGAAAGAAAACTTGTAAGATAACCTTGTCAATGCTTTTCTCTGTTCTCAGAGAGAACCACAACAAAGGGGCAAGCATTAGTAGCACATAAGTACCAGTACTGTGATTTAGCTTCTTCTGCTATCACAGATTCCCACAACACATCCTGGCAAAGGTGCAAGGAATCACAGGACGTATACTCAGATAGACCTGCCTGAGTTCTTTTATTTACAAGCAGAAACTTGCCCTGTCCGTTCTTCTAGAGGATCTGAAACTACCAGAGCTCTGAATCTCTGTCAGTATTTCTGTCTATCAGCAAAAGACTGTATTAGCCATTCCCTTAATTTAGCAGCCAACTTCCTTTCAGGTGCAAGTAAGCAGACCAAAACATTTTCCTAAACAGAATGAATCTTCAAAACGCTATGCAGAAGGTAAATAGACACCAAATCTACTCAGGAGCTCCAATGCCCTAAACAAAGTGTGCCAAACAAGAAAAAGAGTTATAATCATTTCAGATGCCTATTTTTAAGGTCCTTTGAAACAACTTCCCATTACCCCCAAAGCTCATCAGGATTCTTCCTCCTGAGGCAGTTCTGGCCACATGGAGCATTTCAGGAAGCTCTTAAGGTAGGTATCAGATTTTCTAAGAAATCTATCTGCTCTGCCCTTGGGGTGGGACTTTCAAGGCTTGTTCCCACTGAAGGTATCGAAAGTTTTGCTCAGCCTCAACCTGCAGATCAAAGGACGCTGGATACATTGTTTTTTCCTCTCCTCTCCTTCCATCCTGGTAAAAAACAGGACCAAAGTTTTGTGTAGAAATCCCATTAAACATTGTCTTGCCCTTAAAGCATCTGAGATAAGCGCTGTGTATCACATACTTAGAAAACACAGGGTTTCCACTACAAACAGGACGTAGTTTTGCATTGAAAGAATAAACGAGACTGCTGATGGAAGCGATCTATAGGAAAATGCCATGTGGTGGTAGACATCAAACATAGGATCTGGCTTCTATTAGCTGAAACCCTGATCGGCAAAGTCTCCTGATTTTGCCCAGGCTTGTCCAAAAACCTAGCTTAATTATCATCATCAATAAAGGCTAAAGACACTTTATCTACAAGGTAGTGAATGCCTTTTCTCAAAAGGGGGAGTTCCATGATAAGAGCTAATCTAAAAAAACCTGAGGAATGTAAACTATTTTCTCAGTTGTAAAAACAAGAAAGAATTGCACAAACACAAGTTAAAACAACTACTGCTAACCTCACTCTTCTCCTACATAGCCAGTTTATCCTGGGCTAAGGCCCTATTCAGTACACGCTGAGTAGCTACACTTTGGATCAATCTCAGTTTTCAAAGGCTAGAGTCTCAAAAGACAACATCACTTTTATGTATTTTCACAAACTTGGGCCTTTCCATGAACCTTATTTCCCAAGTTCTGAAAAGCAGTGCAAGGCTATCTTCAAAATAGCTTTACCCTTTGGAGAGGGAGTCAGAAAACCAATTCACATTTTCTTTTGTAGATAGCTGTTAGACAGCCTTTATGACAACTCGTTGTGGTTGGTCAGATCACCTAAAAGTTGCAGAAGACTTTGTCTTTAATATTTTGGGTTACAGCTACGCTATAGTTTCATGACACTTCTACAGACAAAACTTAATCATCTTTTTCCATACAGACACTAACACGTTAGCACGAGGTGTTCATTATTAAATCAATCACACTGTCTGCTAATAAAATCAAAACATTTTTTCCATTTTCTCTTCTGCGACAGATTAACGCTCATAGCCTGTAGAAGTGCTACAGTTCTACGGTAGCTGGTACACTACTGTTGACTATAGTTTCTTTGAAAGACCCACTCACTAAGTTGCAGAAGATCTAGTTCTTACCTCCAGAAACTGGTCCTTATATTTGTCATACTCATACAGACAATTATCATTCTGTTAAAGAATTCAGAAATATTTAACTGCAGAGAAATCATAAAATATTCTTTGATCATTAAAACACATACTAGAAATTACTGAACATCATAACCAAACTGATTAACAACAGATACCAACACTAATTGTCTTTTAAACAAAACCTAAACGCCATTTCTATTCTGCTCTAAGCCAGTCCATACCCCAGCACAGTATGCCTCAATAAATTTAAACATTATCATACTTCATCACATGTAAGAGCCGCAAGTTCAAATATACCTTCTGTGAAGCCTAAATATATATAAAAAAACAATCTTTCAATTCCACCTCCATTAATATTTAATTAAAATCATCATCATACACAGCAGAACACAGAAATTGTTATACCGGGTCAAATCAGCAGCCCACTAACAGCAGCTAACCCTACATCCTCCGGAAGAAGGCATAGGGAACGTCACAGCAGATAGTTATGGCATAATCTGTTGTAAGGAACGTTTCTTAACCTCTGTCAGGTAGTGGTTAATTTACACCCTGAGGCATAATGGTTAAGATCCCTTCAAATATAACTGTGAATGTTCCTGCTGTCTATAGAAATGGTTCACTTTTCTTTTTTATCCAACTAGGCTCTTGGACAACGTGATCTCCTTTGGCAATAAGTATTGTGATTACTTGTATTTAAAAAAAAAAAAAGTAATTTAGGAATGTCTTTCAATTTATTCCCTCTACATAGTCAAGGTATTATAGCAAAGGGTGACATATTGATTACGTAATAACGATTAATCATTATTCTGCACATATGTATTCTACCTTCTCTAATTGATCTTCTCAGAACAAAACTACATTAATGTTTTCAGTTCAACTTCACATGAAAATTTTCCAATCTCTCTTCTCCGATAGGATATCACAAATCAAGCATTCCAGGTGAATTTAAGCACCAATTTAAGAATCTCCTTTGCATTAATAACGTAGCATTTCACAACCGTGGCGGTTTCTTCCGCTGCTAAACATTAAGGAGACACACAAGCTCTAATAAAACATTGCCCAAGTCTTTCCCCCACCTTAACAAATACAGCTAATTTACAATCCAGTCGCATGAACGAGTAATTTGATTGTTCCTTCTAACATGCATGTTCTTGAATTTATCATCATCATCTGCTATGCTTCCCTTTTACCCAGCTTTCTTGGATTCCCTTTACAATTTCTCAGTCTACTTCAGTCTTGCCTAATCCAAATACTTTTGCATCATTAGCAAGTTTTGGCACACCATCATTCATCTAGTTTATTAGATCACCAACATACATTTTCACCACCCTCTTTTCAGAGTTCTTTCTACATCACATTGTAATTTAAAGTTTACATTGTTTCCAAATTAAAAAAAAAAAAAGGTGTTCTTAAAGGGGACCATTTCAGCAGTCACTAGGTACTAGCGAAATAAAGAGCAAAAGTGCACTCCTTCAAAAATTAGGAAGAAAAGCTACAGTATGCAGTTTCTGAAAGACTTGTGTGGTGTTAAACAAAGTTTGGTATCTAAACTCTTCCCATTTGCAAAACACAAGAACGTCCTAGATGTTACAGAACACCAAAGCGGGGTTATATGATGGTGTTCTCCTCTTCTAAGGATATCACCAGTTCAGCAGTTCAGACACCTCCGTTTGTTTAGAGATCCTTCTTAACATTAGCGAAGCTAAATTTATTGGCTCTTAAGCTTTTTCATAAGTTGTTTATAAGGTTGATTATAATATGAACAGTTGCTTGTTAGGACAGCAACAAAGCGGGGGAAATACATTTTAAAAGTGTGTTTATTTCATATGCTTTGTGCTGTGTCGGAGTCTTGCGCCCTTAATTCTGGATGGCGCTTTTATAATTGATCAAACTGACCTTGAGAATTACTTTAGAGAGCAAGAATCATGGTGTCTCCTTCACTTTCCTCTGCATCTAAGGCCAAAGATACCAATCAACATTGTTTAGAAGGTAGGCCATTGGATCTGCATAGTTACGTTAGTTCTATCTGACCACAGTCTAATCTTACTAATTCACTAACAGTAGGCCAAATTTCATTACATTATCCACTGACTTGGAAAATGGAAGGAAATGAAATTATAATGCTCTGAAACCCTCAGTCCTTCACATAAAGCCATCCTTGAATTCAATAAGTATATTTAAAAAAAAAAAAACAAAATTTGATCAAGTTATCAAGTAAAAATAACACCAGATTTAGGTAATGAAAACCTTTCTCATTATTTCAAAGGAAAGGTAGCTCAACTGTGCTATCTTGAAGGAATCAATGAAACCAATACTAACATTTATTGCTTACCAAAGCATCAACTGTGAATGAACAGATTAAAATTACCTAAAAGTACTTAAACAGAAGAGTTGCAAGCGGAATAAAAGAATGGTGAATACATATTTAACAAGGAAAGCCAAATCTGATTTTCACCTACAAATAACAATTCCCATAACAATTTTGATAAGTTCCCTGAATATTTATGGAAGCTGCACCTTGTTACATCTCTTAGTTTAAAAAATTTCTATGAGCTTCAGTGCTTATCATTACAGAACTATCTGGACATTCCAGTTACAAGCTCCATTTGGTCAGGCAGCTACACAGAGAGAGAAGAATATAACCCTATCCCCAGAGAATGGATGATCAAACCAAATACAGTCAAGAGTTAGGAAAACAGAAAATAAAGGTGTTGTATTATCCCCTCAAAATCACCTCACACAATTTCACAAAACAGATGAAGACCAAGTCAGCAAAAACTCCATGACCTGGTAAAGCACCTAAACATCAGCTCTTGGACACTTGAATATTCAACTCATTACCCCTTTCAGATTCCAGAGTTGTTCTCACTCCCTCCTCCAACCCAAAAGAAAGAGGACAGGCAAAAGTCATAGACTGCAATTCCTGCTCCTAGGGCTACTTCCACGTTTGCGAAGAGCTCTAATCCATTAGCTACGCGAGATGCCCTCTTACACATCACCTTTTCAGCTCAGAGCACTCTGCAAACCAGAAGGCCTCTGTCTGAAGCAGAAGGCAGACACCCACCCAGCAGGACACTAGTAGCAGGGCACTGCAGGCACCCCGGACATGCACCAAAGCAGCACTTGGGAGCAGCAAGCACCTCGTGGGCATTGAGGGTCCCAGCGCTAGGCACAGGAGGAAGGGAGGGACCGTGGAACCAAGAGCACACTTTTATCACCAGCTTGGACATAAATCAGCTCTACCCCAGCTCCCTTAGGATGTAGTTTTTGGGTTTGTTTGGTTGTTTTTTTTTTTTTTAAACAGAAATTTAAGAAATGGAGCCAGTGATTTCCACAGATTCTCTGAATACACAGCCAAGAACACCAAGAGACTTAAAAAACAGCACTGTATCTTTTCACGTCACATTTCAGAGACTTGTGCACAGGCAGATTCCTCACAGGAGGAACATCTACAGTATAAGGGTTTGTTTTCAGATATCAAGAGCTGCTCTTACGTATCCTCTGTGGAACTCCTCTAGATAATACGCTCAGGCATGCTGCACTTCACTACGAACCTAAACATTAAAAAAAGGCTTTTATGGCAGTTGTTCAGCATAACGTTTGTCCACTTATCTAAAACTTCTTGTAATTGAGTTGGATACATATGTACTAATATACTGCATACTAAATGTTACAGCCTGGCTCCTGCAAAGATTTGTATATATGTTTAATATTATGCATATAAAAGAAATTCCATGGTTTCACAAGCACTACTCAGGAATAAGAATTTAAGCATGTGGGTAAATCTTTGCAGGACTAAGATCTATACATACACTAGTAAGGAGCAATGTCTGCCGAAAACTTCTTACAACTTGCATATTACCAGCAGTTTATAAAAAACCCTCAGCTAACTAAACCTTGCAACAAACAAGCACTTGCTTCCAACGCAGGAGTTGTACTTCAAGTGCACTTTTCACATCGCGTATGTTATATGAATGTTAACTTTAAACCCAAATTAAAACAATATACTTCACTTAAGTAGCGTGTAATCTAATGCAGCCTCACTGGATATGAGGAGAAATAGAACAAAGAGTGGTCTTCTACACCCCTTTGACTGTCGTGGCACCAGAAAAACATAGAAAAAGGAAATAGTATAGTTTTGAAAAGCACGAAGGAAACTCTTTTTAGATTGAGTACTTTCTCCAGGATTGTACTTGCCACTGGCAGCCTAGACAATTTGCAAAAGTACACACAAGCAGATTTGTTTCATAGAAAACTGCTCCATACCTAAACTATGATAACTGACGCCCAGGCATCTGCTGGACAAGAACGACCGGTAAAGAAGTACTTCATCAGTCATTAATAGTAACAACGTTGGCTGCTAGTGATCCTCATAAACAACACTGCACCAAAGCTAATTCTGCTACAATTACAAAAACATTTAAAAGACACATCTAAAATTGTAGTATAACGTACATACACAAGCTCAGTTTGCTCAGTCCCAGCAGATCCTGATTTGATCAACGCTGCATGCAGTCTTTACGCAGGCCTTGATCTGCACTACTAGATCCTCCGAGATCGCTTGGAGTCAATGGCACTTTAAAGCTTTTCCCACACAAATACCACAGCAGAACTGATGGCTGCAAGCTCTCCCACAGACTTAGCGGACTACCCTCCGGCTGATGGACCCAGCTTCAAACAAGAAGTTTGAAAAAATCCCCAACTTTTGTATCATGTCCCATTAGATACACACAAGTGCCCTCTGCCTGTAAGCACCTCTGGCACAGCCTCTCTGAAGAAACCAAGAGAAGTTCAAGAAAGCACTGCCAATAATAGATCAGGGCCTAAAGCTTATTTGCATAACTATAACATCAACGCATGCTTTATTTTACACCATGTAACAAGTACTAGATGTCAGCTACAGACCCCCCAGAGGGCAAGAGCAAAAGCTGTGTAATCTGTATTTTGTCACTCATATTTGATAGGACATTCGCAGCTAGATAACTAGACACTAGCCCCCACTGGGGTTGCCGCCCTTCACATTTCTCCCCCAAAAGAGCTGTCCTTACCAACTTCTCCCATAGTCCCGAGGTTGGCAGGTGGCTTTGACCTCTGATTTGGGGGAGCCATTTTATACATAGATTTTACAAACTCTAAATAATTTCAGCATATAACAGTGTTTTTAGTTTAAAAAAAAAAACTAACAGCAAATATCTACACAGACTTTAAAGAAAAAAAATGGTTTCTGGTAAAAATAGTTCTTTCAACTACTGTTTCAGGCCACATACTAAAAATCTCAGAAAACTTTTTGGACAACAATGTATTCAATCAGAGCCTTTACCAGTCACCGCTCGTTTCCACCTTGTCAGAAGTTACAGAGAGCTTCTAATGGAAACATAAGATTATTTCATGCAAATCACAGATAAAGTGCTCCCGACAGGAAAGCTCCAGCACACATCATACACATATGCCACACATACATTATGTAATACTTGTAGTACCAAATACACTCCCGGAAAGAGAGTCAGTTTGGGATGTTAAAAATTCATTGACTTTGCCCACATCAGAAACGAGAGCAGATGTCATTATTCCCGGCCTTGGTGCAGTTCCTTCGGTGTAACTCGGTGTTACAGTGTTTGCTGGAGACAAACGGCCAGGGCAGGCTTCACTGTAACTAACAAAGAACAAGGTAAATCCGAGGGGGGAGCGGAAAGCTAAACACAGTCACGCCGCAGTGTAAATAAGGGCAGCTCAGCCGACAGCCCAGGCTGCTCCTGCCTATTTACAAACACCTACTGGTTATGGAGATGCTCTGTTATCTAGGAGCCTATCTGGTTAAATTTATAAACTGGAAGGGCTGTTCAAACCGTGTTTATCACAAGCCATCGATTGGTAGGCATAACCCAAGCTTAGCTATTCTCATACTTTGCAAACAGTCATGTATACGTCGCCGAGCTATAATTGCACACTATAAGGCACAGCAAGCCTTAAGCAAATATCGCCTCTCCCTCCCTCCCTCCCTGTCTCGCACACATGCACACCCGCACACACACCGTAAAAGACATTACTGAGACGGCTCCGAAGTCAGCGCGAGCCCGCGGTCGCCGGCAGCAGCCGGGACACGTCCGACACGGGGACGGGCCGGGCAGACTCGAGCAAACTCCGCGGCGGCCGCCGCTCCTTACCTGCTGCGCGGCCGCCGGGCCGGGGGAGCGCGGCCGGCCCCGACCCCGGCCCCGGCTCCGCGCGGGCCCGCCGGAGGCGGCTCTCGGCCCGGGAGGCGGCCGCCGACGGCACCGAGGCGGAGGAGCGCGGCGGGCCGGTGCCGGTGCCGGTGCCGCTGGCGGGAGCCGCTGCCGCCGCCCGGCCCGGCCACGGCGGGGAGTTTCGGCGGGCGGGCGGCCGGCCGGGGGCTGGGGCCGCCGGCGGGGGGGGCCGGGCGCCCTGGGCTCCTGCTGCCGCCCGCGGGTGCGGGCAGGAGGGAGGGAGGGGACTGGTGTCCCGAGGGGCCGGCGGCGGCGGCGGGGCCGGGGCCGGGGCGGCGCGGGGAGTCACGGCCCAGGAATGCCAGGAATGTGGGGCGGCCGCTGCGGCCGCCGGCCCGGAGACGTCGGGGACCTGACTTGGGATTTCTTCTTCTTTCTTTCTTTTCTTTTTTTTTTTTTCACCCCCCCCCCCTTCTTTTACTAACTCCCCCCTCCGCCGCCCCGCTCGCGAAAGAGGAGGGATGAAACCCACCCAAAGGAGGAGGGAGAAAGAGGGAGGAAGAGGAGGGCACAGGCTCCTGCCAATCCGGGCGGGTGCCTGGTGCAACTCTCACAAGGAGGGCAGAGCTGCCAAGTTTGGGGCAGATCCGGAGAGTCTTCCCGTCCCGTCCCGTCCCCTTCCCTTCCCGCTGGTGGGAAGCCGCCCGCCAGCCCTCCCCTTCCCCGCCCCCGGGGCGCCCGTCGGCCCGGCCCGGCCCGGCCTCGGGCGGGTCCGTGGGGGGCCAGGCGAGGCGGGGAGGGAGGCGCGGGAGTAGCCCGAGGCAGGGGGAACCCCCCAGAAATGCGGGGGGTGTAGAGGAGAGAGGGGCTCGCGGCTCCTGCTGCCCCCCCCCCAGCTGGCCCCTGCTGGCCGGGTGCCAACCCACCTCCCCACTACCTCCCTCTTGCCCCCCCAGAATTCATCTCTCTCGGGCCTGCATCAGAACAATCTTTTCTGCTCCTGCCATCCCTTTCTTCAGCCCCCTTTTCTGCTGCTTTTGGCATTTCAGCTGCTTTGGCCTCTCGCTCGTGGCGTCATCCTCGTTCCTTAAAAGGTGGACATCCCTCCTCGTCCAGCTGCGTGGTGGGCTGCTGTGGGAGGCGTGCAGGACCAACACCCGGATGCTGCAGTTGTAGCATTGCAGGTGCCTTGCTGGAGAACAAGCAGGAGAAAACCTGAAGTTGCTTTGAAAGGTGGTGGTTGGCAACTATACGAAATTTCCAGGACATATGGTGCTTGGCAGATACGGAAAGGCCCTTCTGAGGACTGAGAGAAAGAGAAGGGGCATGGGGCACGCGGTGCTGCGGGAAATAGGGAGAACCATCAGGAAGGCCGGGACTACCTAGAGAAGATAAATGGATCAGATGAGACCAGTGGGCATGCGAGTCTTAGAAATGATTTGTACTTATTCTTCAGTGTTGCAGCTGATAGCTGATTTGTGAAACTATTTTTGCCCTAGACTAAGTTTATTTAAAACTATGCACATTCTAAAAAGCATGTGCAAGTGCTTCTGATGCCAGTGGGCACCTGCAGAAAAGTCAAGGGGAGGTATCCCTCTAAAACTATGAGACCAGAACTTAAAGAATATTACAAACAGGGGAAAATCAAGAAAAATAGTGATAATTGAGACGTGATACTAGTTTTTGAGTGTACGCTTGTACACCTTATTGAAGGACTATGTGAGCAGATGCATTGGAGTCCGTGAGGATTACTCAGATTAATAATGGTAAGAAGATCAGGTGCTGAGAGAGGGAAAAGTAGCGCAGATTCCTGATTTTGATAGATAAGTAATTGTATTTAAATACTGTATGTGGAATCACAGGCCTATGCCTTACCTCTGGCATAATATTATTATAATTACATTTTGCAAGGAAAGTCCTTTTCATCCGAGACTCAAACATTTTACAAACACCACACCTTAATGAAGTAAGTAATTATCCCCATTTTACATATGGCTACACTGAGGCATTAAGAAGTGACAGCATTTAAGATTTTAACTTGAATTATACTTGCCCACGTATAGATCAGAGCTTTTAATCACAATATGAAAGTGACATAAAGGGGTCAGAATGAGATGATAAAACAGAGCACACAGCTCCTGTGCCCTGAGTTTATACAGTCCAACTTTGTCCCCTCCCCCCACCCCCCCCAAAAAAACAATTTCCGTATAGCGAGTGCAAAGATACACGAGAGGGTAAGATGCATTTTAAACTAAGGTTTAAGTTTTTAGGTTTCTGTCAAATTCTGTCGACGCTGGGGGAGGTGTAAGGATTTGCTTTTTAGCACAGTGAAGATTGACTTTCACATAAATGCTTCAATGTGGTGTGTTGGTAACCTAAGTCTTTCAGCTGAATCCCTGGTTTGCAGCTGGCACTTTTACTTTCCTAGGGGTCTCTGCGTTTGAGGAAAACTTCTTCAATGACCTTAACTGCAGATGAAAAAATGTTGCAAGAAGAAGCATAAACATGCTGACAGATAAAGTTTTTAGAGGGGAGAATCTATATATTTGTTACCCGCAGCACTGTCCCTAGAAGAAATAAAAACCGATTACTTGTCAGCAAGAGCTTTTGCAAAAAAGTAAGCTTAACAAAATCTGCAAAATGAAATATATTTCAAACCAATCCAAACAAGGAACGCTTGTGAAGTTAGGAACAGTGAAGACAATTACTTATTCATGAGATTCCTTAGTGCAACGAATAATATCCGTATTAGACTCTTAGAAATTGTAGTAGTAGATGCTTTAGAAGTACAGAGCTTCACAGAGATCATAGCCAGTTACTGCAGTGTCTTCCATGAAGAAATTGGCTGTGTTGGTGGTACTTCCGCTTTCTGAGACTGTTGAAACCTTGAACCTTTACATATATCTTTGTTCCCCAGAGAGCTGCTAGGATTATAGCACCCTGAGATTAAAGCCAAGAGTTTCTACCTGGTTCTTGAGGTGTGATTTTAGAACATACTAAAGTTGGATTAGAGGTTCCTATGGCTATTTCAAAAATGTGGTGTTAAAATGATCCAAAGTATTGGTCTGATTCCAAACCTCTGTGCCCCTTCAAATTTGTCAGGAAAACTTCAATGTTCTTTCAGTAATATATTGGTTGGATTTATGCATTATCTTTCTGTTCCACTAGGGAGTCATAGTATAGCTTTTTTTTTTTGCTGAAAAGTGGCAATTCTAAATACTATTTAGAGACTTTAATGAGTTGCTATAATGATTTGTGGAATTTAACTCTAAAATATTCCCTCTGCTCTGGTATGAATGAATTTTTATATTAGTTGCTTCTGCAACTCCATCAGGATTATTACATTAAGATGCTCAATGGAACAGTAGCATAGATCAGAATTAAATGATTGACATAGGACTGTACCTCAGTTGCCTTAGCTACTGGTCTTTGGTATATCTTGGGCAAGTAGCAGCGCATCTCTGTGCCTTAGTTTTCTTCTCTGAAAACTGAGATAATGATAGTGATCTTAATAAGATACTTTTTGATTTAAAGATGAAAGCATTGCATAGGAGCTAGATGTTATTTGAAGATTTTTTCCCAAATCATGGATTAGACAAGCCTGAATATTGTCTTAAAAACTTTATGAAAATAAAAGCCCAACACCATTCAGGTTGATCAAATGATTAACATTAGTAGAGGAGTACTGACTTTATCTGGGTGAAAATATAGCAGATTTTTAATGTGTTGTCTGAAGACATGCAGTAAATTTTGAAGTATCTTGGGACCTTGCTAGTAAGACCTGTATTAAGCATATTTTGAGTATGTTTAAACCTAGGCTACTGCAGTTCTAGAGTCTTGTTATAGCATGGAAAAATCTCGGTCCTTGTTGGTTGGTAAAACCATGTCATAACCTGTTTTGAATAAAACTGTCTTTAAACGGTGCTTAAGCAACAACTGGTGGTTTCTTCTGTGAACAGTAGATGATGTTTAATTAGCCTTACAGTCATCTACATTACAATCAAATCAAAGAATGTAGTTGCAACACATCCCCAATTTGTATTGTAAATGTGACCCTAACTGTGTTCCTAAAATCTCTGTCATGTGCTACAGCTGGGTACACTGACCTCATTGTAATGTAAGCAAAAACTTACTCCGCAGTAGCAGAAATTCCCACTTCTAAAATCATATTTGTTCTTTATAAATCGGTACTTCTAATGGTTGAAGCTTACCACAAGTGAGAAAAAGTTTACTTCTGTAGTATTTTGCGTTCTCATTAATTATTTTATTTAAAAGTGCTTTTCAGAATCATCTCTTAGAAAAGGAATTTGGATTACACAATCTTGGAAAACAAACCTGTTGCCACCAAGCATGAGCTAACATGTTATAGTACTCTACAGCTTATCGTAAGTAAGCCAGCACCCAGTTTTGTAGACCAGAAAAAGTCTTGGGTGATTATCTGTGCAAATACACTATGCTACATTGAATATTCTAGTTTGCTTAAAAGTTATATTCTGCCTGAGGACTTACTGAGTAGATGAGCACTTACTGAGTATCTTCTTCAGTAAGAGTTATAAAATCATAAACTTTTTATTATTTGCAAGTGTAATGGTGAACTTTTGATTCCACAGTTGTAAGTGCTCAAAGTGTACTTTCAATAGCGATATTCCTCTCTATGTAACTGTTACTGCTATCCAAGCTAAAATAGTCAGAATTTTAGGACAAAATGGAATCATATTTTGTCATTTTCTTAGATTAACAATTAGGGTATTTTTAAACGTATCATTTAGCACAGTTATTAGGTTTATTACCCTAATCCTAGATTAGCTAAATTAACTTCTGTTAAAAGCTAGTAAATTTATTGTTCAAGAGATCACTGTTTTGAGAAATCTGAAGACCTAGGTTCATAATTTGCTGTCCTGTGATATAGATACATTATGTATGCGTGTATACCATCTGCCTGAATGACAGGGTAGCAAGTCTACTGCAGAAACAAATAAAAGCAACTTGAGTTTCAGAAATTCTCAAGCTATAGCTTTAAGGATCCAATTCATCAAAGGAACTTCTTACAAGCTTAGCTTTTAGCCTGTGCCTCAATTCTTCTTGAGCCAATGTGACTTAACAGCATGCCTGTGAGTCAACATACACTACTGATTTGTAGACATTTTTGCTGCTCCTCAGTTCTGATGATCATCAGCTTTATTTATGTGTGTCAGCATGGATTTAGGTGTCTGACTTTGGGCAGCTAGGTTTGAAAATATTTCATTGCTGCTCGGAGATAAATGGTTGGGCAAGCAAAGAGCTACCGTCATAATCTAAAATTTGTTTTTGTGACTGTCACAAACTTGTGTGACTTGAATAAAGTGTTTAAAGTTTGCTTATCTGTGAAATGGGCATGATACCATGCTTGGATACGTAAGTACTGTAAAACTCCATGGTTTTAATGCTTTCTGAAATCAACAAATGAAGGCCTCTGTAAAGGAATAGAGCCTTTAGCTATTTGTCTGTCAGCTTTTGAAGTGCACATATTGTTTCTAACCGAGTCATGATTCTCACTAGAGTGCTAGAGTTTCTTTATCCTGCTGTATTTGAAGAATTGTACATATACTTTTTGGTAGAACTAACTCAGAAAAACATTATATAGTTTCCTGTTAGTTTTGGAATGCTGAGAGATATATTTAAAAATTGATTGTTATCTACTGTACCGACTTTAATTTTCATGCTAAATTAGATTCCCTGGAAAGAGATGTAAAATGCATGCAAACATTTTTATGGAAAATGTTAAAAGAAAAATAGTATTAGAAATAGCAATCAAACTGTTGGAATTCAGACCTGGAAAAGGCAAGGAGATCAACTGATAATCAAAGTCATAAAGATTTAGAATTTGGAGCAGTTGTTTTCTCCTTGTATATTTGTTTGTTTTATTGAATCATTTCAGTTAATGGTACATAAATTATGGTTGTTTGACATGGGTTTCCCACTGCATTTAGCTGGCTACCTGAAAACCCTCTCTCTAGAACTTGAAAAAAGTGGCAGAAGTAATGTTGAGGTGATTAAGATGTGTTTAAGATAAGGATGCATACTTTTGTCTTAGCTATTCAAGCTTTTAACAGGAAAACACAACAGAAGACTTTAGAGACAACATTAAGATAGTCACAGTAAGTCACTTCTTTAGTTTGTCATGAACTGTGTAGGTGATATTATTTCCCTGATAGATGAAATGAGATTTGACCAGTAGGTGAACACAATACAAAGCAAGTATAGATTCTCAGATAATACCTAACACAAATTTACATATACATATATATTATAGAGAGAGAGAGATTGATAAACATGTATATTAACTATTATCTGAGAATCTATACTTGCTTTGTATTGTGTTTTGGGTTTTATATATATTTAAAAGTTAAAATGTATATACATATATATATATATATGCCATAACAAAAGAGAAACAATATATAGGCTCAGGCTTTAACTTCGGTAGCTCATAGGAATGGGATGTTCAAATGGAGATTAGGCACGGCAAGGACAGCCATGACAAATGATCAAGAACTTAGAAGAACAGAGAGGTCAATAAAGAAGCAAAACTCAAACTTTTGAAGATGATTGTGTGCATGACAGCTACAAACCACTGGGAGGGCTGGACGTAGAGAAAAAGAAAGATTAAAAGGTGATTAAAAAAAAAATGAATAAAAGAGTAAAAGGTGATGCAAGGAATAAATTACTGTAGATAAACCAAGAAAAACTAGATCTAAAGAATCACAATATGAGAAAGAGAAAACACACTTACCAGTGGGCACTTTCTACATGCCCCTATTAAAAAAAAAAAACGTGGTAAAGATTAGAGAGGCAGAGCTATGAAAAGTAGTTCCTTTATATACAGTACACTTGCTTCTGAACCACTTTTCTGTCTCTCTTGAGCAGAGAGAAACTCAAGACTAAATGTTTCCATCTGCAGTTAAGAATACAAACCTTTGGGATGGGCAAAGGAGATACAAACTATAGAACCATCAAAGTCAGTGAGGAGTGGGCCATAGGGGAAATGCACCCTGAAACCTGATTAGCTCTTACTTACAAGATATAGCAGCATTTGATAGTATCATAACCTTTTTTTAGTGTTGATCTCTGTACTATGAAAGATTTGCTTGTTATCACCGTTTCTAGCTAGCAGCAATTCACCATTAAAAAAAAAAAATGTGTTCCAATTTTATTTGCAGCTCAGTAACTGGTAATTTGAGGCCTAGACAATAAGGATTTAATGTGTCATATCATAATGCAATCACGATAATTATTTATCATTTTCTTCACATACTTGCATGTTAGTTCTGTGAGTGTTATACTAACGGGTATATTCACAGTCCTTTACAAATGATTTATTTAGAACAGGAATGAAAAGCATAAATATAATGCCTCTTTGCTGCTGCAGCAGCATTGCTATGGTTGCAAATCTTGCAAAGTTCTTCAGATAAAGACAGTATGTGTGCCCTTAAATAACAAGCATTTGTGTTTGTTTACTTTCTTCCTCCACGCTTCCAATATATTCACAAATGTTAAACAACTAACCAAGAAAAACCCTCCCTTCTTTTTAATTGTTTGGTTTATTAACTAATTTTACTGTCATTTACTGTCATTTTGTGCTACTGAGTATATCTGTGTATCTGAGCAGCTTTAAATTCAAAGTTTAACACTTCTGTGGGCCTGTAGATTTGAAAAAGTGACAATAATATAACTTTATACAAAGATCAGAGAATATTTTCCTCTGATCATAATTATTCAGAGTCATTATGCTTAATATATAAAAGAGAAACATAAATGAAAGCACAAGCTGTAAGATATATTTTTTCCTGTAAAACAAGTAAGTTCTAAATCTCAAGAATACATCTACTATGGTTATAGTTCCTTATGGTATAGTTCCATACTACCATTTATGATTGGTGTTAGGGATTAGAGCATGGGGATGGGGATTTAGGGTGGTGTAACATAGGATTTTGACTGATCGAAGTTGGTGTCACCACCGTCCTGTCTGCTCTCAGCTGTGTATCCCTGCTTCATTTGCTGAGCTGGATCAGACACTTACCCGACCCCACAGGGTAGCGGTTTGGAGACCTAAGCCACATACAAACTGATGCTATCTGAAAGGCTTTGGGCTAGTGTAACACTCTTCATCAGTGTTAACCACCTCACCTCGAGATTCAGAGGAGTACCAAGTCACCCTAAGGGAGCAGGTAGCAGCATGCAGGTGAGGGACAGATGGAGGGTGGCAATGGGGCAGCATTACCTTGGGGTGCTTTAAATGGCTGCGGCCCTGCAGCCCATTGTTCCCGTCCAGCATCTGCACGTGACTCACTGTGTCACCTTAGACAAGCTGGATAACCCCAGTAACCTTTTCAGTAAAAGGAAACCTACCCGCTGGTGTTTAGTAGGCTATGGTAGATGATGTGATCACCACTCCATGTACTGCAATACAACAGTTGCAGGTATTTTATCCACTAGTATGTTCATGCAGTCCATCCTCATGCTGGTATCAATGTGAGCACTGCTGTAGCAATTTCCCTTGGTAGGTAAGAAATACCACAAGACTCAAGTAGAGAAACACTATTTACTTTGTTAACAAAGTTATTGTTTATCATTCATGATACCATGTGGGCTCTGATTTTTTTTTTTTCCCCAAACTCGAAAAAGCTCGTGTGAATCAGTCCTTTTTAAGAATGCAAGACTAGACACTCAGGAAATGTAAGACTCCCTATCACCTAAACTGCTACTGTTTCAGTTACAGATCTAATCGCCCTGGCAGAGATGGAGAATTCTGTTTTCCAGAGGCAAGAGGGATGAGTTAGTACAGAGCAGGGTTTGGGTGTAGTGAAGGAAAGGATCCAACTTTTTGCTTTCACCTCCAAACTTGGCAGAGCTTCTGCCCCTCTAGTGCCACAGCAGAGAAATTGGGAAGCGAAAACCATGTCAGGTGCAGAGGGCCTGGCCGATTTCTCTCTTTCGCCATATTTCGGGGTGAATGGGATTGCTCCAGCTCCATATATGCTCTGTGATGTGTATTTATATGAAAGAGGGTTTAGCTGACAGATTCTCAGTCTGGGAAGGTAGAACAGGGGGAAGAAGCTCTGTCTGGTTTCTGCTCCCTGCAGCATCCAAGCAGGGTAGGATCTTCTCATCAGAAATCTTTCAATTTCTTTCCTTTCCGTTTTTGTTTCTCGTGTACATATGCTGCAGTGATATGAACACAACCTTTAATGTTTGTGTATTTTAGTTATTGTTTTGGCCTTTTACCAAAATTACACTAAGGAATGCATGTGAGGAAAAAATAAATGGTGTTTTTAAACATTTGGTAAGAACGGAATGGAATTTCAAGGACAAAAGAAAGCCACTTCACAAGGCTACGATAGTTCTCTGTGCTTAAAATCATGGGGTGCTCAGCATCATGGAATTTTGAGAGCCTCTTAGAAAGAAAAGTCTCAACAATTCTAGCTACTATAGAGTAATAAAAGTAATTGAAAGACGGATGGTTACTATTAACACCCTTCATAACTTGTTATTACATGCCCATATTATTTGACCTTATTTTTGTATCTTCTATATTTAGTAATATTTTTGTATATTTGCTTATGTCTACCAAAATGTATTATACATCAGTGAGGAAGCTATTGTGCAAAATAAGCTTGATATGGCAAAAGGAAAACAAGTTTCTGTACTTTCCATGAGTCCCTTTATCTTTTGAAATAATTATGCTAATTATTATAATAGTCAAGTACTGGATACCAAATATGAAATAATTCATTTCTAATCGTTACCAACACAAGCATAAAATGAGTCTCGCCATTCTTAAAAACAGGCTTCAGAAAAACTCTTCTCTCATGTTTAAGTTTACAACAACAGCCAGGTTTCTTTTTTTGCCTCGGATATTCAGGCATTCTCCAGAGAGTATCTTGCAAGCTCTGCATACATCATCTGATTTCTCCCGCTCCCCCCGCCCTGGGTCTCACAAGAAGCCTTAAGACTATCTCTGGTTCTTTTTCTCCCCTTCTGAAAAAATATGCCACTGGTCTTAGTATTGTAAGCTGTTTCACTGAATTCACTGGAGAATTTGTTGTGACGCACTAGTTAAAATGCTAGCGTTCCCTGTGCGTCAGTGTTCCTACTGTTGCATCTGCAGTAATGGAAAACTCTTTAGACTTTTACAATGATTAAGCTGTCACTGTCAAGTGAGAAACACTTCCTGAATATAACACATCATGAATATTTACTTCTTAGAGAACATTTGTTTCTTGTCCACCAAGTGAGGGATCACCTTCAAATTAGACTGTTCCACTGTTTCATGAATCAAAGTGTTTGGCAGTACCATGTTAGGGACTTCCCGCTCTTCCACTAGTTCCTGCTTCTCTGCTGTGCTGTGCTACTCCCTCAGTAAAGCCTGTGCAATTGTCCCTGAGAGCGCATGAAGATGATCACAGAGTTGACTAGCTTTGATTTTTTTATTATTTGTTAAGATTTATTTAAGATGGATCAGTTCCATCAGTTCAGTAGTTTGTTGTTCTATTCTGGGTCTAGTTTACAGATGTTATAAGTGTGCTAGTGAGTTTGCTGCACTTACATTATTTACTTACTATACGGATTAGCAAAGGTATTTACAAGGATCAGAGAGAAAGTCGATTATTTGCTGTTTTGAAATAGAGAAAAGAATTTCACACCTTTCAGAGTGCCACTTGGCTGTAGATTAAAAAAAAATAATGCTGCACCTCAGGTGTGACAGCTGAGACAGGTCAGTCAAGTTACGTATAATTGGTCCTGGCATTCAAGTGCCTGCTTAGAATTTCCTTTTCTTGTGGTCAGATCTCAAGTTCATGGATCTGGATGTGGATCATGGAGATCTTTCAAGACATAACAGGATTCCATGATATTTGCAAGAAGGATCGGAAAACCACGTGGTCTGAGAACTAAAGCATAGGAGATCATTAGGGATATAGGCTACGGGAAAACTGAAAACAGAGCCATTTGCTCTACAAATGATAGTCTGCGAGTCAATGTTGCCACAAGAGAAAAGTGTTAGTTATATAAGTATACAAGCCAGTTGTATTTATATGTATTTAATATATCTCATGTCAGCTGATTTAACTTATCAAAGAAGACTTGTTCAAGTCAATTTCTTAAATGTGGTCAAAAAGCAGTGGTTCACAGTAAGCATTTCAGGCAAGATAGTAACTTTCCACATTCTGATGAAAAAGTATCATTTTGTTTCAAATTCAAAAAAAAAAAAAACACCCCACCTCACAGTGGTGCTGGAGGGAAGGGCAGGGAGAAGAATAGCAAAGGAAGTATTTGGTATTCCTAGTCACAGGCACCCAGAAAAGTTTGCCATCTGCATCGCTCCATCTTCTGCTTTGCAATCTTTAAGCCTTCACTGCTGCACTTGTATTCAAAGATCTGTGTTATCTCTGCCTAGAACAAATGTTCTGATTTTACTTTGCATTGCTATTTTAGGGTAGAAAACGTGCAATATTGCCCCCCTACACACACACACACACACACACACACACACACAAAGAAAAGAGCCAGGTGCGATTTGGATAAAACTGAACAGTAAACCGTTTAGTGATGCTTTTGCAGATTTCTTTCCAGCTCATTGGCTTTCACCAGAATACCACTGGGGTACTTTTTTTTCCTCTTTCAAAACTCCGGTTCTCTGAGCGATGACGAGAGCGATTTGGGATAGAAGGCCTGGCTCTGCGGATCCTTCGCTCGGGCATCCGTTAGAGCCGTCGCCGCTCTCCGACCCGACCTGCCCCTCCCGCCGCCCTTTCCCCGCAACCGCCGCCTCCTCGCCACGGGGCTGCTCCCGGGGTGCCGCCGGCCAGGCCTGCTCGGGAGGGCGAGCGTCAAGCGGGAGGCTTCGCCCTCCCCGCAGTGCCCGCGGCGGCGGCGGACCACGCCCGCACCCGCCGCCGCCCCTCCCCCCGCCCAACGGCCGCCAGGCCCGCCGCAGCCCGGGGCCAATCGCGAGCCACCTGCCCTCACACGCACGCTGCCGCCTCCAATGGAGTTTGAATGGTTCCGAACCAGCCAATCGCGAGGGCCGCCGGCCCGGCGCCGCGCGCTGATTGCTCACGGGGCGAGGAGCGCGTGGCGGGCGGTGCCGTTGGGGGGCCAATCCGCGCGCGCGCGCTCCGCTGTTTGTCAGCGAAACAACGGGCGCGAGGGGAGCGGCAGCGGCCGCTTTGAACGGCGGTGGCGGTGAGTGCGCGTGCCGCCGGCCGGCGGGTGGGCTTCCCCAAGGGCTGCGGGCCGGAGGGAGAGCGGGTGGGTGCCGCCGCCGCCGCCGCCGCCTGACAACAGCCTGACCCTGTCGGCCTTTAACGGCGGGGCGGCTCGGGGCAGGCTGCCTTGCTCGTCGCGGCCGCGTTGCGGGGTCTGCGTTGGGCGGGTAACGGCTGGTAGCGGTGTGGAGGGGGGGCGCGCGGCGGGGCCCGCCCGTCTCCGTGCCGGTGTTGCTTGGCAGCCAGCCCTCCCCGGGCCGAGGGGGGCTGCGCTGCGCCGGCACTCTTCCAGGCTCGCGTGGGCTCTGTCCATCCGTAGTTGACCTTTATTGTGATGAGCTATCTCTGTTTTGGTGGCTCAGGACAATAAGCCAACGCTTGTTCCTCGAAATGTAGAGAAAAATTGATCTCGCAAGCGTGTCGAGTATAAACACGCTTGTGTTTAAACAGTAGTCACTCTATACTTGTTTCTGCTAGCACAGAGCTATTTCTCAGTGTTTCCAACTCAGCAGTATTGGTTTCAACAGCTTCTGTGAAGAAAGTACAGCTGTCACTTAAAAGCCATTGTTTTTTGCAACGCAAGGCAAGTCTTCCAGGATAAACATCATAGAAACAAGATGATGAGACTTACAGTGTGGTTATAAGTGTTAGTGAATTTCTCCAGCATGAGCATCAAAAATAAGACATTCTATTTCTGAATAATCAGTTGTAAAATGTAATTGTAAGAGTATGTAAAAATAGCCTTGTAAGGAGATTTTAAAAAAAGAATTAATTCCCCCCCCCCTTGTAATTCAGTCGGACAGAAGAATGTCAAAATAGGACCTAATATTAAAAGTTGGTGCTTGGATCAGGAGGCTTTCAATTCAAGGTTGTAAGATATTCTATTCTATTCTAATCACTAAGCTTAGAAAGAAAATATATCTAGAAGGGAGGCATATTTAACCTCTTTAAGAGTTTTCTATTTATCTTTGTATTTCAGGCTTAGTAACATCCATTTTTTCATTGAAGAATAAAACAGTCACTATGAGCTGGGCTGTGGAGGAGTGGAAAGAAGGCCTCTCCACCAGAGTCCTTCAGAAAATTCAAGAGCTTGAAAGTCAAGTAGACAAGCTTAAAAAGGAGCGACAGCAAAGACAATTCCAGTTAGAGTCTTTGGAGGCAGCTTTGCAAAAGCAGAAACAGAAGGTAATGTAGGTACTTCATTCTTCTTTCCTTCAAATGTCATTATCCAAGCCAAATACAGTTTTAAAAAAAATCACATAATAAAACTTTATTTTTTGCTTCCTTTCACTGACTGACTTGGTAAGCAGTTTCTATTTCTGTAATACTTCATTTTTCACACACACACAACTTTTATTTTTTTTAAATATTCTTGGATCTGAGGTGTTCAGTGCTGTTAGGCTTTTGAAATGCTGGGAAGAAAATAACAACAGGTAAACTTTCTCTGTATTATTTTAAGAACTAATTGCAATACAAGTCAAGAGGACTAAAAATACATTTACAAAATGGTTTATGTTTTAACTAGGTTGAAAATGAAAAAAATGAAAGTGCAACACTAAAACGAGAGAACCAGAGCTTGATGGAGTTGTGTGATAGTCTTGAGAAAGCAAAGCAGAAAATTTCACATGATCTTCAAGTAAAAGAATCTCAAGTCAACTTTCAATCAGGGCAGCTGAATTCAAGCAAGAAACAAATTGAAAGATTAGAACAAGAACTTAAAAGGTGAGGAGAAGCACCTATATGTCTCTAACTTGTGAGAAATAAAAACCGTAACATATGTTTCGCTCATTTCATGTTTTTTAGTTTTTCTTCTTTCCACATTTCATACAAAACTTTGTGACAAAAATTACAGAAAACATTAACCTATTTTTTTAGATGTACATGCTTATATGTGTATCATCTGAAATAGTAAGCACCTATACTTCCTGCTTAATTTGGGGGAATTTTGCAGTGCCATCTGAAAAGGACTCTATTCATCCCTACAAAAAATGAGCTAGCACAACTGTGTTATTTTGCTATAACTGAAAAATAAGTCTTTTATATTTGTGAAGTCAGAGCCTTTATTCAGTTGCCTTAATAGGATCTGGTTTTTGAATAGGACATTTGCCAGTAAGCTCTTAGTTTTAATATAGTTTACGGCTGTACTTAGTTTTGTCTTCTCTTGACAAAATTCTCTGCTTCCTGTGACACAGCAGGAGAGAAAGATACACTATATAATCCCCCATCAGTATAACTTCAGTATGGTATAGAATATGCACTTGTGTGTTGCAAGATACAGGTAAGACTCCTGATCTCTAGAAGAGACTAATGTCTCTTCAGGAATTACTTGATGTTATTGTTGAATCAGTTTCTCTCCCTCCTTTCCCCCACCCCCACCTTGATGGAAAGCTTATCATGCCTTTTGATTAACAACGTGGTAGTTACAGTTGAATAGAATACACTTTACCTGTGCTGATAGTCTGACTACTTTCTTGGATCAAGCAGCAGTGTAAGATGTAAAGGAAAGATGTTCTTAGTGTATTGATGAAAGATAGATATAGCTAGGATCATGCTGGTGAAGGTAAAACTTAAATTTACCAGAGAAGCTTAGTGCCAAGAAACTGAAGAGCTTAAACACTGTTCCATCCACTTCTCTGACATTTCTTACAATATTTCACTATCCTCGTTGTAAAAATTCTGCACCCTATTGGAAGGGGAGAAATCCCATGTCTGACAGGAGGAAGGAAGAAAAATCCCCTTCTCTGTCAGTGCCAGTTGACGTTAGGAATGATGAAGTGTTTGACCTGTTTGGTGCTGTTTGCACACTAGCTTCCTGGATGTTATGTGAAAAGGTTGATAAGACAAGACATACGAGGGCAAGGGCTAGTTCATCACAGAAAAGTAGCTTGGCTGTATGACTACATCCCTTAGCAGCCTTAAAGGCTGAGAAAATCCATTTGACTGTCATTTTGAGATCCAGCTGATGCCTAAGTCATCAAAGACTATCTTAAGCAAGTGTGGTGCTCTCTTTTTGGCATGTTATCTTTTTTAGTTGCAGTACTGGATCTTCTCATATTAAGACCATGCAGGATAACAGTGTTTGTGGTGTGTGTGGGGGGAGGGGGGGTTTCCTCAGAACTAACTGGCCTACCATATTTTCATAGCATTATTCCTCAATATGGAAATCTTCCTTTGCATTACTTCCTGCTGTCCTGCTTTCCATCCCTCTTCCTTTGGAAAAAATACACTGCCTTTGGTTAAAGGTGACCTCAGGAGGATAAGTCTTTGGGAGCCTTATTAATACCTGCAAAGTGTCTGGAGTCGAGAGTAAAGTGCACAGAGAATTCTGTCTTTAAGATCAAGTGTACCAGTACAATATGGCAACTGGAAGAAGGAAACGTGAACATCTGTTGGAGTGGAAGAGGAAGTGGCCAAAAGAAATAATGCTGTGGCTGAATTACTGCATCTAGTTGCTTATGTAAAGAAGTGAAGTGGTAGCATAAAAACTTTAACTTTCATAACAATTCTTCCCGCTTCCCAAATACTGAAATGCGGGTGTCAGGAAGAATGGGACACTTCTGCTCCTCCATACTTTAGCAGTTCTTTTGCTGAACTCTCCTACTGGACAAAAGCTAATAGGAAATAAAAATATCTTTGATTACATGAAACATCATCTTTGCACTGGTATGTGGTCTGTACAAGCACAATTTGTTAAAAGTTTTTTAAGTTGCTGTTTCTTGATGCATGGTATGTTATATAAAAGTCCATGTCTGAAGGTTGAGGTGTCATTCATTGCCTCAGCGTTATAACACTAATAACAATCTGTGCTGTTTATAGATGTGGAATGCAACTCATACAATACAGGAAAAAAAATTCCGTAGTGCAGGCATCTCAAATCATTCACCTGGAAATGCTACTGAAATAATTGTCCATAATAAAGTGGACATTAGCATCTTGCATACTCCTTCTCATACTAAAAGGAGCCTTTCTTGAAATACACATTTTCAATAAAGTTGTGTCCTGCTCCTGAAATTAGCTGGAGCTAATATTGGCAGAGATGTTTCCCTGGTATCACATTTCTCATCTTTTTTTGTTATAGCTTGAAATGAGTTCCCCTTCCTTTAATATTTGGAAGTAAATAAAGAGGGAGTGCTATTGTACTTGCTGTTCTGTAGTTGCCACTGCCCATTCAGGAAAAAATAATGATAGCTGAATTTCAGAGAATCATGGTTAGGTTAGGTTGACTGCTGTGAGAAGATTCTTAATATCACCATGATGTTTAGAAACATCAGCTTTATGTAAGGACTCACTGAGATCCATTAATGAAGTAGCCAGTGCGATTCACAAGGTTAATACCACTAGAATGACCTTTTCTATTTCTGCTCTCAAAAGACTGGGTCAGAGAGATTGGAGGCTAGGGCTATGTTCCCATTTATCAATCCTAAAATTGTGTAGGAAGTCTGATTTACTGGATTCTCTTATTTCCTTTATATTACCTTACATAGCTACCTAGTTCCAAAGAACATCAGTTGTTACATATAACTCAATTTTTGGCAGTCGCTTTTGTTTTTGTGTTTTGCTCTGTTTTGGTTTCATAATGGTACTTAATCATCTACCACTTTATAGTAATTAACAATTCACTGTATGAGAAACTCATGAGTTTTGCACTATAAAAGGGAGGGGAAAATGGAAGAGAAAGTTGTGCAGTCACTAGCAGCAGGCTTCAACCTGGAACAGTCTTGTCAACAGGTGCTGACCTAGCATGAACCAAAGTGGCTATGCCATTGACTGCAGTTTTTTGTATAATCGTCAAACAGCTTATGTGGATTCATTGGATGAGTATGTAGCTCTCCATGGAATAGCTATTCTGTCCATATAGCTGCACAGACTGGTGTTTTTGATAGTAACATTGTAAACAGTGTACAAGGAAAATACACTGCTGGATAGAGGATCTTCCATTTTCATGAGATAATGCCTATTTTTCACAATGTGCAATATCAGCACTAATAATGTGTGTTATGTTTTCTACAAGTGTTTTCTGAAGAAGTAAGTGTTATCACTTTTTGCAGTGATTTTGGTGTATTTAATTGGACTATGACTTCATATAGTGAGTTTGTATACAGTTCTAAGTGATGTTCATCTATGTGTTTTTTTTAGTTTTGAGTCCCATGTAACTGATTAAATATGTTGAAATTATAAATACAATTTATGTTTTCTTTATTCATATTTCTGTGATATAATAACTAAAGATTACCAAACTGATCTTTAAATCAAGTTCTTTGAATCACACAAATAACAGAATTCTGGCTCTTAAAACGGATAATTTAACTCTTAGTTTCCATGACCAATTCCTGCCACCATTTCTTTACCTAAACAGATACAAATGTGAGCTTGAGAAAAGTCAGCAAACACTGATTACAGGAGACCTATCGTTCAGTGGTACTCCACAGAAGAGTTTTACTGCTCCTTTTACACCGGTTCAAAGTCATAAAGGTAAATTAATTTTTCTTCATCGAGCGCTGATAGTTAACTAGAACGTCAGTTTTCTTGGAAGGTGGGAGGGGAATTTTGAACATTACACTTTTACTGTGTTACCTAGTTTCTGCTACACGGTTTATCCTCGGTGCCTAATTCATAACACTGTAGGTTCTAAGTTTAAAAATTATTAGCAAAGATTTAACATTTATGACAAATATTTCATCTTTTTAGCACTACATTGGTAGACGTGGAATAGCAATAGGAATATAATTGACCGACAGTAACAATTTTTTGAAATAAAATATCTGTTCCAAGTGTCAGTTGCTGTCTTCACCTAGAAGGAAATTTGCTCTTCCCTATTTCACATACAAGTGCTTTAGTTAAAGTAAACAATAGTTTGTGTTATTTCTCTAGAAGATTGTTTTTGAATTAGACTGTTACTCTGCATACTGATCTACATAATTAAGGCAAATCCTCTCTACCTACTTCATAGCATCTCTGCTGTCTTTATTTAGACATCATATAGATTTACAATATTTGAATGAACTAGAAAAGTGAGGGGAAAATTCCTTAACTGGAGAACTATTCTATAGCCAGACACTCTTACGCTATCTACACTGAAGAACTTTCATGGTTTCAACATTGAACAAGCTATTATTTCTTTGCTGTGATCAAATATTCTATGTGTTTTGGCATCTAAATCTTACTCTAATGGAAAATCTGAGATACTTTATTGCACTCTTGTTCCTTTTTATTTCCTTATATATATATATATATATATATATATATATATATATATATATGTGAAAAGGGGTGCAGTACTCACAGTGTCAAGCATTAAGAATTTATAAGTGTGGTCCTCCTGAAATAACAATTAGATTAAAATAACTATATTTAAAATACTATTGTTGGTGAGTTATTTGCATTAAAAGCTGGATTGTTAAATGCTTTCAGAAATATTCTAGCTCTAGAGTACAAATAGGTACAAAATATTCTAGCTCTAGAATTATCTGAGAGTGTTGTATGTTTATATGCAAATTCAAGAAAAGCAAACCAAAACTTTTTTTGGAGTAATATGTCCCTCTTAAAATTCCAGCAGAAGAATCCTAAATGAGTTCTTGTCCAATTTCTATTGCATTTGAAAGGAACTCAAGGAAAAGTCCCAGTCTTCATTCCTGGAAGTTTCTTAGTCATATTAATGCCAATGTGTTCCTGGTGGGAAAATGTTTTTTTTGCATATGTGTGTTTCTGTATGAACTTGTGCATACACACACACACATATATATTTAAATATATAAACCCTAATATTGCCTTCTTAATTTTAACAGTTGTATTTTCAGTCTAATGTCAAGTTCCTGATTTCCCATTGGGGTACTTAAGTCCCTAAATTACTGAAAATAATTCATATACAATTTTTTCTTATTATTTTCTTATTTTTCTTATTTCTGACACTTCTGAAAGCTGTTTGTTTTTATCACTCCTGTTTTTCTGTAAGAGGGAATAGGCTAGAAAAGTTTACCCATATGCTAAGCGAGATTATTAAGAAATATTCATCATGTTTTTGTAGATGCTAAGTTTGAAGAATTAGAAGAAAAATACAATAAGGAAGTAGAAGAAAGAAAAAAGCTAGAAATGGAACTGAGAACCATGCAGGTCACGGTAAGTGTTTTTTGGCACGATGTGTGGGATATCCAAAAAAGTAATTACTGACCAAATTTGGAAAACGGAGAAGGATATAGTTGTTCGGAATTTATCATGGAATTTTCTAGAGAAACCTAGTAAAATATATTTCACATCACTTAAATTATAATTAAAAAGAAGAAAATTAATCAATGTATGCCCCCATTCAAAAATAATCTTGGAGAATCCAAAAAAGCCAGCCTAATTGAATAGCAAAAGTAAAAAAGGACATTAAGAATGAAAACACATCTTCCAAAAACTGTAAATCTTGTCCAAGCAAGGACAACAGAACAGAGTGCCAGTTTGGGGAAATTAAATGTAAAAGGATGATCAAATAGCCTTGAAAAGGTTATAAGAAGTAACTTCCCAAGCAAGTGAAAACTAGTAAATTTTTCAAACGCGTCAGGAGTAGGAAATTTATTAGAGAACCTCAGAAGCCAGTAGATGATTAAAATGTGAAAGGAGCCCTCAAGAAGCAAAAGACTGTAGAAGAAAAGCTGAAATCTGTTTTTATTTAGTATTTACTATGCAAAAGCTTTAAAAACTTCCTATATCAGAGCCTTTCTTTATGGGGTTGAATCTGTGGCACAGTTGCAAATTTAGAAAGTCAGTAGAAGTCTTAAAATAGCTTGATAAAATGAGTAATAATAAATCACCAGATACAGATAATATTTATCCATGAATTTATAAGGTGCTTCAATGTGGCATTGCTGAATCACTGTTATGTGTAACTGATTTCAGTCTCCTCTTGGCACTAGGTGACAAGGAAAGTGCTAGTTTTCAGAAAGGCTTACAGTGCTGTTTCCTGGAACTGTAGTTCAATAAGGCTGATTTTTTTTTTTTTTATACTGGGCAAATTGTAAGAAACTGAAATAAAGTAATACATTTGTTGATACATGCCTAGATATGATATATTGAGAAAACGTCAACCATTGTTGTTTGTAAGAGGACACCATGCCCCACATATTTCAGAGTTTTTATTTTTAAGAAGTCAGAGAACATATGACTAAGTGTGATTCAGACAATATAACGTCAATGTGTTTCCACAAAGCTCAAAGAAAACTGAACTATTTTGATAAGGGAGAGATCTTCTCAATAACTGAGAAGTAAAGATTGAGAGTTAGGAATAAATGGTCACTTTCTACGGGTGGAGAATGATCAACAGCAGAGTCCTGGAAGGATCTGTGCAGATAACTGTGCTATTCAGCATATTCATTAATGATCAGAAAGTCAGATGAATGATATGGTTGAAAACTGTGCAGGATTTCAGAGTACTGAATAATTGCAATAAGTCAGCAAATAAAATTCAGTGTCAAAAAATGTGAAGGAACACACCTGGAGAACATAATCCTAACAATGCGTACTCAATACATTCAGGCTCCTAATTTGGTGAAACTATTCCAGAAAGCAGTTCTGGAATTATTGTGTCTATTTCTCTGAAAACTTCGGTTTCATGTTCCGCAATGTCAAAAAGAAATTTTTAGGAAAATAATTAAGAACTAATGAGAAAATATTTTTCCCTGCCTATATAAAACCATATGGCACTCGCACCTTGAATGTTGCTTGCAGTTCTGGTCATCTCATCTCGAAACAGATATGTTGAACTGGGTAGTACAAAGATGACTGGAGATGGAGAGAGGAAACATGGAATGGTCGTTTTCCGGTTTTCATAAGGCACAATTATATTACCAGGCAGCAGACTTGGAACAAAACCTGTTTTTTCACAATGTGCTTTATTAAACAGTGAAACTCTTTGTCACAGAATATTGTGAAAAACAAAAATATAAACAGATGTACAAAGAAAAAGTTCATGTAAAATATTTTAGTAAAAATGATTATTAACTCCCTTGATTTTCTGGATTCAAGCTTTTGAATGTTGGACATTTGACTTGGGAACTCTAAAGTTAAATGACATATCAGGGGAATGATTGCTATATGCATGGTGGATTTTTATGCTCTTTCTCTAAATGTGTTGCTTCACAGAACTGGAGAAGAGAGTATCCTGGGCTGGATGGACGTTTGGTCCTAGCACAGCTGTTCCTACATTACAGCATATTCTCAGGTTGGACTGAGAAGTCATGCTGGGTGCTACCTGGTTTAGGCCTTTAGTTAAAAAAAAAAAAATTCAAATGGTAGGCATTTGGAAATCAAGTATAAGAATACAGTAGAACCTTCAGTGCTTGATTTTTGTTTTCATTTAAAAAAGGTTTGATAGTAAAAAAAAGTACTTAGTGTTTTGGCTCTCTAATTTTTCTCTAGGAAGAGGTTGCAAACTGATACCTGGCATATTTTGTTGTTGGAATTTTTAGGTACTATGTATGTGGAAATTTAAATAAATAGATCTGTTCTCTCAACTTACCTGTACTTGTCCAAAACAAATGGACCAGATACCAGATACATTAGTCTAGAACTCTGCATCTCCTGCAGTTTGCTTGAGTCAGAAATTTTACCTAAAATAAAAACTTAGGCTTTGATTTTAAAACTATAGGAGTAGGATAGCAGGAGTAAATGATGGCAGAACTTTCAAAGTAGACAAAAATCTGGTTGTGCTAAGTATAAAGAAACAGGTAAAGCCTCTTGTCTTTGAGATTCTGACCACTGTGGATAAATTTAGCTGCACCAGTTGTTCTTGGATGCCTAGGTTTAAATTAAAGTTAGTTAATTCTTGATGTATAAAAAGCAGTGGTATAAATAGGTAAACTGCACTGATGGATGACACATGTTGTCATAAAAATGTGAATTGACCATTTTCAACTTTTTAATAAATGAATTATTTTGTTATTTGTCAGACATGGAGCTATGTAAAGGTTGATACTTTTTTTTCTTGGTCACAGAAAATTATTCAGCCTCATTCCCAAAGCAACTTGAATCACAGGGAGATTGCTCGGCATCAGGCTTCCTCGTCTGTGTTTTCATGGCAACAAGAAAAGACACCGTGTAGAAATCAAGAAACCCCTGCAAGGAGAAGTTCTGCAACATCCTGTTTTCCGTGGGAAAAAGAAGCAAACTCTAATGTAGTATCAGAGAGGAAAGAGTTCAATAACAGTTTTGCTGAGAATTGTAATTGTTCTTCAGTCATCAGCCAGCTAAGAGCACAGAACCAAGGTATCTTACATACTTCTTTAAAGGCAATCTCATATATAGTTCCATGAAAACTGGTGCCTGAACAGAAAAGAGGTATCAAAGTTAGTGCTTTAGCGAGGAAATGAGAAAGACGTCTCTTAGTTTCCTTTGTCAACTAGCCTAGTTGACTGCTAGTGTGTGTATTCTCAGTGACCAGCCAATAGATGGAGACTGTACGCTATCATTTGCATAAGGGGGATGAGAGATGGAGCAGAGGGAGTTTATATTTTTTGGATGGGATAATTGGTTGTCATATAAGAAAATTATAGGGAAATAAGCTTCATTAATTCCATTGCTCATGGAACAATTCCCTTCAAAATGTGGTAAAAACCATTAGGATTTCATTACATCTCGCTGTTAAATTATGCTATATTACTTCCTTAATTTTGTATGACTTTTGAGATTTAGGGCTGAGCAATATATGTGTTAAATAACACTGGACTGAAACTCGCCTAATGCATAACTGAGTTTGTCCATAAAGGATTACAGGTTACAGGAAGGCCCAGGATGAAGTATTATATTAAAAATACAATGATAAAGCAAAATACCTTCTTATTTCATGCATATTGACGTGCAGAAATATTTTTACCTGAAATTTGATAGTCAAAGGAGAAAAAATAGTTAATCTGTTATGGATTTGGTGCACATTTAATTAAACCTAGCATTTGGATGAGCTTTTCCTCTGTTTCTTGTAGGATTGTTTTTACCAGTTCCTGTACTCTCCAAACTGTTTATTCAAGCGCCATGTAAAATGTCAACCTAAGCTGAGTTTTCAATTTGGAAGACTGATTTATCTTTGTATAGCCATATAAATTCAGCACAAATGGAATAGATTTTTACAAAAAGTTACCAGATAATAGTAATTATTGATAAGATTCCTATAAATGACTACTGTTTTCTACTGTAACATTATTTGTGATTTCGGAAAGTAAACTGTTACCGATGTGTATCATGACAACGTCACTTGTTTTTGCTTTGTGTGTATGTTACTTTAGGGACAGGGAAAAGATTAAAATACTGTATTTACAGCTACCCAATAGTTGAAAAGCCTCTTCCATGCAGAGGCTCACTTTTGCCCCAAATATATGTCTGTAGTCGGGTTCTTTACTTTAAAAATTTTATATATTGAGTGACTTATGTTGCCTCATATTTTTTTAAAAACTCAGTTTTTCTTAAACCCCCAGGAACAAATTGTTTTCCCCTTTGCAGCATTTGTGTTTACATTCCTTTTTTGGCTGTGTTCTCATATACATTACAAAGTGAACCTGATTGAAAGATAGTTGAGTGTAAATTAGTCTTGATGACTTTGGTCATGAAGATAATAGTAGTGGAAGAGAAAGTTAAAAATTTTGGTTTTATCTTGCTGAACAATTTACAATGTATCTGCCTTTGTCAGAGGCTTATGTTCTTATCAGACATACTAAATATATTAGAATGTATAGACCACTTGAAATTTCAGCATCTGGAAGAAATACCTGTCAAAGCAGAAAGTATCATTCATCTTAACTATTTTTTAAAATTCAGAGCTAAATTCCAAAATTAAAGACCTAGAGCAACACCTGCAAGTTCTAGAAAAAGAGAGGAAAACCCAAATGAATAAACATCAAGAGATTCAACTCCAGCTGGACAGAATGAAGTTGGAATTAATAGAGAAGGATAACATTCTGAACAAAACCAAAGATGAATTGACTAGAATGAGAACACAACTTGACCAAGCTGCTGCACAGGTAAAATGTTGCATCACACATCTTCTGGCTGTTGTTAAAATTCATTCCCAATACTAATGTGAGTCATTTTCAGCTATTTTAATAGGAACTAAGGTACTCGGATAAGTTTTTTGAGCATTTGCTGAGGATTGAGTTTTGATAAGCATATGTTAGTTTGATATATATTACTTGCACAAGCGTAGATATTCCTAAGCAGTTGCCCATTTTCTGGAAGGTTCTTACTACCTCTGAGGAAGTATTTTTCATCCTCCAAGTCTAGCAAAATTTACCGGAATTCTGAAAAATATTTTCTTATAAAATTGCATAGGGCAACAATGACATCTGGTGGCAAGTTCTGACCTTAAATAGATTCTGCCATGTAACCTGGGCTGAAAATCCGTATCTGTTTCTTAACCTGCATTATTTCATGGAGATAGCCTTTGAATTTTAAATTACTTCTGTAAAATAATATCTAAGTTAAAATGCCATTAAAAATGGGGAATTTATGTAGTTTTAATGAGATTTCATGACCTAATCCTAAGCAGTTTGAGTACGTAGACAGTATACTAATTGATAAAGAACAAAAGGGTAGTACAACTTGCTTAGCCAAGAATTTTAAGTGTGTTATATGTGTGTGTGTGTGTGTATGTACAGATATGTGAAACGGTTCTGATTTTTGCTGGTAACTATGCAATGAAAAAGAGAGTGCCAGTGTTCATAATCACTGAATTCAAACTATGCGACAACCATTAAGAATAATTTTCTTTTTCCTGGTTAGTCCAGTTGCAATTCCTTTCTAGAGTATTTTTTTCACAGCATTTCACAAATTTGAAAATAGTGCACAGAAGTCATAATTCCTTCATTCTTCATGTTTCCATGTTGCTCTTTGTTTTCTTTCTACTACTTTTCAGTCGCCTACAAGAAAGAAAAAAACATGCTTCTGTGTGTATCTTCTCAAAGTGTAATAATTGCTGTCTGTCTTTGTCAGCAAGTTTCTACCTGCTACCTACGTATATTGGAAAATTGTACTGTTTCCTACAAGTTCGGTACTGATCATTAAAAATACCCTTTTGCATGTTGAGGGTTAATCGGTGTGCCTTTTGAGAGAGACAATAACATTCTCTCTTTGCTGTCTCTGTGAGGAGGTGGTTTAGGGAGGTTGTGGCTGGGAGTATGGTTAATCAGGTTACTGACATAATCCATTGAATATATAAAGGCACTTTTCTCACGATGCGTTTGTGGGAAGACAGCTGACCCAAGTTTTGCTGTGAAAATGTCTGTTTCCTTTCTTTCGTTTGATCCCCTGCCCTGATTTAACTTCCTAAATCCATTAAATATTTTTTGCTTAACTTTGGTTAATTTTCTACCAGTTTGAGAGCTGTATTGTCTTGCTGGGGAATCAAATAAGCATTAAATCCAGCACAAGGGAAGGGGCAAGATTGTATAGCTAGCAATGTAAACAGGGAAAGATAAGGATGAGTAGGATTGACTGGGTCCATTTTAATAAAGATGCAGTCCATCCTTAAGGTACAGTGCAGCGTTGTCTTGTCCCAGAAGCTTCCTTTGCACCTAACATCTAAAACATGCTCCTTTCTATTTCATTTTTTTGTTCTTGCACTGAAACTGGATCCTCTGCCTGCCCCGCATTTTTTGTATATAGAACTGCTTTGAGGTTCTGGACTTTATTTTCCTACCTAGCAGCCTAACTTTAAACTTAATTAATGCCTCCCTTTTTCACTTCTCACTGTGTCAGTGGCAAGATCTTGAACCCATGACTGCAGCATTTCCTCTGCGTTATTAAGTATCCTATCCGAACATAATACCAGATTCACTGCCTTTCTGAAGTAAGTTTCCATGTGGCCTTGGAGGACCTCACAAACTCTGCTATCTACTATATACCCATTATTACTACCTGCTTTTTATATTCTTATTACATAGATGAGTTATTGTTTCGTTACGTTCTCAAGCTGCCTTTGCCACCAGGAAAAAGAACAGTTCTGCTCACCCTCGGCCAGTTTTTCTCACCCTCTGGAAAAAATTATTTTAAATGTTTTTGTGCAACTTTATTCCAAAAACAATCTATGAATGCAAAGTATTCTCTATACAATTACATTTTTATCTTCATGGAATTAATTGGACTTTGCTTCACTCTCTTAGTTAACCTAATAGTAATTTAATAAAATTAATTAGATAACAAGCTGACATGCTTTTAACATAGAAGTTAAATCAGTAGCCTGTGTTCTGTTTTTTTAATTAAAGTTTAAATTGTGAAAAATGCTCCCCCATTGTTCTTCCACTAAGATAGCTGCAAATTTTTTTCCTATCCGAATCAATGTGCTGACTCAATCTGAAATTCCATGTAATATGCAGTTATATTCCAGGTCTAAATAATTAGTTGTTTAGCAGTTTGGGGACATTCTTAGTTCTCAGCAACCTGAGGTACTAAATGTAATTTAGTAAACTATAGATACTAAATATAATTTAGTTTTAGTGTCAGATAACAGCACATTTCTGTACAGTCTCAAGCAGATCGAGTAATTCTGGAGCAAATAAGTTATATATAGTATGATCTTTAGAAAACTACTGTCTTTGTCCCCATACTGCTGTTATCAAAGACACCGATTTTATGAAGAAGATTTTAATATATTATTTTTATGTATGTGTATATATAAATAATTTGTATCACTAAAATGATAAGCAGTATGTATTTATTACCTCGCATTGCTAAGAATTTATATGGTGACAGGCAAAGTTATAGTGTAATTTATTTGAGTGCCAAAGCAATTGTAATAAGTAAAATCAGTGCTTTTTATATGAATGCATATAAATATAAATAAAAAGGCTTTGCATTTTTAACACTTGTGGTTAATAACTAAATTATTATAGGTCAGAATGATGGAGCAAAAGATGAAAAAATTGTCAGAAGAACTGAATTGTCAAAGACAAAATGCTGAAAGTACTCGTTGCTCTTTAGAACAGAAAATAAAAGCAAAGGAAAAGGAATACCAAGAGGTAAGGCAAGAACAACACTTTTTATTTTGATTTCCTGAGGAGGTAAGATTGCATGGCTTGTTTTGTTTTGCTGCTTTTCAGTTAGTTGCAACCAAGTTGGACAGAGCAGTTAAGATCTCAAAGGTAATTGAAAAACTGAAAACAAGCATCCCAATAGAGGATGTTATCTTAGTACTTGTTAGACATCTCAGAATCCACGTGGGAGAGCAGCTGAGATACAAATCCGTAGGAAACCAGATTTCATTAGCTTTGTTGTTCACAGAATTATGTATACATGGTTTTAAAATTCATGACTCGACTCAGTTATTTGTTCTTGTGGAGTCTGATTTAAACCTGCATGTATCTATCACATAAAAAACTAGTTTCTTCTGGATTATGTCTCTTTTCTTCTCATTCTGGATCATGCAAAGAAGATCACAAAGTTTAGGAATAGCGTATGTGTACTTTTGTTCCTTCTTGCCAACTAGAGCAGGGACAAAGTAGCATCCCAGGTACTTTTCTCTAGTGGAGTTAGGTTTAGCATTCACACTAAACAAAGTTAAATCTAAACACTTCATATTTTTTTTCTTAAGCTATGTAAAATGTCAGTGTTTAGGAAATATGAGACATTGCTCAGATTTGGAAGTGATAATGCCATTTCAGAGGAGTATTTTAAGTACTTTATTTTGGGGGTTGGGCAGCAGATTACCCTGTTGTTGTATCAAATGTTTGTTTAAATTTCTCCAAGCAATCTTCAAATCCAGAAGGGGGGATTCATCTTACCTTACTTCAGATGTTTGAATTGTAGGTGTCAGCCAAAGCTAGTTACTTAGAACTCTACTTTAGCTTAGTGGAGACGGATGGGAACCTTGGAAGGGCAGGTTATTCTAGACATCTTAGATATTGGTCTTTACTCTGGAGCTGTGTGTGTCTGTGTGCTAGGAGTGGAAAGAGCCTCCGCTGTGAGCGTAGATGTGAATAGCTATTTTTTAAACGTATGAAATTAGATGAAACACTTTTTTTTGTCCTGAGGACTCATCTAAAGAAAAAAGATTCTCTGCAGTTTATATCTTATGTAGCACTTAAGACTTAGAAGGCAGGATCAGTCCCTAAACTTTAGAAATAAAGGCATTGGAATGCTTTGGAACATAAAGGCATTGAATTCATCATTTCATTAATAAGCAGTGTATGAGGCTCCAAAGGGCTTCCTTGCATGCACTCGGGTCAAGTTCCTGACTAGAGATTTGCAGAAGAGCCCTATGGAGCTAATATGTACTTTACTCAGCATTAGTTACTAGTTTCAGCTACGCCCAGTTGGTGTCACATCTTTCCTTTTTAAAGTATTAACTGTAGTCTTTCAGGGTATTCTGTTTGTATGGGTTCCACTTATCCCTTCTTTCCTTGATACATAGGATCTGTTTGTTTGCAGAGTGTCTTACTAGTGTAGGAAACAGGAAATGCTCAGGTCTCTTCTGTTGTTTTTGCTCTTGAGCAGAACAGAGTAGAATGTAAGTTGTGCTGGCATCTTTTCACAAATATGACTGGAATACACTGGACTTAGGTGCAGAGGGTATGTGCACCTGGGAGCCAGATCCACATTGCAAAAAATAGCAGCTCTATTTCCTTTCACTCTGAACCTTTTCTTCCTTTTGTATTTTTTCTCTCTTCTTTTTTAAATTTGACTGGTAGCAGTATGGCACTATTTTTTAAGTGAAGCAATTTGTCTGTATTCCATAAGTTGAAGTGACTATGGCTGTAGTTTATATTCTTTAACTGCTGTAATGTTGTGGCAGTCAGCAGCTGAAAAAAAGGTTGATGTGTTAAATGCATCACAACAGAGGACAGGTTGCTAGCTTGTTCGCTAGAAATTTATCAAGTGAGATTAGGAAGGCCGGGGTATAGAAATTGATGCTGACTGTTTCAGCTCCTTCTGAGAGCTTTTATTCCTACCCAGTTTTCCTCTTTTCTGGTAGACCAGCTAGATCTGTAGAAAGAGATAACAAACGTGGTTGTATAAGAGAGGATACTAATATTCATACAAATGGATCTCTTGGTGCTTCTTACAACCTCTCACTGAGGAAATGGTGGGGGCAGGAGTGAGTGCATGCCCTGAAGAATGTGCCCTTCCAGTTACCAAAGAGAAGCACTAGCACTTTATGGCCTTTCCTCCTTCACAAACGTCATAGAATTTGTTAGTATTGCATCCTGCAGCTTTGAAAATGAATTATTGCTGATAGGTATCCTTTTTTTTGTTTATTACTCTTAAGTATCCTCATGGCTCTTATTGTTCTACATCCTATCATAAACCTCTTCTCCAGTCCCTGCAGAATCAGAACTGTAAGATCCAAAGGCATAGGAACAAGCCTCATGAGAAATGCCAAGTACAGCTGTTTATGCTTATATAGCGTGTCATTAATATCCACATCCTTCTACAGATTTCAAGCGTGCTTTGGGGATGCTTTTTTTTGGTGCAGATTTCATGAACGCCATTGTGAGATTCTCTTGTTGCTCAGTCTAACGCACTAGTGCTGTGTATTAGTTTCAGATTTTTTTTTGTTTTTTCTTGAAAAAAATCAACCCTAAAATATAGTAAGGAACAGCAAAGAGGAGATGAATTTGTCATTTTTTTAATGTGATTCTTCTATGAAAGCTTATCTTTGAGCCGAAAAATGTTAATTCTATTACTTACTAGCCTTAGATTTTTTTCCCCTTCTGTGATAGGAATGTTGCTGTAATGGAGTTTTTAAGCAGATGACTTACATTGGGTTGGGACCGTTCTTGCCCACATCGAATTTGCACTGTGCGTCAATATTATTTTAAACTTAATTGTATAAGACAGGTTTCTCTGGGCAGTCAGTATCAGCTAATTAATATCATTTATTATAGCTACAGTAACCAAAATAGAGACTTGTTGCAGTGACGTGTTTATTGCCCTTCTAACATACTACCATTTTCTAGGAACTGTATTGTCAGCAACGTTCCTTACAAACACTGGATCAGCAGTGCAATCAGATGAAGAACAGACTGAATCAGGAGCTACAGCAAGCCAAAAATGACTTCAGCACTCTGCAGGCAGAATTTGACAAAGTGGGCTTTTTGTATTAAAATCCATTCTAGGTTTGGGGTTTAGTGGTCTGATCAGTATTGCCGTAATTTAATTGTTATCTACTTTATGTAAAATGAATGTGGGGAACTTACATTAATGTTTTGTACAGTCTGTATTAGCTGTTCTGTTTTTATCATTTCTCACTGAATTACTATGTATTTAAATGTGAATTACAGGGTGTAAAAGTGTTGGGACTAGGCTACTTCCCACAGGGAAGGAAATGTAAATGCAGAATAGTGTAACTAAAATCTGTTGGAAGAGTGAGGAGTAGCTATGGTTGATCACAGGAGATACCTTATACAGAAAGCCTTGAGAGTCTGGGAGCCAGGGGTGGAAAGAGAGCTAGGAAGTAACAGGCTATAATTTGAGCCAGGTAATTGCTGGGAAGGTAGAAAGTGTCTACAGACAGCTCTGGAAAATTGTACTTTTAAAGAAGTAAAGAAGGCTGATGAAAAAACTCTATCTGAGAGCTCTACAGTAGGGCTGACTCTGCTAGCAGAGGTGCAGTTTAATTGTAAGAGCTAACCCGATCCAACAAATAGCTGCCTGTGGGAATGGCAGCCCCACTCCGTAGCCCATGGCTATGTACTGCTGTTGCTTCCTTTGTAGAAACACTGCCACTCATATGACCCTGCAGAGAGCTGGTAAAGGAGGTAAAATAGGGGAAAAAAAAAAGTATTATTTATATACATATATGCACACACACACATATAAATATATATATATAAAATATTATATGCACAGGCACAAGAGTTTTCCATCAGTCTAACTGTCTGAACTGGCTCTCCACAAAAGTGAAGAGCATCAGGGATTGTGTAATGGGGGACGTGTATGAGGGAGGTCTTCCCCTGTTTTGGCAGCAGCTAGCCATTAAATCAGGTAAGTTGTATCAACCATGTTTTGGGGAAAGTTGCAAAGCAGTAGAAGCCTTAAGAGTAGATTAAGAACTAGAAAAGAGAAATGTGAAAAAGCCTCAAAAAAATCTGAGAGCTATTATAAAGCAGCAAAGCTAATTGAATTTATAAACAGGGCCACAAGGTTTTGAACACTGTGTTAAGAAATCCTATTAGCAAAGGAGCATTAGTATGAGAATACCCTAGTTTTGTATAGTTTGATGAAAGAAGAAAAGTAAACAGGTGGAGGAAGAACCTAAAACAGGCTGGATAATTAGCCTGATCAGAGTGCTCTTTAACCATTGTTCCAATTAAAGCATTGTGTCTCTACACAGCATGTTTTTTGAGAAATTGTTTTTTATTCTAATAATTAGGAATACTGAGTCTATGCTGAAATAAAACAATTTCTAAAACTGACAACAGCTTTCTTGCAGGCTTGTTTTATTTTAATAGTTTGGCTGTGTGAATATATTCAAATGTTTTCAGTGAATGTTTCTTTATACACACAGTCTTTTGTATATGCTAACTTGAAGAAATTGATTTTATATAGAAAACAGATGTCTTCTAGTTTTCTCTACAAGAAAGCTAATCTATTGCCTAATGACATCAGACTAGATTTTTTTTCTCTCTCTTGGGTTGATAATGGAATTTCCTTCATTTTTACTCTGGAGCATTATAGGACTAGTTGGACAGAACTAAAAGACTATGTCAAGTTATAATCTTTACTTTTGAATTCACATATCTTAACAAAAAGGATATTATACTGCAACTCTCACTTATAACCTACAGATATCACGATGGTGATGTACCTAAAAGTTGGATGAGAATTTCAGACCGTTAGTATAGAAATGTTTGTATTGTTAGAGATACTGCTTTTCTGTTCAGAGGTAGAAGAGAGGATAGGCAATAATAAGCTGTTTTCTAAAAGACAGTAAAGCAGTTTTAGGTTCCTAACAGGATAAAATAGGTTTTTTAATATATATTTTGTAATAGCATTTTGGAGTTCATGCACAGAATTTTAAAAACCAAAAAGAGTTTTATTATGTGACTATGAATAAAATGTGAATTTTCAATATTCTTACAGGTAATGGCAGTGAAACAACGCTTGGAACATGATACCAGTGATCTCACCCAGAAGCTGTGCAGAGCAGAGCAGGCTTTATTAGCAGCCCAGGCTAAGGATACTGATTTGACAAGAAGCTTCAAGGTAAACAATTTAGAGGCCTAACCGATATAATTAATAACCTGTATTGGCAATCTGTAAACACTTGTGCCATCCAATATTTACTCAAATAATGTATTTCCCCCACAAGCTATCTTTAAGCAGTTTTGGGGACTATCTTAATAATATATCTTAGTTGTCACATGAAATAATGTTTTCACTGACTTCATGTAGGCTAACAGAATTTACAGAATTGGATACAGGATTAGGTTTCATTGCTGTAATGATACTGATACAGTTCTAGTTTATGTTGGACTTACCTGTATCAAATTTAGTTTTTTGTTTCAAGAGATTCTTGCTTTTAGTCATAAAATAAGAATGCATAAATGCTTGTCTTTTTTAAAAAGAAAATTCTAGAACCATTGGCTGCTTCTTCAGTGCACACTGCCAACTCAAAGATTTTACTCAGAGACTTACCATATCCTGGTTTTGAAAATTTTGCATTTTTCTCAGAAGAAATACAGTCCAATAAATATACACCACTATAAAAGCTTCCGGCAAAATGAAGAAAAAATCAGAGATGTCTTTGGATATTGATATACTACCTCATATTCACTCATGGATAAATCTTTTCCACTTTAATGTCTCCTTTATCTTCTCAGTTATGTTTGATTTGCTTTGGTAGCAATCAAATCAGCCACACTTGAAACCATTACAGTTATGTTAAAAGAAAACCTCTCTCAATGAAAGTTTTTTGCTTTATTTAGAAGCAGAGGTAGAAAAGAAAGAGGACTCTGTAGTTATGGAAGCCATGTCACAGATTTTTTTTGTACTTAAAAGTGCTCTTACTTTACTTTTTGCCTGTTGTCATGGACAGATATAAAATAATCTGGTATAATTTCTGCTGATAAAAAGTTTACCTGTCAAAATTCTATGAACAAATTTAAACCAACACAGTAGAGATCAGCACGTGTATTATCTGGCTACAACAATTTTGATTCAGAGCTAGAAGCCCTTGATACAACTTTCATATACTTTAGCGTATGAAACATTACTCTCAGCAGCTACATTTATGCTGGTAAATTGCTGTGTCAGGGGACATTCCCAGGTATTTTAATGTGGCAATTTATCCTGTAAAATTGTTAGAATAGTACTTCAAATGGCTGTGACCCAGCTGACTAGCACTCTTTCAAACAATTCCCAGGCACAGTTTGGGAGTTAGTCTGAGTCTGGGACCATTCCCAGCAAGCAGTTTGGTTACAGCCACCTGTTTTGGAAGGTGGAAGATTTGAGTGGTACAGATTTGGACCTGTTCCATGCCACATGGCCTCAGTGCCAGATAATGGTCCCTGGCACATTTAATTTACTAAATAAATGTAAACAATGCCTTCCAGCAGTAAAGCTAATCCAGGTAATTTTTGCTTTTCTAATGTATCCCAAAGGAGGAAAGCCATATTTTTAACAATTTATATGTAATATAAAGAAAGTTTTAGCTAATAAATTCTACATTTTCTTATATGTGACTTGCCAGGTGTAATCTATCCAGCTGCTGCACATTGTCAATGTAATCTTTCATGTTTCTAGGCAAAAAGAGTAAGATAGTATTAATCAAATACTATGGGCTCATGCCTTTCTGGCTGTGAAATGACAAAATTGAGATTTGATTTGATACAGTTTTGTGAGATCAGAGATACCTTTGTTACTGTAAATAGTTGGAAGTGCTTTATTTTCTTTATTTTGTCTATCAAATTGTTGCCGTCTTCCTAAACTGTATTTATAGCCAATTTTTTTCTTCGTATTTGTTTGTCTTGGCCAGGGAGTTGGACAGCTGGTGGCAGTGATGTTGTGTTGTAACATGAGCAATAAATTTATAAAGAAGATAAATCTGGAGGAAATTGTAATATTTGAAGAGATTGGTCTCATTACAGTTTCCTCTATATATTATGACTCACACATGATAAAATGTAGTATATATTAGCAGAGCTTAGACCCTGGCTTGCCTTCCCTGCTCTCATAAACGTATACCTTGCAAAAAACTGCATCTGTTGCTTAGAAGTCTCGCAGATTTTCATCACAGTAGGTTTTGTTTATAGTGAAAGAAAAGGATAGTGACATTGGGCTTTTCCTTTACTAAAGGAAAATTGTTGTAGTCTTATAACAATCATCTAACTACCCAGTGGAGAATAAAGTGGCTTTGCAGTGGTTAATCCACTATTGCCTTCAGTATAATAAGGTTAGTGTCCCAAAAAAGTCAGAAAACCATTACACTTATGAAACATACCGGATATGTTTAGTCCAAGGACTTCTAAGATTTTTAATGGTGACATCTCAGTAGTTTAGCAATTCTGGCATCTTAGTAGGTGGTGATTCATTTTGATGGTGCAAGTAAGTCCATTTATGCTCCTGGAAAAGTGGTCATTCTGGCCTCAGAATGCTCATAAACATATGGCTCATAAGTCTGCTTCCTGAAGACTTTCTCCTGGATAATAGTATTAACTGTGTGCATAGGTTCTGGTGCTTGCTTTGGTTTGATTTTTGCTTTTTTAAGGGACAATTTTAGAATGCCTAAATTAAGTAAAACTATATACCAAGAAGAATCTATAAGTGGATTTAAACCACAAACGGATTCTATTCATGCTTTGGAAATGTGCAGATAGGTAGTTGTTATCAAATACTTAGTTTATTAAATTATGGGTTCATTTTTGCTGAATGCTGCTTGTCTGGAATCTTTGAATCTTTGTACCTTTCAGCTATTTAATTCCTTAAATGTGATTGTTTTTCTGTCCATAGATCATCATAGATTTTCTGATGAAGAGACCTATTTAGTTCATGTACTTGTAGTGCACCTGCATATGATGCTTTAAACGCAGGAGGTTCCGCCACTTGTACTACTTTGAAAAATTATTGTATGTCAAGATTACTAGAAAACTTTGTTCCTTGAAACTTACACGTTATGGAGTGAATGGATTTTTGAAACTGTGTGTAGGAGAGGCTATGAGTAGAAGGAAAGGTAACTGTTAGTGACAGTGACAATTTTAATCATGTTCTCAGGGTGATTTATTCATGTTGCTGGAAAAACAAGCCTGCCCTGCCAGCAAGCTTTTAATTTTTTTTTGTCCAGACCTTTCGTTTTCTTGAACTTGGCTTCTGTGAACTGCTGCCCATCTGCTAGTAGTAAACGGATGAATAATTGACAGCCTGTTTCCAATTGGGCCATGCCAGTGCCATGCCATCTGTTGTCCAGCACAGGAGTTTGGAGAAAAAGAATTAGTTTCCTTAAAAGAACTTTTATTTAACTTCCTAGATGCAATGTAGTTGCATTGTTTTTTTTTTTTAACCCTCAATTTATTTGGAAAAAATACTCTTAATGGTGGAATAACCCTCTGAAATAGTAAGCGTTTCTGAATAAAATTTGACAATTATTGCCCCAAATATGTTTTTCTGTGGAAAGAAAAGTTCTCTCTACACCAGGAGATAGGCAAAACTTGATCTATGTTTCTTTGAATTTTGATGCCATTTCAGAGATTCTTTTCCTTTGTGGCTTTGAGAAGGTAGCATAACTTTGTCAACTCAGACTTAGTAGATTACGTTCTGTCCTGTCTTGACTTGTTTGGGACAGGTCATGCGGAGCTGTTTTCCCTGGGGCACCCAAGGAACATCCTAACTATGTCAAATGGCAGTATCTCACAGACATTGACAGCTAGTTAAGAATAGTTCAGCTTGTGTTCCCAAGCAGTGTTTAGGAATCAAGCCCAGTTTCCCAGAGACTTAGTGAGACCTAGTGGAATATCTCTGTTTTGATTAAATGAACAGAATTCTCTGATGTCCTTGGAAATTCATTTGAAATATGGTAGTCTTTGGCCTTTTTTAGGAATTGAAAAAGGAGAAAAACCTTCTTGACTGTCAATTTGAAAAAAAATTGCAAGAGATCCACCAACTGGAAGAGGAGCTAAAAACCATCAAGCAGTCTCTAAAGCAGAGCCAGAACTTTGCCGAAGAGATGAAAAGTGAGTTGCATATTTGAATTTACAGAAAGAACTCTTGTTAGATGGACTGGCTTGAAGTGCAGGCTCGTATGGGACTGCAGAACTGAAAGTTAGCAATGTCTATGAGTACAGTTTCTGACAGCCTCAGGTGATTTTAAAAAATCCTTTATCCAGTGTAGTAACTTGAGAATAATGCTTTGCAATATTGTAAAAATTGAAAATAGTAAAAGTAAATAATAAAATTTCATCTAGAAAATTGGCAATAGAATTGCCAATATTGACTGCTTTTGCTGTGGTGTCCCTAAAAGTAAATATTTCATATTTAGCTGTATCATTTATTTGAATAAATCAAATATTTAAAGATGTTTTCTGTTACAGATAAGAGTATATTTCAGGAAGCAGAATTAAAATTACTGGAAGAAAAATTTAAAAAACAGGATAACTCCCTTTCTTTGGAGAAGCTGAAATTAGCTTTAGCTGACATGGAAAAGCAGCAATCTTCTACTCAAGACTTGCTCAAGGAGAAAGAAAATTATATTAAAGAACAAAAATGTAAAATAAGTAAAATGGAGGAAGAATCGGGAGCTTTTCAGAGGATCCTTGGATTCAAGGAGAGAGAATGTGAAGAATTAAAAAAAGAGGCTACTAGTTTTTTGCAATGGAAAAATGAAAGTGATCATCTTATAAATAACCTTAAATCTGAAAAGGAAGGCATGCTGACTCATATTAATGACTTGGAGAGTTCCCTCCAAAGTCAACAAATCAAAAATAGTGAACATAGTGAGAAACTCAGAATAATGGAAACTGAAAAAGAAAGGAATAGTATAGAGATTAAAGAACTTAGAGACATGCTAGAATGTAAAATTGCAGAATTAGAAGCACAGAAAAATGCTTATGATGAACTTCAACAGAAAGCAGAATTTTCTGATAAAAAGTACCTGAAACAAATAGAAATTATGTCCTGTAAGGTATTCCAGCTCACCAACCAAGTTGGCGAACTAGAAGAAAAGTTACAATTAGCAGTAAGTGAAGGACTGCAAAGGGATCAATGTTACCATGATCTACTGGGTAAGCATGAGAAAATCTGTTGTCTTGTAAAGGATACTTCAGAAATGATAGAAGATGGAGAAATTCTACAAAACGATCAGGATAAAACTGTTTTAAATGATAAACAACTCGCAGTGAATAACTCCATCACTGAGGATCACCGATGTGCAAAAGCTATTCTAGGAATAGGAAAAAACAAGGATCTGACCATCTTACAGGATCAGATCTCTTCTCTTGAGATTTCATTGGTGGCTCAAAAGCAGCTGAATTCAGAACAAAAGAAGCAGTATGAAGACTTACTGCAAATCAAGGGTGAAACAGAAAAAAGGTTAGTTAACGTAGAAAAGATGCATGAAAGCTTTGTGACAGAAACTAAACAGCATATTAGTAATTTGCAGGTGGATATTTCAGCACGTCAGGATTTTGTCGAAAAAACATTAACTATTCTTGAGGAAAAGGACATGCAACTGCAAACATTGAATGCAAAATTAGAAGATGGGCAAGCAGAGATACAGGATTTAAAGATCAATAATAAATTGCTTGAGGATTCAGTAAGACAGCTAAAGCTCATGTCTGAAAAATGGAGTTCAGAGAAAGAAGACATGTCTTCAAGGATTTGCACATATAACAAAAAAATTGAGAAACTTACTGAAGAAAATGCAACCCTTAGGGATTTAAGCAGAGCTTTAGAGCAAGGACAAATAACTTTACTTGAAGCAAATAAAAATATTTCTAGTAGTTTAAAGGAAAGAGAAGAAATCATTTCTGAAATGTCTAGAAAACATAGAGAGGAAAGAGAACATATTGAAGCAAGATCTGAAGAAACTGAAAAAGAGCTTACTGTTCTACAAGCAAAGTACAAATTGATGGAAGAAAAAAATATGAATATGATGAGCATTTTAAGAGAGCAGACAATTGAAATTGAGGAGAAGAAAGCAGAATTAGAACAAGAGAAACAGGTATTTAGTGAGAATAAAGACATCTTATGTAAACTAATAGTCTCAGAAGAAAAAAAAAAGCATTTGATTCAAGAACTTCAGCAACTGCAGTCAGAATTTTCCCATATCCAAAATGTACCTTCTGTTGAAGTTGACTCTTCAAAACAGGAAACGTTAAATGTCGGGGCAACACAGAATAAAATGCAAAAGCACTATGATACCTTACTTCAAGAGAAGGAGCAATTGATCATGAGACTAGAAAGGAAAAGTGAACCCGTAATGTGTGACTTCTGTTATGAAAGGAAACTCGATTTAGAACGGTTGAGGAAGTCCATGGAAGAAAAGGACACTGAGCTGAACAAATACCAGCTAAAACTCGAGCTTCTTCAAATGGATTTTGAGGACAGTGAAAACTCTGTAGAAAACTACAGGTTACAAGTGATGCAGTTGGAGACTGCTTCAAATATAATGGAAGTAGAACTTGAGAAAAGTAAGAGGGAAAAAGAGAGAATGCAGCAAGAACTCCTGTCTGTTGAAGAACTGAAAACTTCAGATTCTCACCTTACAGGGTTAGATGAAGATGGCCGCTCATTGCAGTATAATTACGATACTGTTACCCAGAATTGTGACAGAAGAGGGATGAATGAAAGTTATTCATTGGTCTTCCCTGAACTGACCTCAAGAGAAAATTATCGTGACCAACTGGCATCATCTTTGCAGGTAACAATAAACAAACTGAATGAGCTGGAGAAAATGTGTGAAAGATTGCAGACTGAAAACCTAGTATTAACCTCTGTATTTAATGACTCAAAAACTGATAGGATCACAGTTATTAATAAAGTGGCTGAAGAGGAAGAGAAAATAATGAAAGCAGATAAAAATTTAAAAGATGAAAAAGCTGTTTTCCCTGATGAACTTATGGATCAAGGTGATAACAGTGATATGAGAGTATATTTTGATAATAAGCAAGTACCCTTCATAATTAGAGAATGCAGTACTGGGCACGGTTCTGACTACGAAGATCTCAAATTGTCCAGCAAAGAAATTAAAATGCATTTTGCTGAAATAAAAGAGAAGTTCTTTTCTTTACAGAATGAGCATAAAGTATTATATGAACAACACTGCACTATGAGCTCAAAAATATCTGAGCTGCAGTCTTGTATTGAAACACTGAAGGCAGAAAATTCTTCATTGTCAACAAGTCTGAGCAATGTTAATATAGATTCAGTGAGAGTGCCACTATCTTCTAGCCAAAAGGATGGACAGTTGGAATTAGTCGAAACTAAGTCTACTATTTCTTTTTCAAATCTTTGTGAAAGCCCCTCTTTTACAGAAGTGAGTCAGTGTGATAATTCTTTTAACAGTGGTACATACAAATGGGCGGAGGAAATTAATCGGTTAAATAGTTCAGGAGAAATAATTCCAGAAGGTACAGGAAAAGTTTTAGTGGAAAATCCTCATGATGATTGCACGCTGGACTCTGCTAAAGAGCAAAAGAGCATTACCCCTAGGAAACCTGACCTCGAGAGTAGAATTGAAGAACTTCAAATGCTGTGTCAGACATATGAGAAGTCCATCAAGGTGCTTGAAGACCAATTTCACCTTCAGGAAAATAGGAGAAAGGAAGAAATACAAGACCTGAAACAAATCATACTTTCTGAAAGAAAAGAAATAGATCATCTCAAACAGCAAAATATATCTGACAAGGAAGAATGGCAGCAGAAACTCAGTAACCTAAATATGGAAATGGAGTGCAAACTGGCAGCAGAGAGGAAACAAACTGAAAATCTGTCTTTGGAGCTAGAAGCAGCAAGACTCCAACTACAAGTCCTTGATTTGAGTTCTCGTTCACTGCTGTGCACTGATATTGAGATTGTAAGTAATCGCTCTTATGCAAATCAGTTTTATGTTAACCCTTTACTCTGTAGTAAAGCCAAACATGGATATTATCCATTCGAAATGAAATTTTGTTAAAACTGTGTCACACGTAAGCAGTGTGTTTCTTTAGAGAAAGAAAAAATCCTGTTCTTGATTTCTGCCCTATGCATCATAGGGAGCATTAGAAATAACAAACGATGAAAAACGTGACAGGTGTGGCCTACCAGAGTCATGTAGTGCTCTCTTCTGCTTTTGAGAATTCTAGTTTTGGCAATTAGATCTTCTGAAAGTGGTTTCCAGCACGATGCCAGCATAGACCCAGAAATGATAATTTAACATGGCTCTCAGTCATAGCAACCAAAGATCTCCGTTTTGGCCGACTGTGTAACACTGCGAAACTGCTCCTTGTAGAGAAGAAAATCTTTCACATTATATCTTGCTCAGAATCCACTTACAGTATCCACCCTGATACACCGAATACTTAAACAACAACAACAACAAAAAGAAATAGTTCCTTACACTACATAGCTGTAGCTCTTTTAGGATTTAAGTAACCAATACAGATCATTCAGTTCCTGCCTTCAGTCCCAGTTCTTTTCTGGAGACTTCAGATTTCTGAGTCATTCTTTATTATCTGAAATGACAGCATGAGGCAGCACTAAGTGTAAGTCCAGCTCTTAGAGACAGTGGTAATTGAAAAAAGGGATCTTAGAGGATTTGGGCTTGTCTCCCTTGAAGATTCTCTGATGCCTAATAAGAGGTGAGCAATAATCATTTCTCTCATTAGTCATAATAACAGTTTGTCACTTTGTCACAGGCACAGCTGTTTTCCCAAAATTTGAAGACATGCACTTAATCTTGCACTTAATCTTTCAGTAAATTTGGCTGAAATTTCTCCCCCAGTATCTTTAAAACCTTTTGGGCAAAGATGCATACATGCATAAATAACTGTAAATTATTTCCATAGAAAAGCAGATTACAAAGTTGAGAAAGATACTGTCCATTTATTTTGCATAAAAGAGGAGCTTTACTACTTTTAAAAAATCTTTTAAACCTCATTCTCCATTTTTTTGTTTGTGATTTTTATTATTTACTGATTCTTAACCATTGCAGAACACTGAACAAGAAAACAACATCTTTTATGAGTTGGGAGCACCTAACGAAAACACAGCACAGAAAAATAACAAACCTAACCTAAGTCCCTGTGAGAAAATGGCTGTAGGAGAGAAATGTGTGCGTGAAAATGTAACTGAGACTGTTGAAGGAAGATTACTAGAAGACAGTACTGAGAAGCTGTGTGGAGAACAAGAATGTAGAAATGTGTCGGAAGAAATCTCTGACCCTTCAGACCGTGTCAGTGTATTGTCATTTTCCAATGGTAGCAGTTTTTTGAGTGCAGGGGATATGTTTGAAAATCAAATTAGAACTGAAACTCTTCAGGAAGAAACAAAACAGCAAACTGCTGAAAATCTGAATTTGATCTATGAGACGGAGGAAAGCAGTAAAAAAGTTGATTCACTAATGCAAGTCAAGGAATTAAACTCACAGTTGGACTTTCCGCATGCACAGTTAACTCCTAAGTGTTCAGCTTTTGCAGAACTAGAAGAAACTGCCATAGCACTTAAAAAAATAAACTGTGAAGTAAAAGAAAAACTGGAATCAGTTTCTGTTGATAAGAAGCAGTTATCTCTTAGAGTAATGTCTTTAGAAAAAGAACTTGACAACGTAAAGTCTGAGCTGGAATTATATAAAGTTAGATTGTCTGATGTAACAGAAACAGAGACACTGGATGATGTAGAAATGACCAATGAAGACTGGCATGAAAGATGTAGTGAAGCTGAAAATGAACTGAGGAGGACAAAATCTGAGAAAGTAAATTTTGAGAACCATGCCTTGTCCATAGAGAATGATTTTGCAGTGCTTCAGACAAAATATCAGCAGTTAGAAAGGGACAGAGAAGTTGAACTGAAAACTATTTCTAACCTTCAAGAGCACCTTGTTGCAGTCACAACAGAGAGAAACCATATCGGTCAAGAACTAAATATTTTGTCTGAAAATAAAAAAGAATTGGATAAAATGTATCAGAAACTGCAAGAGAAATTAAAAGAGCTAGAATCAAATAAAATGCATTCTACTGAATTCATTAGATGGTTAGAGGATGAAGTGATGACAAAAACAAATCTCTTTGAGACTGTAAAATTTGATGTAGATCAGTTATCAAATGAAAAAAATATTCTTCTGCAAAAGTTGCAAAATTTGGAAAAGTATGTAGAGTCTTTCACCTTAGAAAGAGAAAAGTTCCAAAACCAAGTAGCAGATGTGAACAAGGAAAAAGAGCTGGTTGTGAGAGAATCTGAAATGATGCAGAGTAAATTAAGTGCTTTAGAAATGGAAAATTCCAAGCTCTCCAAATCTTTGGAAGGCTTGTTAATTGAAAAAGGTGAACTTGCTGCCAGACTAAACTCAGCACAGCAAGAAGTACATCAAATGAGATATGGAATTGAGAAGCTGAAAGTAAAAATTGAATCTGATGAGAAGAAAAAACGTCACGTTGCTGAAAAGCTGAAAGAAAGTGAAAGGAAAGCTGATTCTCTTCTAGACAAAATTGAGAAGCTTGAAAGAGAATTGCAGATGTCAGAGGAAAATCTAGAAGATGCATTTATTCAATTGGAGACTGCAAAAGCAGAGGCAGAAACATTAAAAATTGAGATGGAAGAGATGGTTGAAAAGTTGAAATGTTTAGAATTAGAAATTGATGTCCTCAGCTCACAAAAAGAGTGTTTGGCTAAAGATTTAAAGGAAAAGCAAGAAAGAGTCCTGGAACTAGAGTCTTCAAATTTGGCTACAGTAAAAATATTAGAAGAAAGGGAGGAAGAAAAGAGGCAAATCAAGGATGAGTTTGAAAATACTGTAATATTGCTGAAATCTGAACTCAAAGATATAAATGAAAAATTAGAATTTTCCTGCAAGGAGCAAGCAGTTGCTAGAGCAAAAGAAAAAGAATTAATCAATCAGGTAGGTCATCTTGAACAAGACAGAACAATATTATTACAACAATGTCAGGAAATAAAAAGTGAAAATATCAAATTGGATCATTCAAAGGAAATACTTGTTGAACAATTTATGGATTGTAAGCAAAAATTGGATGAAAAGATTCAAGAAAATGGTACTCTTCAAAAGCAGGTGAAAGATACAGAGCAGCTCCTTTTGCAGTTGACACATATGGAACGTGAGCATGAATGCTGGCACCAGGAAAAAAAAGGGCTACAGAATTTGATCACTGAATTGAAGCTGAAGGTGCAATACTTTTCTAATAATGAAACTTTTCAGGATATCCTGAATGCTCTAAAAATGTCTTATAAAGACCTTGAGAAGGAACTGGAATCTACACTTTCGGGAAAGTCCACTTTGTATAAAAAGGTAATACAATTTCTGTTGTTATAAAGTTCCCTTTTTAGGAGTAAGGATGAAAAGTCCTCTGGGCTTACCACTTCCTTAAAAAATTATATTTTAAAATAACTATAACTTTAATCTGAGATCTTTACAGTAAGTATCCTATTTTTAAAATGCTATTTTCAATGCAGTCAGGAGTTCATTTCAAAGTTACAGAGCGGGAAAGCACTTACAAGGATGTTTTGTGTAGGATGAATGGAAAGGTTGCTTGAAAGTGAGGACAGAACATTAAGTAATAGGGTGTAGTGCAGAATACTTCCTCCTTCCTGTGGAAGAAAAAGAGGAAAGACAAATTAGTAATGAGTGAATGAGTTTTATATTAAGAAGAAGCAACTAGGGAACTCAGCCGGAAGTGAAATAGTAATTGAATACTTGCCATGAGAAAATAACATTAATCTGTTGTGGCCCTTGGTTGCGTTTGGACCAGTTATAAGGTAACCCTTCTTAAAATTTGCATGTTACATATAAAATTCTTTAGAGGTCACACCTTCTTTTAAGAAAAAATAATTATGGAAAATTTAATTTCAGGTAAATGAACTGACTGAAAGTTGTGCTGATTTGGAAGTCAAACTAAGTAACGCTGAACAGAAGATTGCCGAATTACAGGAAGAATTTACTATGGAAAGGAACAAGCTTGCTGAACAAATACAACATCTTCAAGAACAGTCAGAAAACAACAAAGTTAGTTACTGCATGAGTAGTAGATATTTCTGTGTTCAAGACCAGATTCTCAACTATTGTAAATGTGTGGAGGTCAACAAAGCTGTGCTAATGTACAGTATCTGAGATTCTGACTTCCAAGTTTCAGAAAATTTAATATTCTGTAAATCCTTTTTTCTTCTTAGCTTCTATGAAATGCTGATTTCTTGGGGAGTAGAGGCGACAGGTCCTCTAGAACGCTTTTACTGATAAAGAATTCTTCTCTACAGCAGGCATTCTATCATCATGCTGAATATAATGGATAAAAATGTAGTATTTCTCAAGTTCTTTTTAAAAAATAAACTTTCAGAAAAAAGTCAAGAAAAAATTAAGACCCTTTATTTTTAGGTTGTTTATATTTAGTTCTCCAAGGTTGTTTTACCATCTAGATGTCTTGTTTATTTGTGTAAAATGCTACGTGTTTAAATCAGTGGGCTTCTTACCTACTAATGGTATTTAAAAGAATTTATAACTATGTGCTTGTTTCTGTTGCAGCATTGAGGATTTTGAGTGGAAAAAGAAACAGAATTTCTACAACTTTCAGAAATACTGTACAGAAATAATATTTTTGCCCAGCTGTCCAAAAAGTACAGTCATAAAAGTGGATAGAAATGAAAATGCTTAGGAAGTTTCATCATCTTTAAGATTGTAAGAGAAGTGACTCTTCATGTCTGAAATCACTCAGAGGAAACAAGCATACATTCAGAAAGATAAATTTTGATTTTAGCAGAGTTGCATGGTTTAACAGTATCAGCAAGCTTACACTCAGCATTTCCCTCACATTAAAATATTTATTTTCAGAAGACCCACCTTTGCATCCAGTCCTGCTTTTTTGTGTTCAGCTATGATTATGGTTTATTTACCCACTGTCAAGTACATTTTTCTTACCAAGTTGGTTTTAGCATTCAACAGTATTTCAGATGTGAAGTCGAGCAGTTTAATAGATAAACTAATTCTCCACTTATAAAATTTTAAATACCAAAGAATGTGCTATTTCTTTTTATAGATTCAGCTGCATCTAACTATGTCAGAAAAAAATGAACTGAGTAAGAGTTTGGGGATGGTTCAGAAAGAGTTACAAGAAAAAGAGAGTGAAATGATAAGAGAAATATCGGAATATCAAGATAAACTTCATCAAGCAGAGAAAGATCACCAGGCTACTCTGACAGAAGTAAACCGAAAGGTAAATCAGACAATGGGAAGAACGGTGCTGTGCATTTTTAATTAAAGTTGACGTATTTTACAAAACTTTTGCAGATGAAATTGCAAAGGAAACTATCTTTGGTATCAATATTTCCAAAATGTAAGCAATGATTAAATTCTGAGATAAATTCACCTTTTACTGTTTGCTATATGAAAAAGGTGAATTTACCTCAAACTCAGCAAATGTTAAGTATATATAGTTTTACTGGGACTGTACACATAAGAAGGGAGAGCAACAATATGTTTCAATAAACAGTTCCCTAGTCAAGGAAAAGGCTAGTGAAGTGGGAATGTTGAGGAAAGATTAACCATTTAAGAAAATAAGATCAAATGTATTTGAAATGCATTTGCTTCAGCCGTGCTATATACAAAGAACCATAATCTGCAGAAAAGTTGTATGTCTCTATGAATATGTACTGGGATCAGGAGGACACAGATAAGCCGTTTGCTATAATTGTATCTTAATCATTTTAATTCCTGTGAATCTTAAGTATATTTGAAAGCCAGTTATAGTAAAATGTAAGGGCTTTCTAATGGTAGAATTCTTAGAGGCAAGATTATGGTGTACAAAATGTATACTTAAGGCAGTTACTCCTCAAAACATATCAAGCAGATTTGCTATGGAATTCTTGTGGGCTGTGGTATGATCATCAGGATATCTTCAAAATATAACTCAGTGTCCTTTTTTAGTATCACAATGATTAGCCACATTTTCTTTCTCTAGAATAAAGTAGAAATTCAGGCTTGTCAAGATAAAGTGAATTCATTGGAGCACTTTATCAGCTCACAAAAAATGGAAATTGAGCATTTGAAGTCAAATAAAGAGGAATTAAATAATTTTCTTAAAGAAGCAAATCGGACCTTAGGAGAACTCCAAAAAATTAAGGTAAGAAAAATTCATACAAGTATTGCTAATTACATCAGATACAAGGCACTGTGCAGTAAAATAAATTGAGGATTGGGAAGCAGTGCTCCAAAGCTTTGTTTTGACTTTAACTTGGCCTTTGTTTCACTAATGAAAATGTAGAGCATGCAGGAAACACTGTTGCTATTGATCTACATTAGAAAAATTGTGTTACGCATGCCATGACCAAGATCACCTATAATTGGTTTATGTGATACTAAACACAGCAGTCTAGTGTCTACACTGAATATTACAACTTCATTATAATGTCGTTAGAATGCACTCAAAGTGACTTTGCAGTGCCTGTATTTTCTTTTTGTAAATTACTTTGAAGATAAAAGATACCATGTTCTATCTCTAGCATTAGTCTTGATGCATTGCTTTTGATTCTTGAGAGTTTATCAATTCCATCTTATAGAGAATTCTCATCAAAATTATTAACTAGTGCAATTCTCTATTTGTCAAAAATATTTCCACTGATGGTAGAATATGAGCTTCATATACTGTGAACCACTGATAGCTCAGAACAGCTTACGTGTGCTCTAGTAGCAGAGCACACAGTATGGAAGTTTAACTGTCCATATAACTGAATTTCTGTTTATTAATTTTTTTCTACATTTTTCTCATCTACATTTTTTGTCCTACTTCTGTCTGTGATTGATTGCTAGCTCCAATTCTGTGCTCTCACTTTGGGAATCAGTGTCTCTCTAAAAGCACTCTTGAAGGAACATAATAGTTTCAATGTGTTGGCAAGTAAAGTTTGAATTGCAATACGTTTACCTGGCCCATCTGAAGTTCTTTATTCCATAGTACTCTACATTGTGGTATTATTTTATTCTCTTTAATATCAACAGTCCAATGACGTGCTACTCCAGCAAGTATGCCATGGACAGAATGCAATACCCACGGTACTGCAGATGCAGAACACAGGGCTTCCAGCTGTGCTTCCCATGTGGTATTTGCGCACAGGTTGGCACCAGTCCTGGTGAGCAGGGAGCAGCCCAGGATAGTGGCTAGAAAGGAATGATCTGCTGCTGCTCAGAATAGTATTTTTATGCTGCAATTTAGAGTTCAGAGAAGGCCTGGGTTATCTTGCCTCTGCGAAACTAAGGCACATTAGGGGCATAAGGACTACTGAGTCTTAGACTAGGGGAGAGTGCTTTACTATTTAGAGTATCGCTTTGAAATTTGTTACCTTGAAAGCAGTGCTTTCTTATGCCATGTCAGTAAAGTGGCAATAGGTGGAAAAGGGACTGCTATGTCAGACCTCATAGAGCTCTTTCATGGCTAGGATGCTAGTTTTGACATCAGTAATCTGAACAGCCATAATTTACTTTCTGTAACTGCAGAGAATAAGTCTTCCTATTGGTATTTGAATTCTTGTTTTTCTCTACTAAGTTAGTCTACATGTATATACTTTTCTAGGAAGATGACTTTAGTGTTTCTCCAGGTAAGAAGCTGCTAAAATTAAGTTGTACAGAAACAATGAAATAAGTATACGTTACAGTTGTGATCTACAACTAATATTGTGTTAGCAGTTAGAGTTTCATTTGACAGTATAATGCTTAGACAGAAAATTATATTTCTAGTGTTATAACTACATCTTTTATTTTGTAGGCTGACAATATTAACAGTATAGTTGAACTAAAGAAAGAAAATGAATTTGCTCGTAGTAAAGTGCAGCTGTGGATGAAATCCTGTAAACAGATGGAACAGGAAAAGGAAATGTTGCAGAAACAAATAGTGGAACGTGATGAGCTGTTAAAGAAGAAAAATCTAAGTATGTCAAAGTATAAGAAAAAGCGTAATTGAATTGTGATTCAGTTACAGAGGTTGTCACTGTAACTGAATTTTAATGCTTTCTTAACAATACATTAATTTGTAAAACTTTTTTTTCCCTAAAATGTACGTTTGTATATGCAGCTCTAAAACAGAGGAGAAGGATTCTTAACTGGTATGAAAAAGTGCAACTACAAAGTTGTGTTAGTCAGACCTTTTGAGAATCTAATGCCACTTCTTTCTTAAGTATCAGAAGGCAGCCCTAAGTTATGAATAGATATACTTTAATGTTACATTTTTGTGAGTAAAAGTGACTTTAGGAAGAAGGGGGATTTTTTATAATAACAAAGGTTTGTGTACAATTTTTTCCGTCTTGTTCCTTCAAGATCTGTGTCAAGATTCTCACGCTTTGTTGTTTCTTTTGTGGGTCATCTCATGAGACAAAATGCACTGTCCAGGAGGTCTGTTAATACATTCTAAAAGATACTTAGGGATACAAAGTTGAACGTTCAGAAGTTAAAAAATGACAGAGAAAATATTTGCCTGTGCACTGGCCAATGACTCTTTATTAAATATATTTATTTGTTAAATATATTGTTATAGGCAACATACTGCTGATTTTTATATACACTGCCTCTCATTTATTTATTATGGTTGCACAGTTATAGAGCATATGTAATTAATTAACAGATGTTTGATCCTTGCATTATAAATTCTTGAATATACATCTTTTTTAAAGTAACTTCTATAAGTAATGATAACTTTGCCTTAAAGGTGCTGATGAGAATGCCGTTACAGAAGAAATTAGGTTAAAACTGGAGGAATTACAGGAATCTGTACAAGTGAAAAGCAGAGAGGCAGACGAGAACTTGGAGAAATACTGCTCTCTAATTGTTAAATATTATAAGCTAGAAGAAGCAAATGAGATGTTAAAAACGCAAGTCACTTTGTTGAGCGGTCAGCTGAAACAGCCAATAAGTGATGCTATGAGCACTGCTTTGCTGAATTCAGATAACTCAGTAACAGTTAAGGATCAGTCAGTCAAAGGGATGAAGTCAGATGAAGATACTACTAAACTTTCAAGTAAAAGGCAGAGATATGAAGACACCAGGAAAGCTAATGGAGAACCAAGATCCCCCATGCCAGAGGCTTTATCAAAAAAGAAGAGGAAGGATGATCTGTATCAAAATTTGCTTGCCCAGGAGAATATGGACTATGAGCTGGCTGGACTTCCAGAAGTAGTGAAAAAAGGTACTTCCAATTTTTTTATGAAGGATAATGTTTTCTGAGCATAGAGGTTTTTTTCTTTTTTGTTTTGCTGGATTAATTTTACGCTGGGTCAGTTTGTGGCTATGCAAACATTTGTTACGATAAAGATGGGAGTAGGCAGTGGGAGGGAGCACACTCCCCTCTTTCCATGGTGGTGCCGGTTTTAGTGTTTGTGGAACTGTGGTGGTAGTCTTTTGTGAAATATTTGCATTGGTTTAGTAAGTATCATTTTGCAAAGATTCAAGTGATGCTGGCAGTCCCAACTTTGTAGTTTCTTGTGGTGTATGCATTAGGCACTAAAGCATATGATATGTAATAGCAACAAAGTTGGTTGCTAAATCAAGACTTACTCTAGTCGTTAAAAAATATTCTTTGAACTAGTAATTGAAACTTAAAGGAGAACAGCTGTGGAGTAGGTTTACTCTTAAAAAGTCAAAAGATGGAATACTAGAATACTATACTGTGTACTGTGCTGTGATGGAGTCACGTTTGTTCCTTTCCTGGTCCTCTAGTTTCTTCAATATTATTCCTTACTAGTTCAAAGAAGTTAACAGTACATTCACATCTTCATGAAAGTTCAGTTTCATTCTGCTACTAATGCAGTGAAATTAGGTAGCCTGGTATTCCGTATAAGGATTCATGGAAGCAAAAAGTAATTGAGGAGGTTGCACAAATCAGGGCTTGAACAATATAATATTTGATCAAATGCCCATTAAGTGACCCCTTGTAATAAATACAATTCCAATTATTCAGGGACGAGATGTGGAGGTACTGAATCTTGTCAACTTTAATGTCATTCTCTGAAGTCAGGATTTTTTAGCTTACACATTATTTGCATTTCCTTTTCTTATCACTGTTAATTCTTTTCTGGAAACTTGAGGACATATTTGCTAGTTAATGTTTGAGTTCTAGGTTAAATAGAGAGATAATAGAATCTAAATCAGGTAGTACACTTCACAGAGAAAAGTATGAAAAATCGAAAATATCATGTCACAGAATTGTGTTCTAATTGAATTCTAGTAAAAAAGTAGGTATGTTTTCAAACTGAAATTATTCTCCAGATAATTATGTACCTTTAAAGAAAAAAACAAAAACTTTTATTTGAAAAACTTTAGTATAGAATTACTGTTGTAGCCTATCTCTATTGTCTTTAAGTATGCTTATGAATTTTGGAATACACAAAATCTGCACAATAATCTATTTGATCCATCTTCTTCAATAGAGTGAATTATTTGTTTTAATTAGCTATTTTTATACCTATTTTGGAAAAAAAAAAGGAGAGAGATGCTTATTTGAGAAAAGGTGTAATTTAATGAGCTGTTTTTAATAGAAGCTCTTTTATTTTTCAGGGTTTGCTGATATTCCCACCGAAAAGGTTAGCCCTTATATTTTACGTAGAACAACCCTAAATCTAAGAACAGATCCTTGTCTGACTTCCCAGAGTGAGAAATTGTCTTTGCCTACACAAGATGTAAAAAAAAGCAGATCAGAGAATCATGGTGAGCTCTCTCATTCAACAGCTGGTGGCAGCAAATCACAAAAGGTGACTTTTAAAAAATTTATCTGTGTATGAAAACCATAAGGACATTTACTATATGTGTTCATCTTGACAAGAAGGTTTGAAGGATATAGCATTATTTTTTTAAATTTCTCAGAAATACAGTGAAGATGAGATCATAAATACTGAATAACTAAAAATAGCAGAGGTGTGAACTACACTAGCAACCTGCAAATTGTTCCCCTGATGTTCTTCTGCGACTTCATAGTGTAACCCATTTGGAAATGTAAATACAATACAAGTATATTTTAAATTTTATGTAATTGATATTAAAGAGCAAATATTCTTTATACTGCAGTTTCTTAGGTTTCAGAAACAGTAAAAAAGCAAAAAAGTAACCTCTGAAAATCAGAGTTGTGGCTAAAGTTTTCTACTAACAACTTCTATTGGAATTCCAAATTCTAAATGTTATAAAATAACTGCAGCTCTTTGAGAGGTTGTTGAACATCTAAATTGGGAACATTTAGATGGTGAAGCAACTAGATTTTAATATTAGTGGTTACCAGATTTTGAGGCTAAAATAAAATAAATATATAAAATAATAAATAATAACACAATTAAAATAAATACCGTTGAATTAGGTTTTGAAGGCTGAATTTTATTTTAAAAAGTTGGTTAATGAAGCTTATGTTAACTTTGCAAGTGTTTTCAGTCACATGACACACTGCTGACTATTCTGCAGTACATCAGAACAAGACATCCTTTCTAAGTTAACGCGAATGCCTTCCAGACTACAGAAAACTTCTCCAACTTCAGGACTGAAATAAACCTTTTGTTGTTTGATATATTTTCCAAAGTTGTTATCCACGTTGTTTCAAGCAGTAAGAATTTGAGAGTGCTTATTATATATTGATACTTCTTTACGTGAAGTTTGGCAGTGGTTGCTAGTTTGCCAGGTTACACAAAAGCATTCTTTTGGTGCCACAGAGCCAAAAGAGAAGCCATAAAACAACAGAGTACTACTATTGTTGGTTTAGTTTTTTTTTTATTTCACGAAATATTTTGGATTAGAACATTAAGTATGCTCTTGATTGTAAACAAGATCCACATAGTTTTATGGATTTATAGATTTTGAGGCCAGAGAGCATGATATAATGACCAGTTGGATCACAGCCCATAATTTTTGAGATATAGCATTAGAAAATCCGTATTTTAAAGTGATATTGAATCCACTACATCCGTGCATGTTATTTCAAGGGTTAATTACCCCAACTTGTCAAAATTTGCTGCTTCTTACAGACAGTGATTGGAGTTGTGTTTCATTACTGTTTCATTACGTGGTGCCTATAAATTTTATTTACAGTCATTTATATATGTGTTGCTGTAACTTTAGAAACAGATGGAGCGTGTTGCTTGTAAAGAAGCTCAGTAGCAGAAAAAGAATGGAAGTCTTAGCCATAGAAAGTTACTAAGTAATCATCTGCCAGCATGCTACAGCCTTATTGTAGGCTCTCAGTGACCATAGTCAAGGTTACAGCAAGTAACAAGTAGTCAGTAATAAATTGTTTTTAATATAACTGGGGGAGGGATTTCCCAAATTGTTTTTTATTTTGCCTGAGCTGATACTGTCTAGGCCTAAGCACAGGCCTACTCCTTACCTTCAACTAAAAACTATATTCACTAAAGGAGAATACAGTGGAATTAAAGGTTTCAGGGCTGTTTCCCGCCAGCTATAAATATGCAGAAGTCTTCAGTTCCAGGAGTTTGTGCCCTTCTTCTCTTTTGGACGTTACTGAATATGGCTGTTTGTTTTATTTCAAGAAGATATACACCTGAGAATCTTTGGAGGAACTGTTTAAAGTATTGTTTCATTGTCTGTTGAAACCATCAAAGCATGTTATTTCATGCTTTATATTAAAACAGTAAATTGTGTGTCTTATTTTAAAAGTAAAATAAGCCTTATTTCCTTCTCTTCCCTGACAGCTACTTGTATGTACTTCATTTAAGACAGCCAGTTTCAAACTGTTGAAAATTTTTCAAGATGTTTAAAATGTGCCCTCTGTCACTTTCATATGCAGATTTATTCGTTCGGATGTGATCGGTAGAATTTAAATTGCATACTTTGACGGCACATCAGTTAAAATGTTAAAGCAGTGTTTTCTGTCCAGTTGAGACAGTGAGAACTATGTTTTATGCTTGCAAAATATGTACTGTAAAATTAAATGCAGATCTCAATATGTAATACCTAACATGTTAGTAAGCAGACTAAGAGTACTGTCTGTTCCTGGTTTAGTTTTCTACTGCTCCTAGCAAATAGCTTGCCAGCTATGTAGCACATACTTCTATCTTATTCTATGCCACTGATTTGAAGTCTCACTATATGGTATATTTAGAGATAAATTTATTCAAAATCCTTTGTTTTTAATTTGTATGTATATGTTTTTGCAAATTCACAACACTAAGTATTTCACAGTGAGTTTTTTGATCTACTGCAGAAAGATAACAAGGTTTTCCATTTCCAAGTAACCAATAGGATGTTTGTGTTTGTGTTACAGGTAAATGATGAGCAGCAGTCCCAAGGAGGAACAGTTCTCTCACCAATGAAGTCTGCTTCAAGATCACCACTTTGCACATACAAGCAATCCACAAAAATGGTTTCTGATAATACTAGTGAGAGTCATATGGTGCACAAAACCAGAAATTCCCTAAATGCACAAACACTACCTGAGCAACATGAACAAGAAAACTGTAAGGTGCAGTAAATGTGTGGACTTAATCTCAATGCAAAATAGCTGAAGGTCAGAAACTGGTTTCTCAAATGTCAAAACAACATGGTGGGCACCGTTTTCCCTTATCAAATGATTAACAATATACTGGTTCTGCAAATCATCTTGAGTATTCACTAACCACTAAAACTTGTGGAATGATAATTAAGGAACAGATAGGTAATATAAATAATTTTCTGTAGAATTTTCTGTACATGGCATTCAGAAACATGCTGAAAAACTGAACCAGGAGAAATAGTTAACTACACATTGCATTGTCGCCATCCCTTCTGTGTACAGGTATTGCATTACATTTCCAAAAAGTTCTCATTTTGCTGCACAAAAGATGATCTACGGATGGAAAATGAAATTAACCGGTATATCTGTAAAAATATTAGGCAAACACTATTGGAGGATAGAACTAGGCACCAACTTTATCTATAACTGTAAAAACAAATATATATCCAAATATAAATTGCATCCAGTGCACACTTAGTGTTCTTTTTTTCCAGATGGAATAGCATTGTGTAAAGAGGGAAGAGACGTGATCCGCACAAATCCGGAGATGACCATGGGTTTTCCCTGAAACTAAGCATCTGTCAATCCATCTCTTTGCTATTTCCTAGTATGCACTCTGGGCATAGCTTAAGGTCTTACAACTTAAATCTTTACCTCTACAAAATGGCCCTTGGTGAGCTAGTCATCCCCAGCAAGCTGGGGCTGGCAGCGAGGGTACCTGGCTGGAAGATACACGATCAGCGCTAGCTATACCAATAATGCTGATTCTCTGCAGGAAGTCTTCTCCTTCACCCTGACAATTCTTGGCCTCAAACTTGTCACTTCATATGAAATTCATTGCAGATAACTGACTTAAAACTGATATAACAAGAGTGAATATGCTAGAGAAATGGTCAGGTGTCAAGAAAATTCTAGGTACGAAGCCTTGAGTTAGCCGCTTTTCATCCAAGAAAAATCCTATTTGACATCCCAAAAGAAAGTAGAGGTAGCATTGACTCACCTGGAAATGGCATCTAAAATAATGGTATCATCAATATAAATAAATAACTCTGTCTAGTTCATGACTGTGCACTTGAATTTAGGATGATTCATTACAAATAAGCTCACCATGACAGGCTTGTGCATGTTCATTTAAAAGGTCTAACTGGGCTTGCTCAGTAGCCCGGAGATATTCTATGTGAGAGAAAAGAGTTACATCAACTAAATTAGCCGTTATCCAACTGAACAGAAACTACTTTTCCAATAACTCATGTGGCTTATGCTTGCCTACCCTGACCAGGTATTACAAAAAATCAAGCTCCTGTACATGAGCAGCAGTGCTCTAAGGCTTCGAGTTGCACTGCAGAGATAGGTGTTTTCATATTACTTTTGTGTCAGAAGATCTAGTTTCCCCTTTCAACAGAAGCAGATAACATTTTTTACTTCTTGAAAGAGATTTCTTAGTTTAAGTGAAAGAAAATGATTTTATTCTAAGTTAACTTTTTAAAGTACAAGTATCTCCCTGATGACACAAAGATTAATATTATAGTTAAAATTCAGTCAATTTTACACTCAGTAGAGTGGATTTCTCTATTACATATAGACCATGCTTATAGTCCATTCCATTTGAAAAAAGTTTATGGGAACAGCAAATTAATCTACTCATCAGTCAGATCTTTAAAAAAAAATTCAGCTTTTGTCTCAAAACAGTTGAAGAGAATAACACAAACTGACGTATTTCATATAGTTAAAATGAACAAAACCTTTGTATACAAGCTCTGCTTCAGTAACTACATGTGCCTATGGATGGGGTCAAGTCAATAGATGTTGTGACTTTTTCTAAAGCTTCTCTAGTTGTTTGCTCACTAAAGTATTAGGTAATTAAAAAAAAATCCTTATGGTACTATGCCTGGAGACATCTTCCAGGAAAACTGAAGGAGACCTATCTTAAATAATGCATCTTGATGCCCTGTCTTTCTGCCAGTATACCAACAAATCTACTCATAGAAGTTAAATATTTCAGATAAGGTTTTGTATCTTCAAGTTATTCAGGATCCTGTGTGAAACTGTAGCAATTAAAAAAAAATAACTAATTTTAAAGCAACTCTTTTGATGGAAGTATGAGTGTGAAAGCATATTGGTAACAGATAATAGAAATAATGCAGGAGCGTTATATTTATTCTCAAACTTTTTTTTTTTTCTACTTTAATCTAATGCCTTGAAAAGTGTCCCAGTTGGAGAAAAGTGTGGAAAAGTATCTTTAGAAAACCACCTGATTTTAACCAGAAAAATTAAAACTGTATTATAATAAAGTAAGTAAATATCACCACTACAAGAAATGATTGGGACTACAGTAGTTACACAATTTTCTACTTTGCCATGTTTGTATTTCATAAGTATTTAGATTTTGGTAAGTGTGAAACAGATAAATTTTGAAAGATCAAAATATCTATTTATTATTTTCAGTTACTCATACATACTGTAGTACTATCTAATCTTAGTTTTTGGCATGCTAGTTAATAAAGATAAGATATTCAAGAGATCTTAAATTACTTAGGTTAATACCTACATTACTTGCAAATGGGGCTTAAGTGTTCTAAATCCTGTTGCAAAGCAGTGAGACTCTGGGTCACAATTCATTTAGGTTTCTGAAAATTGTATCAAAAACTTAATTTCCAACCTATCTGTAAATCAGGTGTGTGATAGGATAACATCAAAATGTCTAATCAGAATTCATAGTAAGCAGATTGCATAGGAAGTGTTTTGTCAATGTCAACTATCAGTAACAAATGAGAAGATACTTGCATCTGGCTTTTTATTTTAATTTGTGAAAGTCCCTGTAAAAATGCCATCTTTGGTGCTCTGGTATTTTTCTTAGCATCTTAATCTGATCGTTGCCATAGTTTTCCTATGTCATGTCACTGGAAGATGCATTTCTTCCTCATTTGCCTGTTTGCCCAAGTTTTACATTGTAATTGGTGTTTATATAATCTGGTTTGCTGTCCTAACTAATTTTCAGTGCTCTCTGAAATGCCAAAAATTGTAGGCTGTAAGCACATTGCAGCAATGCTGGTATCATTTTGTCGTGTGCTGTTACACCTGATGGGAAGGTCTGGTTGATTTGTGATGTTCAGCTCTTTCTTCAGGCTTTGAACTATCCTTCTCATCTTTACCTGGTAATGAAGGAAAAACGTAAAATGAGATGTGTTTGGCTGCTGCTCTTCTGGGATGATTATTAAGAGTAAATGTTTAAATTGATCTCTCATACTTTAGAATTTAAAATGTTCCCAGGTCAGATCCTGGCCTGACTTCCGCAGCTTACTTGACGGCTGAGACGATTAGGTATTCTCCAGGCCTCAAATGGGCTGCGCAGGAGCAATATGGCAGTGGCAGGCCTGAGTCAGCCATGCACTTCCCAAGTCATAGCTACAGTGTAACCAACTACTGTTTGGGCAGAATTTATACAAATTTTTTTCAAAATAGCCCCCAGAAGGACTAATTGCCATTTACTGAACATCAGTCTGGGTTCCCTTCTGAGGAGTCAGCATCTAGAGGGTGCCCTGCATTGTGTTGCGGTTGCACTGTTGGGTACAGCACTGCCGTCATTAACGCTTGCTGGCTTGCAGCAAGCTCACTCTGAGGAGCTTGCCAGTCCAGGAACAACTGGTGGGAGGGAAGGATGGAGCTGAAAGAAGAAACACATTCTCACTATCCTGCTTAATATACTGATGCACCTTACAATTGATGCTAATTAATGTACTTTAAATAGAAGAATAAAAATAACAGGGGGAGTTGTGGCAAATCCAGATATGATATAATCTCAGATATGTTGTTTGCATGTAATCTTATATTACCCTAAAACCTAGATGGTGATGCCAGAGAAAAGTGCAACATACATCTAATGGGGACTTTTGTACTATAGATTGCAAATGAGTTCCTTTTAGACATAGAAACATAGCTGAGCAACATAAACACTACATATATTAGGGAAAGTAGTATCATGCCATAAGCCCATATGCCACCTCTTTTTGGTGGGAACACTCCAAATTTGTCCCAGAACTGGTTTCAGCTGCCTGATCCTTGCTTCTGCTCCTTGGGACTTCAGTTGACTAACCCTTAAAATGGCTGCTTTTTCTCTGCTTTTAACACCTTGTCCTAAATAGCCACGAATTACATTACGACTGCCAGTAATTTTCTGCAAAAAAACAGTAGTTCAAAACAGCTGTGTAAACTTTCTGAAGATGTTGACAAATGAGTACTTCGTGGACTACTGTGAAAGCGGCTTCCAATAGCAATATTCTAATATTTTAAAATCTTGGTAATGTCTAAGCAGTGCTGTGTATTTGCACTGTTAAATCTGTAATTCCAGTGATAGGAGATATGGTATATCTCCTCTGTATATATGCATGTGTATATTCTCACATGCGTATATACACACCCAAGTGCTTATTTCACTGTATAGTTGAGAAAGTATTATAGAACTTAGAAAAACTGGATGTAGCTGTAAAATACCTAAATCTGTTGAGTTTTTGCATTGTTTTGTTTGTCTTCCTGGAAGCCTTTTTAACGGCAGAAAAGTCATGATTTGTATTCACAATTCAGCTGTTCAAAAACTTTGGTGAATGCACTGATGATTGATGGGTGCAAAGAAAAATCAGCTTTCAATATTTTGCTTTTCTGCTACCATGCTTCATAAATTAAGATGATGAAAGCTTAGTGAGAGTCTGTGCCCAGTATTGGGTGGTGTTTTAGTTCCTTTATTAGAAACCCTGCTGAGTACCACATGAATTGTGAGGGAAGACAGCCTTTTTTGCAAAGGCTGTGTATCCCCATCAGGTTACTGCTTTCTTATAGAGGCAAAATGGAAGAGTGGGAAACTGTTAATTGGGGCTGGGATTTTTCACATACAGAAAGATAAATGTTGTATATTCTTTTAACCCGCTGTGGAAAAACACTCAGTTTTCAGTTTTATTGTTGATTTTTTAAAGATACATGTGGCTTTAGTCGTTGCCTGGCATTGAGTGATTTGAAGATACTACAGGTCCTAAGAAGCATAGTTTGGATCCTTTTTAATTAACTTAGATTCAAATTGTGGAGGCTAAAGGCAGTAATGAAGAAGACTGATACTCCACCCTTTTGGATTTTTTTCTTGCCAATTTCTTGTGAGCAGTTACAGCAGGAAAGGATCTGCTCTGTGACTCCCAGCTCTTCACACCTCCTGCTTGCTTAACTCTTTGTTTAACCTGGTTGCCTGCTCTTTTACTGATTTTTAAGTTAAGTCTTGGCTATCTGGTTACTGGTATTATCTTTAGATAACAAATCTACTGAGTGAGGTAGGCTGTTACAACTGGAAGGACTGGCTAGTATCAAAGCATTTGAGTAACACTCTCCAATTAACTGCACGTCCCCTACATAGCCTTTTTTTTTATGAATGGGAAGGATGCAAAAGATTGGTTTGTTCAGGTGTCTCAGTCCCCGTTACTGGCTTCACTGGAAAAGGTGACCAGAACAAACGTCAGGAGTATCAGCAAGCAAGAAACTATGCCACAGCCAGGAAGGGAGGGATTGCCGGGCTGAGGCAGCCCACCACTCCATAGCGTAGTTCCTTGCTTTCAGGAGCGTATAGTACCAGATTCTTCAAAGAAAAGTGCAAGAAACTTAAGCAGATGTAGACCATTCATAAGGAAGTTGACCAGTCCTAATGAATGTTGGGAAAAATGTAAAACACTGGAGTTTTTAAATATTTCATTTTTACTACTATGGCTTGTTATAATTTGATATGCTCATTAACCACACGAATACAAAACTTCTTTCTCAGTTCTTCTAACCTTTGGAATCACAGATTCATCGTGGAAAAAAAGGGAATTGTTTCTTTCACCTCGATACAAACGCCTGATTTTGCCTATTGAGTATTCACAAAACAAACAACAGAAATGCTGCAGCTCGGGGTGGAGGCACATTGCTAGGTTCCCATTGTCTGGGTACCTGACAAAGCTGCATGTTGCCTGTGTTGTAAGGATCATTTTAATTTTCTAAAATTACATGAAAAAATGATAGCGAATCGTCTACCATGAATAAACCCTAGCCACGAAACTTCTGCCGGAGCTTCTAAAAATGTAGACACGTTCATAGGTAGAGCTAACACTGTGTTTAGCTACAGCTCAAAACTAGAAGGCAGCAAAACTGAAGTCCTGCCCTTATTCTAATACTGACACTTTGAAAAAACACCCAGTCAGCCTAATCTATAGTGGAACTAAAACTGGAATAAACCTATTCCATTCCGTATAAATTGGTATAGGGTTGTAAGACGCATCGATGAGCTATAACAAAGGATGCTGCGAACAGAGCAAACTTTAATGAAGATTTCTTTCCTGTTTGTTTCTTATCCCATATCTCTTCACCAGCAGAGGAAAGTGTGTGATTAAACGCAGTTTAAAGGCAAATTTTCGCAATTTCAGTCACTACAGCTGCTATTTCTGTATGGCTGCTTAGGGTACATTCTCATACAATGTCAATGGGAATGTAAGCAACTGCTGGCTTGCTGCAGCAAGGCAGGAGGATTCCAAAAATTCTTATTGTCCCTGTGGTACACAGGAGATGTTCTGTAAAGTCAGTAATGCAGCTATGATTGTTCTTCCCCTTGCCTCTCAATTAGCCAGTGCTGCACATATTGTTCCCTGTCAAATATCTTATTTTATCAGATGCCAGAGAGCAGTGTTGTTGGCTTTTCAAATTGTTGATTTGATTTCTGGCAGTACTTGATTGCTTTAAAATGTGCTTTCTACGTCCATTTTCCTTAATACTTAATCAACTGCAGAAAAATAAACTGAAATGAGGTTTCAGTTAAGTGAGTGTTTCACTTTTGTCCCTGCTATCTCATTCATTTATTTCCTTTAGCTCACTAAAGGAGTTTCAGAGGTTTTATCTTTCATTTGCAAGAAATTTTGCAGTCAGATTCTCTCTTTACAGCTAAGTCCCTCCAGTGCTAAATTGCCTCCAGTGCTGCAGTGAAGCAGAAAAGCTAGACTGCTGAAGAGGTGGTGAAAAGCAACCCAGTATCAAACCAGAACTGCAGTGAATTTAAGTAAGCAAAACGCGGCTGATCATGTGAGAAGACTATTCAATGGACCATGGCAAAAAGCCACGTGCCTGAAACGCAGAAGCTGCAGTAACTCAGCACGAGAGTTCAGTTAGTCAGGAGTCGCAACGCATTGCAGGAATATTCTTGTTACTGCAGCAAAGAGGCTAGTTTTAGTGTTGCAAGTGCAGTTTGAATCTATGCCACGTATGAGATACTAAAAGCAAGCCCTGCCCTATAGGCTTGCAAATTTGACACTTCTAGCAATGCCTGAGCAACACTGGAGTACTTCTGCATACGTACAGGAATGTCTTTATGCACCTATAATGCAAGTAACAGCTTGAAACCTATTAAACTTGCACCTTTCTCCCCCTGTCCTCTATGTGAGCTGATCTGTGGTAAGTGCCCATGGGAAGATAAGAGCTTGCATACAGTAAGCTGTTGAGGAGCAGCAGCTCCAGGAAAACATGTTGCATGAGGTAGCAGCTTGCAGCGCATATTCACCAGTCTGTGCTAGTCACAGTAAAGCTGGGGAAATGGGTGCTCTCCTCTTTCCAGGAGGTGAACAAAGGGTTGGAGTTAGAAGTTAAAAGGAGCTCATGGGGTGGGCTGAGCAGAGGAACATGTAAATTTTATTCTAAAAAAAAAAAAAAAAGGGTAATGTGGAACATATTGCTACTAAATCACAGCTTAGGACTCACATAGTCCAAGGTTATTTCTGGCATGTGCACAGGTTCCTCAGAGGTAAGGCACAGGCTTGAAATTCCAAAATTCACTGGGGCAAAACAGGGTTTTTTCTCACACGTTTTTCTGTGACCCATGTGCTTATCTATTTCAGTCTTACAAAGAAGCAAGAGGGTTGAGCTAAATACATCTGTGATCCAGTATAATGGTAATAGGAGAAGAAGGGAAAACAGATCAAGTGATGAAATATATGATCCACAGTTTGGATTCCAGCCAGTTAGGTGAACTTTTTGACTGCTAACCGTCTTGAAAAATGTAAGACCAAATTCTGAATGGCAGATAATTGCAGAATGGCCTGAGAGGCCCTGTTCAATGAGGTTTGACTTGCTGAAGACTGAAAAAATTATTATTACAGTAAGAATGAGTCAAGTGGAAAATGGATTATAGGTTAATCGATTAGGATTACTAGAACATCCCCAAAGAATTTTCCTTTAATAAGAGATAATATCTCTGATTGCCTGTGATGTTGTCTCTTTTTGGTCTGTGGAAATAGACCTCTGGGTATTTCTGACAAAAAATGGAGTCTAGAACACGTCACATAGAAAGGGGAAACAAGATGGGGAGAATTAGAAGCTGTTCAGCAGATCCCAAGGAATTTACTGGCAACATTATAAGATCGAGTTCAAATTGAAGGTCATTGTGGTGGGCATTGAATCTTAAGCACTTTAACAGAAAACTAATTCTTCATGTTGAAACATATTAGGGATGATAGATAATGCACCCTCCATGAGATGGAAACACTGGAAAATATCCAGTGCTTCAAAAGTAACTCACACTTCTAGTTTAGCATATTGGCTTAAGAAAGTATGGCGTGAAACTCCAGTGAAAGAGATCCAGTGGATCGCTCTGTGCACATGCTTTTTCAAACAGACAGATGACGTTGCAGTCTTGAAGGTCAAGAGTTTTGTTTTCCTTCTAAGGGGTTTATGGCCTCGATAGCCATTAAGAATAGTGAAAAGAGCTATTCTTATCATAATTTTTGAATTAATCTAAAAGTTATCAAAACCTATCCTGCAGACTGCTCTTTTTAGATATTAAAAGGTAACTTTCTCTCTTAGGTATTTTATTTTGCTGAGCTGATTGCTAAAGGGAAATTTCAACAAAAGGGAAAAATCCAGTAAGGTGGAGAAGGCTACGAAAGACTGCGGCCTGAGAGAGCTTGGGCTCAGACCCTGCATGGTGCAGATCTAACCAGTTCTGCTTCAGACAGATTTGATTCTGTGTTTTAACTATCTGAATGTGACTTTATCCTCTCTTTTCCCCTCTAAATCTAATTTTGAAGCTTGCTGACATATAATTAAAGTATGATCCAGAGAATAGGCTATGTTTACTATTAGAGGCTAAAGTAATCAAAGCTGTTAGCCATTCAGGTGTGAAGATTTTATTGTACATGTATCCTGTGGCTGTGAGATAGACCAAGTTCAGTGATACTCATGTCACTGAAAAATATTCACATATTTTTAATTGTCTCCACATACAGAAACCCTGATTTATACAGACAGATACCTGTGTGCTTGAAGAAATCAGTATTTGCCACTGCAGAGTCACAACTGCTTGCGCACATGCAATCTGAAGAACCGGAGCAACATTTTAGCATACCCAGCTATGCAGTGTGCCACGGTAGGCAGTGAAATAAGTATGTCCAATTGAAACAACAGAAGAAATTTAAGAAACTGAAATGAAACTATTCATGTTAGAATTTCTAAAAATATTAGCCATGCTACTTTGCCAAAGTACAAGATTCCTACTTTAAGTCCTATGCAGAAGATAACAAGTCTCACAGAACATTTCCCTTCTGGTTGTGATTGGGCCCCCAGGTCAGTATTGGTTTGGAGGGAAGTTTCCACTTACTCTGATGACTGACATTTGCTGTTGTGAAAAGGATAAACTCAGGCCCTGTGCTAATCTCAGAGCAGTGATTTTTTTTTTTTTTACTGGTTTACATTTAAAACTTTCCCATGTGCAGTATCTAATTATGGTATATTACAAAAATCTGGATTTAAATGGTAACAGTGCACAATGCTGAAAGTGACTGTGTTGGTAAATTGCTTATTCACTTTGATGATTAAGCCCATAATTATTGCATTAGCATCCCAAACCACACTCATCTGCTGATACATCTCCTTTTAAGGCAATCCCAAGAGATGTGATAGGCTAAGTAGAAAGGGTACAGCACTTGAAGGAGGGCAAAGAACGTGTAGGAGACAGTGTCAGGGATTAAACAGAGGTTGCTTTCTTCAGCTTCTGGGTGTGACCCAGGATAGTGCTAGAGTCTGGTACATCTAAAGGATTTTTTGCCGAAGAAATGTAAAAATAGATCCTTTCCACTAATGGCTATCAAAGAGCCTATGTCACTTTCTGTCAGGTCTTATTATCGATGTTGTACTCATACAGTAATCAAAGCAAATCATTTTATCTGGTCTGGTAAGATGGCTCCTCAACTTTCACACCAACAAGGCATGCAGCTGCCTACGCTCTTCTACGTTTCTTGTCCTAAAATGTTTGCTAACGCTGCTAACTGCTGTTTAACAGCTGTCTTCCACCTCCCCCCCTCCTAAAGTAACTCCTGTGTGTCTTCAATACATTTTTTTGAGAGAGAACACTTTATGGTCCCCCTAAAAGTAAAGACATAAAACAAGCGTCAGATACTACTTTGTGTCGGCAGCAGTTTTAGGCTTTATATGATACAATTCCAGGAAATGAGTTACTTGGCACAGTTTGTTTCATGGAAGACAGACCAGCAGTGTAGCCCGAACCCCTGCAGGTGCCACGTTAATTTCTCATCAATCTCCTGAAAGAATACACTTACAGACCCATTCCAGGGGCTATTTCAAGCCCAAGAGTGACATTTTCCACTCTCCTGGATTCTAAGAACTACTCTTTTACCTGTACCTTCTAGCAAGAACCAGTATTTTTTAAAGAAAATATTTTTCATGGAATTTATGGCTTCTTGAATTGAATCTGAGTATAGAAGAGATTTTTGAGACCGATACTCTGCAAATGAAACATCTTCCATGTATTTCCAGAGGTGAAAAACTGCTTAATGCTGTTTTTGACCAAATGGCCAGATAAAAATCTCTTACAAGTGTTCCTGATTACAGATCATTTCATTAGCATAAAACACGGGGAAATTTTTTCTCTCTGTAGAAGTATGTTAGAAGAATTCTCCAGTATTGGAGAAAAAATATAATTTTAAAATATAAAGAAATATGTATGAACCTCCAGGGTTGGGTAGGTAAAAAGCACCCTCAGCTGAAGATTTCCAAGCAGACCACAAAATGCAATCTTCAGAGGTAGTAAAACAGCATGAAAGGCAAAAATAAATCTTGTCAAGGAGGAGCGGTGCATGCCTTCTCCTGGGCAAAGTTTGAAATTACTTGTTCTAAAGCAAAGAAAATTGTTCCTCAGATATATCTTGATGAACTAGATTGAAAGTTGCCTTGGGCTGGATTGTAGTGCAAGAACTGCCCTCTGTGCCCTCACTTTATACCAATAACTATACAATCTATGTACCTCGAGAATAATAGAAGGTGGAGGGTGTTAAATATTTTTTGTTTTAAAAGTTTAGCTTCTTGTGTTTTGAGACACTGTCCTCCTTCCCTCCCTGCACGTATTTTCCTATACTCTTTCTTCACACTCTCCTTCCTAGGCATGCAGTTAGCATCTTTCTTTCCTAACCTAATTACACAGTCTCTTCCTTCTCCCCTTCCATCCCCAATGTAAAATTGCTTTCAGTGTGTATCCTCTCTCAAAGAGAGAAGCTGCCATTCTCTTTTCCTAAGAGCTGGAGAAGAGTCTACAAGTACAACTGAGGCATATTTCCCAGTAAGCAGTGGAGATTACCGGGGGATGCTGGCTGATGCATGGCCAAACACAAGCACACGGAAGAGACACTGGTTCAGGCAATGCAGCCAGCAGGGTTTAAGCATCCCAATGGTGCATGAGCTAGCAGTAGGCCAGAGCGGAGGTTGTTTTTGTGAACAGATCTCAGACACTATGCTGCATAAATAAGTGCCAACACGGACTTGGAGAGTGCACTGGTTTCGGATAGGGCGTACACAGAATAACATAGGCCAGGGAAGCAAGTACCCAACTTGCTGACAAATAACAAGTCAACAAACATCTAGTGTGGGTAAAAAAAAAAAAAAGCAGCACAACGACCTTGAAAAATGTTTCCATCTTACTATTTTGTCTATCTATCTGGTCCAAACACAGTGATAGTGTACAAAAAGGCTTTGGTTTGAAGACAAACAGAAACCAAAAAAGAAAAATATTTTGTAGGACATTCAAGTCCACCTAATATGGAACCCAGCAATTCAGCTTCCATCTGTGGAACTATTCCTTTTCTAATAAACCTCACTACCAGCAAGCTTCTCCTGATGTACATTATGCTTACCCTTCTCATTTAATCTTTGCTTATGTTACATATTATTTTTCCAAAGAATCCCTTGTTCTCCTTTGCATGCTACATCCTTCTAACATATAAAGGCAGTTTTGGTCTTTTTCCTTTCATTCCTGTACAACTAAATCCTATGCCCCCACTATGAATTGATCCTATAAATCAATTCATTCTCCACTAATTATCTTACTCCTATTTTCTAAATTTCTTCAATGTCTTTAGTCAGTATTTTTGAAAACAAAGATGCCAAGTTTAAATCTTCCCAAGTGCAGAACAGCATATAGCTAGATATCAAATTTATTGCAACAGGATATACTCAAAATCCACTGCTGCTTAACAGCTCCTCTTTTAGAAGTGCTGGGATCCTTCTGGGAGGAATCAGGTACGTTGCATCTTCTACTAAAGGATTCTCAGCTGCACCTGTAAGGCACTCAGTGTCTTGCAGGAGTCGACCTTAGATATATGCTCAACATTCTCTAGACAGATGTAAATTACAAATCCTCTCAAGCTGAGGTACTATTTCTAAATACTTTTTTTCCCACAAAACTGACTTAAAATTCACTAATTTCAGCTCAGATTGTTCCTCAGACACTTTTGCTACCTACTGACTGTCAATAAGACTAGCATCTAAACAGATACCAAAACACCATTTCTATCCTAATTGAGGCATTTTGAAAGACAAAATAACCTTCTACATTCTAGTTATTTTGTAATTCCTTTGATTGTTATTTATTCGTCGTGCAAAGCATATGCATAACTCCCACTTACCCACTGTTGAAGAAAGTACAATACCAAATAGCGGTGTTACCTTTCAGAAACAAATAAGCAGAGGTAGTCTGTTTAAATGCCACACTATGTCAGGTCCACAAAAACGCGCCCCTCTGTGCTGTAGCGGTATGAGCTTTAGAATGCAAAGTCCAAACCTCCGACCATTTATTAGTCTTGATCATTAAACCTAATGAAATTGCCTTGCACAGAAGCACTGAGAGAGAGAGCCAGAGGAAGGACTCAAGCACCAAATTCCTCTAAAGGCTAGAATGAGCAATCTCACTCCCTACAGGACATGGCAGAAGCGTGGGACGAAACAGCACCAAAACCTAAGCCCTGTAGGCTAAGCAGAAACCCACCTGCCAGCAGCTGGCAGGCAGTGCAAAGTGGAAAAAATGTGACTAAAGGCCTGAGCCCTCTGTGGCCCTCACAGTTCTGCTCCAGGCTCTTGGGATTCTTTGGTCTCTCCCCTCTCCTTTTTTTTTTTTTTAAATACGGAGACTGCAAAGAAAAAGCAATGTATACTTGATAGTCATGAGGGAGGAGGAAAACCTCCCTCATGAGTGCTGCAGCCCCAACTTACAACGCCAGCGTCTCCCTGTTTGATCATGTTATCTTACCCAGTGGAACAATTTCAAAAGCTGGAAAGCAAAATGCCCATTTTGGGTATTTGCTCATAAGGTGTGGGACTGGATTTGGGCCTACCCACTCTCGAGGAGGAAGCTGAATCTGACTCCCACACTTAATGGGCAAATGCTTCAACCTCTCTGGGCTAACAGAAAAGATAGCAGCAAAGGTACACTGCTAACACCATTTTCTCTGTGAATGACTTTTAAAAGGAAAACATTGTGTCCTACAGAGGTCTTTCAAACAGCAGTTATAGAGCCCTCTTCTGGGAGCAGGGCTTAAGATCTGGATTAAAACAGGCAGAGGTGCTTTCGTTCATCCTAAATGATGCCAAATCTGCAGAGGAAAGACAGGAATGTGGACACATATTCATGCCTGGCATTTCCTATTGTCTTTCCCAAGGTCGATCCTCTCTCAGCATGGGAGATTTTCAGGAAAGTGCTGTAAGGTGTATAACTCTTGGCAGGCACCACATGGGGGGCCTTAATGTTGAACTCTGGAGTTTTATATTCTGCTCTGGGGACCAAAATCCTAAAAGCAAGTTATTACAAAGCAAGGTTTTCTTACTGGATCTAGCCACAGACTACAAATCTCTCTTGTTGTTCTACTCTAGAAAAGAGCAATCACAGCAAAAAAGTGCAGCAACAAATGTTCTTCATAAATAGGTTTTATGTAATTAAAGCCATTCTGCACACTAAGTACATTATCCATCTTTTGGAAGCCCTATTAGAAAAATATAGAGAAACATAGAAAAATCTCTCTCTAGCAATTTTCCACAGAAAACACTCTACCTGCTGCTTTTATAGAAGCAGTTTCTTCTCACCTTGTATTTAAATTGTGTAGCAGTCAATCTGCCATAAATTGTTGCTCAGCATTGATATACAACATTTCTCCTGTAGGTGACAGAGAATTTAATAATAGACATTTTTTGCTCACCTCATCAAGGTTATGCCTCTTACTTTTAATGTGCATTTGAAATACATCTTCTAATGCCCTTAAAAAGAGTAAAAAGGAACATCAGTGCAAAAAGAGAGTATTCAAAGCCCATACACTTCCAAACGAAAAATATCGTTTGGCCTGTCTTTCAGATCACTTAAAATATACCCCGACTCTTCACTTTTGCTCCATCTCCCCGCTTCCCTACCATAGCTGTAAGTGGATTTAAAAAAAAAAGTCTTAAATATTTGTACAGTTGTTGAATATCCTCATTCCAAGTGCATGCTGTTGAGCAGGAACTGTGATGGGGAGAGCCTCTGTATGGTATTCCAAACTACTCTTCCACATTTAATACAGCGTGCTTTCCTCCAAATACAAGAGTGTTGGTGCTGTCCATCACAGTGCAGTAGCCCACCTCTGTAATTTGGTGGGGCCTATGTCCCTCTGTTGCCACATGGGTTTGCAAATACCATTCCACCACATGTTAACTGGGTGAAACTGCTCAGGGTACCGGGCAGTACTCTAAGACTCATTTATAGCTATAGTTCCTTTGTCCATTATAATTCATTACTCAGAAAGGACTTTTGAAATTGCCTCTAGCCAACTCCTTTAGATCTCTAAAGATCACTTGCACAGTCTCTTTGTACTCAGGCCTCCTTTTCAGTAACTTTTAAGGGAAATATTGAACTCTCATGGGCAGATTTTTGTTAACTAGGTATACTAGAGAAAGAGAGATGCCTTCAAAAAGCGCTCCCAGAATATTTTTCTTGATGGTTGCATAAGCTGCAAGCAAAAGACATACTAATTGTGATGAGCATCTATAAAAAAATAAAGACCTAACTGACTAGAGAAATTAGTTCTCCGGGTTCAACAATCATAATTTAGTCAAATCTAACCCAGTGACTGGGTTTTGAGAGTGTCATGGAAAATGTATATCTGCAACAAAGTGGAGGTCTCAGCAGGACTGTTTCAGCTACATACTGCACATTTGACTTGGGAGGCTACTTCGGGTTTTATCTGTAGAGAAGCTGGTCTAAATAAATGGAGGTCTTAATCCTGCAGCACATTAGCTAAAGCTACCGGTTGTATCTTTTATAGTGCATCACTAAAATCTATTTAGAAATTCAACTCTGGATTTAAAATAAAAGACCACTTTTTATTGTTCTTTTTTTTGTTTCTACAGAGAAATTAAGTTCTGTTATTAGAGCCTGCCCAAAAAACCAGTGGATCGTTATTTATGTATTTTTAGCAATCTTTATTTTATGAGTTAATAAAGTATCTAAACAACCTCCATAAACAGCCCATGGGGGCTGACCTTCTGGAAAGCAGCTCTGTGGAGAGGGACCTGGGGGGTCCTGGTGGACAACACGTTGACCATGAGCCAGCAATGTGCGGTTGTGGCCAAGAAGGCCAATGGTATCGTGGGCTGCATTAGGCAGAGCATTGCCAGCAGGCTGAGAGAGGTGATCCTCCCCCTCTACTCAGCCCTGGTGAGGACACATCTGGAGTACTGTGTCCAGTGCTGGGCTCCCCAGTACAACAGAGATATGCAGCTACTGGGCTACGAAGATGATTAAGGGACTGGAGCATCTGTCATATGAGGAAAGGCTGGGAGAGCTGGGCCTGTTCAGCCTGGAGAAGAGAAGGCTCAGGGGGGATCTGATCAATGTGTATAAGTATCTGAAGGGAGGGTGTTAAGAGGATGGGGCCAGACTCTTCTCAAGCAGTGCCCAGTGACAGGAGAAGAGGCAATGAGCAGAAACTGAAGCACAGGCAGGTTCGTCTGAACATGAGGAAAAACTTCTTCACTGTGAGGGTGACTGAGCACTGGAACAGGTTGTCTAGAGAGGCTGTGGAGTCTTCATCCTTGGAGATATTCAAAAGCCATCTGGACACAATCCTGGGCAATGTGCTAGGTGACCCTGCTGGAGCAGGGGGGTTGAACTAGATGATCTCCAGAGTTCCTTTCCAACCTCCACCATTCTGTGATTCTGTGAAGTCAGTCAAGAGGTCCTTTCACCTGACAAGCCTGCCGCATGGACAACTGTCTTCCCAGCAGCGTTCCGAGTTGTGCGCAATATGGGAGCATGCGCACAATCCCTGCTGCTATCACATCACAAAGGCAAAAGTTTATGTTCTTCTGCACTCGTTTTGTTTTCACTGTGTATATACAGAGAAAAATTTCATTTTCTGAAGGATGACAATCCTTCTTTTAATTTGGGCCTGATACATAGTAGCTTTTTGAGATTTTATTTGACTGTTATCTTATTTATAATTGTATGTATGGGCATGCATGATACTTAGCAACCTCTTAAATATGCAGTAAGTCAGTATTTTTAAAAGCCAGTCATGTTCCTCCCAGTGTGAGCAAAAAATTAAAAGTGAAACCTGATACACCTGCTTCTAATATGAGACTTTAAATTAGTCTGAAAATTGCTATACCTGGAAGGAAGGAAGAAAATCAGTATCTTTAACTGATTGCTCAGAAAAATCCCCACTCATGTTTACAGCTCTTAACAAAGAGTCTTAAAAGACCCTTAAGGATTTTAACTGAAGTTCTCTAGATTGAAAGGGAAATATCTCGATCTGATGTCAGAACAAGTCTGACTGATTTCAGGGGTTAGCACTCTGCAGCCTCAAAGCACAGCAACTTGATGAAGACTAAGTCTTATATACTGGGGTTAAATTATCTCTTAAAGGAAAAGTGTCTCCTGTTTAAGATGCAGGCCAGGAAACGCTATAGGAAATGGAAGATGCAATATTGTAGCTTTTAGCAGGCCTACAAACAGACCTGTGGTTTATCATAGCCCTCTAAATACTACCTACTAGAAATGTGATAGACAGAAAGGGAGTGCATGGTGGTAGGTGTGTGTGTATGTTTGTGTGTGACAGAATTTCATGTATAGAACACGAAAACATTAAAGGATGCTGCAGTTAGACAGCAGCACTACCAGGTATTTTGACTCTACTTTATGCATATATCTTACAAAAAACGATTGTATTTTTTATTTTGCTCTTACATTATGGAAAAAGAACTCTCAAGACAAAATCTTTTGCACTTTGCTAAGGAAGACTCATTGCTGTTTCATCATATGTTAGCTCAGGATTGACTCAGATAAGAACTGGAATCAGACTACTGCAATAATAAAGTATACCACCATAAGGGAATGAGCTTGAGAAGAGAGTACGAGAACATAATGTTTCTATGCTTCTGCTAGAAGTTACTGGGAAGTATAAGGCTCACTGAAAACATTTTCTGTTCAGCTACACAGCTTAAATCATGACTACTATAAAGTGCAATCACAAAAGTATGCATCAAATTAGACTGATTTCAAGTTTCACTTTAATCTCATTAAAACCAGTTCTTAACATTAATGGAATGGCTGGTCAAAAATTCTTTACTCAAATGAATAAGAAATGCCAAGTACTTACGCTTTGTGATAACAACTTCTAATCAAAATATCATTTGTAAGATCTTCAAGAAAACAAAGATAGTCTTCTGCTCTGTAGAAATACACAAGCCGTTAGCATCTTTCTTTAACATTCACCGAATACAGTACGGTTTAAATATCTAAAATTATCCAAGGAGGATTTTCACTGGAGGGCAGTTTTATAGTAATTAAACTAATTCAAATACAGAATTTTGTCAATATATTCAAAAGAGATGAATCTCTTTACTAGTCTGAGGTTTTTACTATCCAGGAATATACTCTCTTAAATGACTTATTTTCACAGCTCTGTTGGTCAGCTCCCTAATTACTTACTAACCAATTAATTTTATTAATTAAGAATATCTGTGTCTTCTACAAATAATCAATCCAAGAAAAATAGCTGCAATGGAGAGAAAGCGCAGGTATCATGAGACAAATCATTACTAACTTTTTGGTTTATGAAAGAAATGACACCTATTTAGTTTGCCTACAATAATGGGGGACTGGATGGCATGACCCAGAAATCTCTTCCAGTTTTCTGACCCCACACTTCTCAAGCAAGCAGCGGAACCTATATCCTTAGCAGTGTCACTTTTGCTCACCATGTAGTCTGTTTGTAATTAATTGGCTCTTGCACCAATTTTCCAATTTTCTGTCAGGTTCTACTTTAATATTTTGATATAAAACTTAGAAATAGTTAAAAGGGAAAAACGAATATTTAACTTACTTTCCTTGAAGTTGTGATCTTGGAGAAAGTGGCATGTCAGAATCCGTAAATTGTAATTCATGGTTCTGCCATGATAAGTAAAGAGAAACAAGTAAAGAGAAAAAGTAGATCCTTGATTATATTTGTATTAGCATTTTATATTTACTTTCAGAGCTCTAGGAGCAAATAGTCTGATTCCATAACATATCAAAATCAGAACAACATCATAGTGAAGTGGTAGGCCAGCTCATTTGAAATAATGTCTTGAGTGTCAATCACTTCTATGAACAAAGAAAAAGCATTATTATCAGGTGGATTCATGTTAGCAGGAACAAAAACAAAATAAATAATCATCTCAGAAAAATCATGCAAATATAAAAGAAATGAGAAATTCTGAGGGGAAATATTTGCAGAACTCACTAATAAGAATTTTTTTCTTTCAAAGGATATGCAAAATACATTTATATCTTCGAAAGGCAGATAAAAAGATACAAAAACATTGATATCAAAGTTGTCTTTCAGTGCAAGGTACAAGAGGATTAGCAGATGGGAATAGGACTGAATTTAGGAGCTTCTGTTATTTATGTTGTAAAATGAATATTTTGTTGGTTGGATTAACGTATGGAAGAGAGCCAGGCAGCTTAGGGCTAGCACAAATGAGGCCCACAGTGTCTTGGTTGAGCTGTATATCCAATATAGACCCTCTAAGGAGTTTAGCAGGCCAAAAAAAAATCACACAGAACCTCTCTGTCATACATGGCTTCAGCAACTGCTACTCTTCTTATTTTTAAGAGCACTAAAATTCACTAAATGAATCTTCCCTCCATTTTAAATATCCAGATAACTAATGCAGTGCAACTTTCATGCAAAGCCACGTATGGCATACTACTGTATTGACTGTACCCTGAGTTTTTACCACTTTGCCTGGAAGTTTCTGGGCTCAAAGTTACTATTTGGATGAAGTGAAAAGTCAGTAAATCAGCTACAAGCTTATATGATTGCTTGAAGTGCAGCAAGATGTTATTCAGCTAGGAAAAAGCTTTCCTTTCAGAGGAATAGATTTGTGTTGGAATATACTGCTTTTCATATATCATAATGCCTATTTGTGTTCTTCAGAGAGACCCGTTACTTTACTTCCTATTTTATTCATTGAAGGCTGTTGACTCTATCTAGTTTCATATACTAGATTTCTCTATTGCAATTTTAGTGACTGCTCACAACATGACTTAAGTTTTTCTTTTTGCTTTTAACCTATATTTCCCAAAGCCCCTTAGATTATCCTTCTTTTATCCGCAGAAGCGGGACAACTTTTGTACATGAATAATTGTCTCAATTATTTTTCTTTATAGCAAACTGGGTACACCAACCTCAACTGGCTTCTCACAAAAGTGATCCGAATGCGGTCTCACAAGGGCATCTTCTAAAAAACTGAAAGATTAAAAGCAAAATGAAAACCAATTATTTCAGTTTAAAATTATGTTTTTGAAAGTGAAATCACTACAGTTGATTTGCTTAACATTCAGCACTGATGTGTAAACAAACTGATTAAGTACCTGTGCAAATCTCTTTTCTTTTCATTGCTGGCATCCACTGATTTCAGTGGTGGTCTGCCAGGTGAGAAGCTCTTTTTTTTGTGAGGAGGATTATAATATCTATGTTTTACAAGAACAGACTGGTGTGATGTCTTTAAGATTCGAGGGGTAAAATATTGCTTTTTCTCTGTGAAGCATACTGAATGTTTGTCAAGGAGGTCTCCGGAGTAGGTTTTATTGATAGAGTTTTCAAATGTCTTCTTCCTGCAACTGCTGATATGCACATGCAGGAGTGATGAAGCAGATAATCTGCCTGTATTAGCTACATGAACATGAGTTTGAGACAAAGCATCCTGAGCAGGATTTTGGATAGTCTTTCTTGTAGTAAAAGCTGGTGAGAGAGTTCTTGAAGGGAGCTTCTGAAAAGGCACAAAGGGGGGCTGCTCTCTCTTTGTCATGGAGCATTTGTTCCTACCGGACTGCAAATACAGCTGACTGTTTTCCAACAGTGACCTACTTCCCTGTAAAGTAAAGAAAAAAAATAACTTACAGCAAAATCATAAAAGTAATTCACTGAAGAGAGCGTCTCCTAGAAGCTGATTCACTCAGGAGGAAGTTTGAGAACCTGCCTTCAAACTCACTGCCTTAGCAGGAACACTGCAAGTCTCACTGTCTCAAGCAGTATAAATGACTCCCAGAGCTCTAGGAACTGCAGTAGGTGTAAAGCCACCCTGTTCTTTGTCTAGTTTCTTTTGTCTTCATTCTCTTTACAAGGTTGAGTTTGCTAATGACAAGTAGTCTTGGGGAATTATAAAAACTCCATTATGTTTGGGAGGGCTCAAGGAGAGAGAACAGAAGATTTTTCCTTTCTTGTACTTTATGCATTCTCATTTATGGAACTGATGTCTCAATGGCAACCTTACAAAAGCATCCCAAAAGCACTGGGATGGCACCTTCAATTCTCCTTCTTTGTATATCCCTGCAAGTATAAGCATAACTCCATCTTAAGCATTTGACTTCAAACAGAGAGGCACTGTTATCCTTATAGTTATAAATAACATAGGTGAAATCCTTGCCTATCATTTTGTTGTTTATCTCACTGGGAGCAAGATTTTACAAATCAAAATAATGCAGATGTTTGAGTTGGATCAATGGCATTCAATGGTAATCTAGTGGTAAACTCACTACAATTCTCAAAAAATATGAAGTTTTACAATCAATAAATACTCTTTCAAATTAAAGAACGACTGTGAGAATGTTGGTAGAGTAGCTTATACTAATCTTATTCCTCTTTCTGAAAAATTTGTGTAATCATAGATTTAATGTTGGAAGGGACTCATGGTCACCTTGTCCGACCCCTTGTGTCTCATAGAATAAAGAAACCTAATTGAGCCCTTCTGTATCCAGTCCAGTAACTGATGCTAATGCATAGCTTCTGTAAAGTAACCTAACCTCATTCAGTTCCTGGTAAACAAAACAAAAGAAAATGCCCTTAAAAAACTCCCAGAGATCTAAATGTGAAAAAACAAACAAACAACCCCCCTCCCCCTCCACCAAATCCCAAATGATCTGAATATAAAAAGGTGAGGAAAATTTGCTCCAAGGAGAATCTGGACTATGACAGAATAGAAATATTTTGCAGGTCTTTGTAAACTGAAGTCCACTGGCAGAATTTGGTGAAGAACAGGCCTACTCACACTAGCATGAGGTCGTGGAGCGTATCTGGTAGAATATATAGAATTAGGATTAATGATTTTAGCGTTTTGTTTTTTCAATAAATACAATTATGAAATTTAGAGGATACTGTAAAACAATGTAAAATTATTGCATTGTGTTATTTGAGTGGGAATACTATGAAAATCTTTGGGATTTCGTTCTCTTGCAAATGTTGTTTAAAGAAATATTCCTAATAAGAATGTCATAAAATACACATCATATACCTCATTGAATTATTTCAGTACATTATCTAATATGAAATCACTCAATTTTTGTTTCTAGGGATCCATGTAATGATGTAATTATCCATGTAATGTAATACTAATTAAGTATTAACATATCAGTAATACTATTTCAACTTTAAGTTCAATCACCATTTGTCAAAGGAGCAAAGAGGTTGCGTGTGGTTTTGTGAGTGTATGTGTACATGCATGCTGTCAGTGGAGAAGCCATGCAGGGATACCAACCGTTCGATGAGAGGATAGCTACCATATCTAGCAACAAACATGATTAAGTCCTTGCAATTTAGGTAAAACCTTCAAGCTCAGTGGGTCATTCAGGACATATATGTTGATCTTCATTTGACTAGAACATAAAAAGCCATGCTGAATAGACCTGCACTTACTGCTGTGTTAGAAGCACCCCCCCCACCAGTGCTTCAGACTACAGCTAAGAGGAAATGGGTCTCTTTTATGTGACTCCATGCTACCTATGTCACAGGTCCCTCACTTTCAGAACATCACTTACCTTCTGCTGACCTGGAGAAACACTTCTAGAGTTGAACGGTGAAGCAGAAAGACTATATGCATGATCCTTCTTGTACTTTTCAAGGGCTTGAATTAGTCTATCTCTTTTCTGCTGATCCTTGTCTGCACATGTAAAAATGCAAACACAACCCTTATAAAATTAAACAATGGTCAGGTAGTTATTACTTTTCACTCTTCTTTTGCCCGCTAAAGACTTTGCAGTCTCCTTCTTTTATTATCAAGTAGCCTACAAAGATGACAATGGTTGGTATGAGCAAGTCCTTCCTGCTCCTCGCAAGTACACATCCTTATCTGAAATGAAATTCAGTCCAGGACTACCCTAAGTCATTCACACAGTAAGTAATGAGTCACTGAAGGGTAACAGAACATGGCATTTTGCTCCTGCCCCCTGTCCACTCTCTTTTCCCTATCCAAAAAGATCAGACGACACAGACAGGAGGACAGGAGCTGACATAGGTCAAAACAGAAGAGAGGCAGAGGTAATGTGCCCTGTGACAAGGAAATATGCCTTAAAAAAAAAACAAAAACTAGATACCGCAGTAGACAGTTTGCCTCGCGGAAGTTTGTGACAGCTTTTCCAAAGGGCACACCACCTGTTGACAATTTTCCTGTAAGGTGGCCTCAAAGCTGTGGCCTGGTCATTGAGAAAACACAGATTTCAGTAATAGCTAAAAGAGGGGAAATACAGTCTCCCGGGCATATAATCTGGCCTTCCAGGCTTGCATGGACATGAATTTATAGCATCATTCTATTAAGAAAAACATGTTGACAATGCTAATTCCTATTTGGATGACTAGGAAGCAGGATTATACGACTCACTGGAACAAATAACGAAATGTACTTAGTAGCTTTCATGCAGAGATTAACACCTTCACCTTTTATCTATGTTTGTGCAGTGCCCAATCAAAGTGCACCCCAATTCTGATTAAAGATTTTGCATTCTGTTGTCATAAAAAAAAATAGACAAAGCAGCTTGTTTTGCGTCTAAGCAGCAGTACTGCCAATAAGGAGACCTGGCTTATTTCATGGCTGTGCCAAAGATTTGTTGGGAAGCACTGGGAAAAACACTTCAATGCCTTTCCATTCTTCTGCATGTGGTGTCTGCTTTGTGTGCAGGTGAGGCAGGACAATTGTCTATCCCAGGCATGGCTGAGCCTTCATCAAGCCTTACCAAGGACAAAAAAAATCAAAGGGTCCAGGTCAAAGAGCTACAAATTTTGAACAGACTTTGTTTAGTATTTCACTGATATTTTTACTATAAATACATGCTATAAATGTGCCACATGGCATTAAGCCTA